>NC_135883.1:46755147-47217939 GCF_964194155.1 Cetorhinus maximus
TCCCTTTGATATTCAAACAAACTCTCAACTTATCTAAAAATGCAAATGTTAGATCCAACCTATTTACTTGTACCTCAAACCCACCATAACATCTTACTACAAATGCACACCTAACACCTCTATCCTTTCATGTCTTAACCTACCAAACAACCTGTCTCTAGTAACCTTCTGCCAGCTTAATTAAAGCATATACACACACACATACAAACAGACAGCCTTCTTCATGGAATAAAACAATATTCCCCAAAAATATTTTTTCAAACATCCATTCTCACAAGAGCTATCCAATTAGTCCCGCTCCCCTAAAACCGTAACTCTGTGGAGATTTCTTCATTCATGCATTTATCTCATACCCTTTTGAAATTTACTATTGAATCTGCTTCCACCATCCTTTCAGGCCATACATTCCAGATCACAATAATTCATTACACTTTTTTAAAAAAGCCTCCTCATCCCCCCTTATGGTTCTTTTGCCAATTACCTTAACTCTGCGCCCTCTGGTTACCGACCCTTCTGTCACTGGAAACCATTTCTCCCTATTTACTCAATCAAAACCCCAATAATTTTTTAATACAGGCAGTTGTTTTTCGTGAAATCTTTTCCAACTGCAGGAGCTAGCTACCCTATCATATCTTTCTGCGGTTAGTCCAAATGTCTCAATTAAACTTCAATCATTTCAACTCTCCTGTGCTAGCTCCGTCTGCATAACAAACAGCTCCCCACACTAAAATATCCTTTGGCCAGCTGCCAAGACTATCATATTTGAATAATTGACTCCTGGATTTAACAATAACTGGTTGCCATGTGCATAATTGAATCAATCACAAAGTATAAATTAGCGCTTTGGTACCTCCCTCAAGCCCGTAGCCTTGGAAACCAACCAACAAGACTTGCAACATATAGATCAATTTCGGTAAGATCATTGCAGCTGACTTTCGAAAAGAAAGACTGATATTTAAACAGCATCAAAGTGTTTTACAGCCAATGAAGTGCTTTTCAAGTATAGTCATTGTTGTAATGCAGGAAACACAGCTGCCCATTTACGCACAGGAAGGCCCCAAAACAGCAAGAGAATTTTAATGATGTTGGTTAAGGGACAAATATTGAGCAGGATATCAGGGAGAACTCCCCACTCTTCTTGAAGATAGTCCCGTGAGATGTTTTATATCCAGCCAAGTGAGTATTTCTGTAACTTGACCAGCCTAACCAATGGTTCCCAAAACCTTGGGAAACATTCACCAGGATTTTCCTGAGATGGCAATGGTTGGTGCCTGTGGTTGGTGGTGGGACCTTGCTGGGTCTGCTGGCCTTAATGGCCCCTACTGGGGCTACGCCTGAGGAGCAGGATGCTGTGATGGACATGCACTCTCATAACCAGCTAAGTGGGGTCTAGGGGTGTCGGGACCAGTCAGGCAACCCCCGGGAAGGGGTGGGGTGGGGGAGAGCAGCTACTACCAATGCTGCAGGGATGGCTATTGTCACAATGGGGCCCCACTTTGTGGGCCTAAGAATTCCCAAAAAACAGGCTCCCTTCTCCAGAGCCTGCTGTGAGGCTGCCAGGATTTACCTGTAGAGGCCCCCCCCACCAACCAGCCACTGGTAAAATGCCAGCAGAGGTGGAAAGAGGTTCTTAATTAATTGATTAAGTGGCTCAAATGGCTCCGGGCAGCTGGACATTCCTAGCACTGGTAAAATAGCATAGCAGCGGGAAGATGACAGGCACCACCCTACCCACCCCCCCCCCCCCCCCCCCCCCCGGATGTCTCCATGTGCCATTTTTCCAGACTTCCTGCCTTCCGTCCATTCCCAAAAGTCCAACCAATGTCTGTTACTGAAGTCAGGAGGGGCAGCTACTTTCCTCCTGACTCCAAATAACAACTGTGGATTGATGTCAACCTGCTCTCAGCCCTCTCATCACCCCCACCACCAACCACCCACCCTCCGCCACTCTGCACCAACGTGTATCTCTGTGCCTTGGCATCAGATGCTGGCACCAACGCTTGCCAGAAATATAATGAAGGAGCTGCCCAATTCTGTCACTCCATCACTGCATACCACTGGATTCCAGCACTGTCCAATCTCTACCACAACGTCACAATAATGAAACTTGTTTCTAGCTGTCCTTTAAATTTTGTCACAAATTGTTTTGTGGAACAACCTCTAAAGGGTGCCCTGAAATATTTTTGCTTTCCTGCATTAACATCTGACTGAAAGTGAGCCTAGGAGCTGAGCAGTCCCTTAGCCATAGAGTTAAGCGATTATATCACAGCCTAGCCCGATCTTTCTTCTCTCTCTCTCTGAGCAACACCATCTGCTTCTCTCCACTTCTGACTTCTGATGGACCAGGTGGCCCTCGCTCAGACTCACTAACTCCATTTTCTGAGCTGTTAGTTTCTGTGCTGGTGCTTGGGATGCCTGTGGTTGTGGACACAAACTGCTGCGAGGTGCTTGGTTCATACAGCCCTGCTTATTGAATTTGTTGCAGATCATACAATGTGTATAGCGCCCCCTTTCCGAACCAATATATAAAAAGCCCAACAAGAGAAGATTCGCTATTTGATCTTGTGATGGAGAACAAACCAAAGCAAATAAGAGAAGTAAAAGCAAGTGAACATCTAGGCAAAAGTGACCACAGTATAATATTCTTCAAAGTGATGATATAAAAAGACATAAGATTTAAAAAAAACAGGTTAATAGATTGGAGAAATGCTGACCTTGAGGTGTTGAGAATAGAACATTGAAAAATAAAAATGGGCAACTTTATTGGCAAACATTAATGTAGAATAACAAACAATGTGCGACAGAGTGCAGGAAAAATATATTGCGCTGAAAGGAAAGAACAAACAAAACACTACTGGAACTTCATGGATGAATAAAGACATAAGGGAGCAATTGAGGATTAGGAAAGAGGTATACATTAAGTACATAGGCAGCAGAGGAGTGCATGATAAGAGAGAATACAAAGAGATTAGGAGAAGAGTTAAAAAAAATTACAAAGGCAAAGAGGAAATTAAATTGGCAAGGGATGTAAAACAAAATGCTAACATATTTTATCGGGACATCAATTTAAAAAAGGAAGGCTATGATGGCACTTGGACCATTAGTGGATAGACAGGACAATACCACAAGTAACAACAGAGAGACAGCAGAAATATTGAATAATTATTTTGGTTCAGTATTTACCAGGGAGATAAAACAGGCAAACATGACATCGAATGATGAGAAGAGCAATGAGTTATATGCACTTAAAATTTAAAAAAAGGGGGTGTATTGAATAAACTAAACAAACATAAAGAGGATGAAGCCCCTGGCCCAGATGCATTGCACACATATTTTAAAAGAATCTAGAGAAGATATAGCAGAGGCATTATGACACCTATTTAATAATTCATTAGAAAATGGTACAGTGCCATAAGACTGGTGGATAGCGAATGTAATTCCTATATTTAAGAGGGAAGACAGAACATACCCAGGGAATTATAGATCAGTCAGCTTAACATCAGTGGTAGGAAAAATAATGGAATCCTGACCAAAGGGGAGAATAGAAGAACTTATAGAAATGAAAAAAACATAATAATGAATAGTCTGCGTGGATTTTAGAATGGAAAAGGTACAGAAAATAAAAACTCATGGGGTAAGGGGTAACATTGGCACAGATAGAAGACTGGCTAGCTAATAGGAAATAGTGAGTAGGTAGAACTGGGTCATTTTCTGGTTGGCAAGATGTAACGAGTGGTGTTTCAACTTTTTACAATTTATATAAACGATTTAGATGAAGAGACAAAGGTATGGTTGCTCAATGTGCTATGACATAAAGATAGGTAGGAAAGTAAGTTGCGAAGAAGACATAAGGAGGCTACAAAGGGATAAACGGTCCCCTATTATT
This sequence comes from Cetorhinus maximus, assembly GCF_964194155.1. Lineage (NCBI taxonomy): Eukaryota > Metazoa > Chordata > Chondrichthyes > Lamniformes > Cetorhinidae > Cetorhinus > Cetorhinus maximus. The sequence continues at coordinate 46,759,034 of NC_135883.1, forward strand.
ACCACATTTCTTCTCTGCTCTTCCACTCCCTACCCCCAAACCTAGAACAGCCTTTGGAGCCACGGTGCCTTGGTCTGCTTTGTGATTATCTTCCCTGAAGTCTTCCTCCTTATCCTCACAAGTCACCAGTACATCATGCCTGTTGGACAGGGCCAGTTTCTGCAGGACCTCCTTCCTAATTTCTCCTAAATTGCCGTTATCCCGCTCCCTACCAACCACACCCTCCCTTTCCTGAATCTGTTTTTTTACCCCTGGAATGTGACTGTATTCTGGGTAAAACTGCCCAGAAACTCCTCCGCCTCCTTTATGTGTCAGAGTTTCTCCAACTCGCAGTCCAACTCCATGACTGAGCCAGATTCGAGACGGAGAAATCTCCCCCGGACGTTTTTGCTCGCTGTCCACATACTCCCACATCCTGCAGTCCTGACACAAAAATGTCCCTGGACCTTTGGATTAAAAGTCTGATACTCTACTGGTGGAGCTATCCAGGTCCTAAAAATGTTATCAGCAGAACCAAGTTGGCACAAAAGGAAGCACCTGGAGTTGAACTAGAGACCTTTAGAGCTGCAGTCAGCTGCTCTGCCATTGAGCTGTACCCCAGACTCTCTCTTGTGTGTTTATCTAGCTTCCTCTTAAATGTATATATATATATATATATATATATAGATATATACACCTCAACTACTCCATGTGGTGAAAAATTCCACATTATGACCACTCTGAGTAAAAGAAGTTTCTCCTGAATTTCCTATTAGGTCTCTTATTTATGGCCCCTAGTTTTGGTCTCCCCCACAAGTGGAAACATCTCGATTCTATCAAACACCTCCATAATGTTAAAGACCTCATTAGGGCATTCCATAGCTTTCTTTCTTCGATCAATGAGAGTTCCAGCCTGTACAGTCTTTCAGATCTGTCAAATATAAAACGTGTTCAACTTGTAAAGAAAATTTTGTAACACACTTGTGATGTTATTTCCCATTTCCCTCACACTGAATTGATGCAGAAGGAACTATGCTCCTTTTCAACATTCACCTCAGCTTTGGCAATCAGCTGTGTGTCAGTCACTGGTTTGCGAAAAAAAAAGAAACATTTTAATTTTCGGTATAAAATACATTTAGAATGATCACAAACAGGAAATTTCCCAAGTCTGGCATTCCTGAAGTTAACAGGAAGTTGTGCATTTCTCCTTCTGTAAACCTTTGTCTATTAGAATTAAAGGGCTTCAGATGTGAAATTTCCTGGAACCCCAACATGATATAATCTCCCATTTGATTCCTAACTGATCAAATATTTTTATGTTGAACCAAAACACTTCTTGCCAAGAAGCTCTCTACGGTGAGATTAAACAGTGAAATTTCATGTGTCATTTGACCTCGGGAGACATCACTAGCCAGGCCAACCCTGCATCACTCAATAGCCATGTATTTTTACTCAGCAATCATGGGACAGAAATTTGGTATGAGATTTGTAAAGCGTAACCTTCTACCCCTGACAGGTGAATCTACTATTCGGACATGAGACTTAGAAGAAATAGTAAGACAACACTCAAAGCTCAAATTAAGCACTAATGTCTTTACTAGGTTTGAACAATATATTCCACCTGTTACAATACACCAGTTAATGATACAACCCTTATCTATATACCCGTTAGTTACAAATATGTTACAAGGAATCATAAATACGATCACCCAGTGAGTGGTAACCTCCCTGCTGATCATACCCTTCAGTAGGCGATCAAGCGACCCAACTTAATCACTGAATCATTCTGTGCAATTATTTTTATGCCTTTCTTTCCAGGTTGTCAGGATAATTCATTGATAAAATCCTAATGTCCAATCAAAATCCATCTTAAGGTACAATTCTCCAATGAAGCATCTAATAATTTGTTCAAACTATTACATTAGAGACCACTTTGACAACATCTATTGGTTTAAAGTTCCTTCAGTAATTCCATCCCTCATGGATGTTGCAGATATCTTCAAGGCCTTTTTTAAGTAAATACGGCAGCAGCTTCTTTCCTGGATCACACACACACTTTAAAACCACAGAACAATTGAACAGTGAAAGTCCTTTAAATTACCGACTTCTTATATACTGTTGCTTGGAAAATTAAAGACAGAGTTTACCTGATAAAGCATAAATAAAAGAAAACATAACTTCTAGTTTCTCTGCATTTCAGGAGGCAAATTTGACCTCATGAATCAACATCAGTTTCTGTCACCCCACTTCAAAACACTTTTGACCACCTCAGTAAACTGAATTAGAGTTTTTCAAACATGTTCAGTCACGTCAATCTATTATCTTCATGTTTTTGTGTACGTAAAGCACCCCCAGAGTCTAACTGGGCATCAAAGTGAAACAAAGCTTTGAACAAAGTCTGTTTATTGGTTCCAACTCTATTTTATGACTTTTGCCTCTTTTGCTAAACATTCCATAGCCTTAAATTGTTACAGAGCAATGACACTGTTTATCACCTGTGGATCACCCAACTTCTGCTCCTGGCCCCCATGTTGGCTGATATTGTAAATGGTTCTCTTTCACTTCAGCTGTTGTTCCCCCTCCTTTAAATGTGCCATCATCATTCATCTCCTCAAAAAGCCAACCCTTGACCTCGCTCCCCTTGCAAACTACCTCCCCATCTCCAAACTCCCTGGAAGTGTTGTCACCTCCCAAACCCACTCCCATCTTTCCCAGAACTCCATGTTTGAATCCCTCCAATTGTTGTGGTCCACCTTTCAGTGGGTGTGGCTCTGTTTTCTTCATACACTATTAGAGGGGAAATGATGCAATGTGTCATGTGATTCAGACTCAATCTACTGCAAGAAACCAAACAGGTCAGACGTGTATAAGTTCTTCAACTGTGTAATACTGCTACCAACTGCTTAATAAATGAACTATATATGTATTTGTGTGTTAACCAATCCCTTATGCGTAATTGGTGCTTGGATTTGTTACAAGCACAAGGAGACGAAAAACACAACACCAATCAGGTTTCTACCCCTGCACTGAAATGGCTCTATCGAAGTCACTCATGACATCCAATGTGACTGTGACAAAGGTAAACTTTCCTCATCCTTCTCTACCTGTCTGCAGTCTTTGACATGGTTGACCACACCATCCTCCTCCAATGCCTCTCCAATGTCACCCAGCTGGGTAGGACTGCTCTCAGCTGGTTCCATTTTTATCAATCTAATTGTGCCCAGGGAATCACTTGCAATGGCTTTCTGCCCCTGGTCACCCCTAAGGATCAATCTTTGGTCCCCTCTATTTCTCATCTACATGATGCTCCTCGGCGACTGCATTCCAAAACGGTGTGTTAGTTTTCACATGCACACTGATGACACCCATCTCTGCCTCACCACCACCTCTCTCAACCCTTCCACTGTTAGTAAATTATCAGACTGTTTATCTGACATCCAGTACTGGATGAGCAGAGATTTCCAAGACTGAAAACCATCACCTTTTGGTCCCCACTCCAAACCCTGATCCCTAACTACCGACTCCATCTTTCTCCCTGGCAATAGTCTGAAATTAAACCAGCCTGTTTACAACTTTGGTGTCACATCTGATCCTTAGCTGAGCTTCTGACTTTATATCCGTGCCATCTCTTAGACTTCATTTCTCCATCTCTGTAATATTGTTCAATTTTGTCCCTGTCTCAATCTGCTGCTGAAACCTATATTCATGCCTTTGTTACTTCTAGACAGCCAAACTGATGCCTGTGCCTTAACTCGCAGCAAGTCCCATTCCCCTATCAGCCCTGTGCTCACTGACCATCGGCTTGTCCAGGGACAAGCAACATCTCAATTTTAAAATTCTCATCCATGCCTTCAAATCCCTCCTTGGCCTTGCCCCTTCCGATCTCTGTGATCTCCAAACTCACAATCCTCCAAGATCTGTGTTCCTCTAATTCTGGTCTCTTGTGCATTTCTAATTGTTCCTCCATCCCCAGAAGGATAAATCAATAAAACTTGAAAATGACTGGTATTGGTCTGAACTGGTCTTGTATGCTTGAAAATGGAGTTCCAGTTCAGACCAGTGCCAGTCATTTCCAAGTTTTACTTTATTTTTCCTTTTGGGTTGATGGCCATGCCTTCATCTGTCTAGGCCTTAAGTTCTGAAATTCCCCCTCTTCATCTCTCCATATCTCTACCTCTCTCTCCTCCTTTAAGACACTCCTTAAAACCTACCTCTTTGACCAAGCTTTTGGTCATCTGACCTAATATCTCCTTATGTGGCTCAGTGTCAGACTTTGTTTTATAACGCTCCTGTGAAGCATCTTAAGCCATTTTGTTACATTGAAGGTGTTATATAAATATAAGTTGTTGTTGTTTATTTGTAATGGGGGAATGAAAAAACACCCTGCAGCTGTTAACAGAGCACTTTAGTTCAAAAAACCCTTTTGATCCTCACAATGATGCTGGACTGTACACCTGCATAAGCTTTCTTTATTTCATTTAAACTATCGATGCTTCCCCAGGTTGAAAATCTTCACAAATCTCAACCACAAAACTTGGTTAAAGGTATGATTAAGTCAGTCAAAAATATGGCAGCTTCGTAAAAACTCTTGGCAATAGCCCAGAGGAGCGACAGTCAATTTTAGCATCGGAAATGACTCCCCAGTTGAGATCAATTAATCCAGGATAGACCAAGGATCCAATCTTGGATCTAATGGTTAGTGTGGTGCAGTACTATTTCAGACAATCAGGGCACCCAAAGAGCTGGCGCACTGCATATTTTATGATTCGTTGTTCAAAAGGTAGAACCGTAATGAAAGCAAAATACTTCGGAGACTGGGAATCTGAAATAAAAACAAAAAGTTCTGGAAAAACTCAGCAGATCTGGCAGCATCTGTGGAGAGAGAAACAGCGCTAACGTTTCGAATGCGTATGACTCTTCTTCAGAATTGACATTTTTCTCAGATTGCCATTTCTCATTCTTCTGAGTTAAGAATAACCCTGTTCGTCACTCAATGCCTGACGTGATATTGGCTCAAATGGATGGCCCAGTGGCAAAATAATGAAAAAACAACATAGAATGGATTTGTTTGTCTTAAGTCCAGAAATCACATGGACGCATATGGACATTACATGTGCTTCAGTGCAGTGCTGAGGAAGCGCTACACTACCACAAGTGTCATTTTTCAGATGAGTCAATAAACTTATTAAAGCATAAGGGATCATGAACTTTATAGAGGCCTCCAGCACAAAAAACCAAAAATTATGCCTTGGAAACACTAGTTTAGCCCCAGCTAGAATACTGGGTCCAGTACTAGGTGCCACACTTTAGGAAGAGCATAAGGACCTTGGAGAAGGTACAGAAAAGATTTACCAGAATGGTTCCAGGTATGAGGATTACAATTACATGGCCAGATGGGAGAAGGTGAAATTGTTCTCCTTAGAGCACAGAAGACTAAGAGGTGATTGGACCCCACTGTTTAATTCATGGATGAAGGGTTTAGATAAGGGTAAATAAAAATGAAACTGTTTTTGAAGGGTAAATAACGAGAGGGCAAAGATTTTAAGCTGATTGGCAAAAGAACCAGAGGCGACACGAGGAACAAATTTTTTTATGCAACAAATGGTTAGGTTTTGGAATGCACTTCTCGACAGAGCAGTGGGTACAGATTTAATTATAGCTTTCCAAAATGGAACTAGATAAATACATGAAGAAGAAATCACAGTGATATGGGAAAAGAGTGGGGGAGTCAGACTAACTAACTGGTTTGCTCTTTGAAAGAGCCACTGTAGACTCGATGGGACAAATGGCCTCTTTCTGTGCTATATTTTTCCATGATTCTATGCATTTTAAAGAGCATCAGAAATATTCAATTAATTTCCGTGAGCAAAATTTTCAATGAAATGCTATTTAGAGATTACATTGAAATCAGCCAACTGCACAATGCCAATTTAGTTTTTACATCACCGATGTTCTTTCCCTATGCTTTCAATCACTCTTGAGTTTGTTCAAGAGAAAGCATTGATGGTTATGTGTGATTTCATCGGTGGCATTGTAATCAGTTAATTACACAACATATCACCCATCACTTCAATGTGTTGTGGCTCAGTGGGCAACACTCTTACCTCCTTATTCAGAGTGGTTGTGGGTTCAGTTTCCCCACCAGAGACTTGAGCACAAAAACCTAAGCTGACACTCCCAGTGCGGTACTGAAAGAGTGCAGCATTGTTGGAGGTGCTACCTTTGGGATGAGATGTTGAACCAAGGCCTTGGTACACGTAACAGGTCCCATGGTTCTATTTCAAAGAAGTGCAATCGAGCTCTCCCCAGTGTCTTGGCCAATATTTTTCCCTCAATTACAAAAATAGATTATCTGGTCATTCTCACATTGCTGTTTTTGGGAGCTTACTGTGTGCTTAATTGACTGCTGCATTTCCTGCATTACAACAGTGATTATGCTTCAGAAGTACTTCCTTGGCTCTAAAGTGCTTATGAAAAGTGCTATATAAATGCATTCTTATGTCTTTTTTATAACTCAAATGTAAATTTGCCCAAATCAAATTAAGGCAGATTGGGATCAGGAGAGGAGGAAGGCACATGAACTCCCAGAAGGGAAAGTGGCCTGGCAGGATCTCAATAACATGTCGCTGCTGACTCCATGAACAAAATGGCCAAGAAACAGCTTTACGACTATTAAAATCGGGTAGCTTTTAGGCCGCCAACCAGGCCTAGGGCGAGTGCAGATAAGAGGGTAGTTTACCGGGGCTTCTGGATGATCAGCATTTTGGATGGAGCTAACCCAGGCGGAGAGGCCAATATCTCCCATCTGAGCACTGCTGCCTTCTGAACCCCACACCAGAAATTAATTAAGATGCCTATTCTCCCCGTGGTCAGTCTCAGGCCTGCTTCAGCCTGACGTGAAAATCACAGGCCAGCATTAAAATTGGCAAGTCAGTCTGAAACTGATCCCTACAGGATGGTCACACCTTCTGGCTGTATTTGAGGTAATATAATTTCTCACTTGTTGGAGGTGGACCCTGATCTGAGTTATGGATATTTAATTGTAGCCTGGTGAACATTCATACATGGCTGCTTTATCTCCTTCTCGAAGAATTCATTTTTAGTGGATATAAATGAAAAATAAAATGCTGAAAATCTGAGGTAAAAGCAGAAGCTACTGGAAATCCAAGGCAAGAAAAGGAGAATGAAAACAGGAAATGCTGGAAAAACCCAGCAGGTCTGGCAGCATCTGTGGAGAGAAATAGAGTCAATATTTCAAGTCTGTATGAATTATCTTCAGTCCGTATGACTCTTCTTCGTACAAACTCGAAACGTTAACTCTGTTTCTCTCTCCACAGATGCTGTCAGACCTGCTGAGTTCTTCCAGCACTTTCTGTTTTTATTTCAGATTTCCAGCATCTGCAGTATTTTGCTTTTAAGAAAAAGGAGAAGATGGGTCAGTCCAACTGAAATGCTAAGCTAATTTTGCTCTTTCGGAAATTGGCAAACTTCCGCTTTCTGTTTAGATGCAACCTGGGACTGGGTGTAATCAGTGAAGAGACTAACAGGGCCAGACATGGATGCTTATCAGACAATAGTTGTGTACAAAAGGAGCAATCAAGTGAGTAGATAGAAGCTGTGTTGGAACAAGCATCAGGCAGATAGCTCAGCTTGAGCGGCTTAGATGGGACTATTGTCCAGAATGTTTCGTCCTATCCCTTTTGAAGAGTCATGTTGAACACATGAAAATAGTTTTGGCCTATCCCTTTCTGGCTAAGGTGCATGGTACACAGAGGAAAGAAAGATAAAGGGTTGGGTGGAATCAAGGATAGAGAGAAGAAGGAACACCTCCTGAAACATAGAAAATAGGAACAGGAGTAGGTCATTCAGCCCTTCGAACCTGCTCTGCCATTCAATATGATCATGACTGATCCTCTATTGCAACGCTATACTACCGCTCTCTCCCGTTACCTCTTAACGCCTTTAGAATCCAGAAATCTATTTCCTTCTTAAATATATTCAGTGACTTGGCCTCCGCAGCCCTCTGTGGTAGAGAATTCCACCAGTTCATCACCCCCTGAAGACAATTCTCCTCATCTCAGTCCTAAATGGCATACCCCATATCATTTGTCATCTCCAAACCAACTAATTACAAGCTAGGGACCTCTGTCTAAATGATCGAGCACAGGCTTGATCACACTAAAGTTTTGAGCTCGACTTCCTAGACCAGGGCCGGGATTTTCTGGCCCCACCTGTCACCAGGCTCATCCGGTGCCACTGAAAGTCAATGGACTTTTAGCTGCGTCGCCGAATTGCCTGCAGCGAGTCCCACCACAAAGGGGCCAGAAAATCCCAGCCCAGGTCCTTTTGAAAGCTTTGTTGATAAACAAGCATTGGTAGTTACTGCTAAAGTCAGTTTTATTAATAATCACAATTCTCTATGAATTATTAATAACCATCAGGTTCAAACAAAAATAAGTCTTTAAGATTTTACAGTTTTCAATCGCTCACAAATCAGTATGTATGTTCATTTTGATATGCATTTGGAAGTGCAGTACTTTCAATGTAGAAAGTTAGATGTTTAGACATTTCATAGCTGGATCACTGGACAGAGATGCCTTGCTTGTAATTAGTTGGTTTGGGGATGTCAAATGATTTAATTCTGTCAACCAAGACAGTGCCACAGTCATTATGCCGAGAATGCAATTGTTCTCCAGACACAAACTAATAATAATTTATATCCTGCTTGATGACAGAGAAAGAAGTTTCTCTGTACCTTAAACGTTGATGAATGTCCCTCTCAAGGCAGCCAGGGAATTAGCCCTGTCCATCACGCTAGCTATCAGTCAGTAACCATCTTTGCAGTTGTACACGCATCCCAGATTTGTTTGGTTGACTGGGACATTATCTACCAATGGACTCTTTGCCATTATAGGATTGCTTATTACACTTCACCAGAACTGATGCCATTGGAGTTAAAATTATATGTTATCACAGTGCAACTCCTGAAGCACTTCCCTGAAGTACTGGGCTTTCACTGTGTTGATAGGAGATCAGGAGGCTGTTGATCGTTATAGGAAGAGCCCATCCATATCCAGAGTGCTCCAGAATTGAGGACTTTGGTGGCCATTTTAAGCTGACCAGTCCATTGTGTAAGTGACGGGATGGGCTACTTTGCTGGTTATACACCCGTTCAACATCACTCTCCACTGGCTTCAATGGTAGAACCTGCATTGCGCCCCATCCCATCACTTGCCTCCTGGGTGGGTGAGGTTAAAATTTACCCGTTTGTGCCAACAGAGTCCCCCCACCCCCAGGCCACATGATAGTGAGACAATGAACCATGTCCCTGCTCCACAGATACAGTGATCAGGCACCCATTAACAAATGATGTTTGTGGAACTTGTTTAATGGAGGGCATTAAACTGATTCATTTCCTTTGTCATACAGGAATGGTGCAGGAGATATTTTTAGCGAGAAAATCAGCATGGAAGCCAGTTCCGCCATGCCCCCCTAAGTTTCCTTTTGCTTTACGATTCTTCCAGTGACATGAGCAAGTGCAAGAAGTCCTCGGATACCGAAGAGTCTGGGCGTTTATGAATTCCTGTCTCTGCAGCAGGGAGGTGGATTTTGTGAAGGGCTAGGCTTTACCACATGGGAGTAAACAGATAGAGAAGTGGGCAGAAAGGGATGCCTATTGTGATGTTTCACAGAGATGCCAAGGTGGAAGTGTACGTGCTCAGTTGGTAACCTGGTATCAGGCAGATGCTGAATTTGGCATCTCCCACAAGAGCCAATCTGCCCATTAGCTCCATGGTCTTCCCCTACTGAGGGGTTTAATATTGGGGATATCCTGTCTGGTGGCCTGCCTTTTATAATTTTGGAAACAAGCAGCCAATTTGTGCACAATATCCCATAAACTGCAAAGAGAAATAATCTGTTTTTGTAATGTTTATTGAGGGATAAATATTGGCCAAGACACCGGGGAGAAATCCCCTGCTCGTCTTCATAACAGTGCAATGGAATTTTTTACTTCACCCTAGAGGATGGATGGAGCCTTGATGTAACATTTTGTTCAGAAATCGGATGTAGGGATTTGAGGCTGTTAGAGCTGAGGAGGAGGGTCATTTGTTTGGGTTATGCAATGTAAATTTTTGCCCGGGGGGCGCTGGAAAGTCATTGTGCAAGAAGGTGAGCTAAGTAGAGGTTACTGTAAAAGGGCAATTGTGCAAATGTTGCTTTAAGATGGAGAAGCATGTGGAGGCACCCAAGGTGAGCAAGGAAGGAAAGGCCAAGGGGTCCACTGGGTTGCTTTGCCTGCTCCATGGAGAACATGAATTCTTTACAGCCCTGCGGGGAGGGGTGGGGACAGGGTTGGGAGGGAATTAGCACTCTGCGACAATGCTACCATCCTCCAAAGGAACGTAGGAACATGGGAGGCCATTCAGTCACTTGAGTCTGTCCTGCCATTTAATTAGAGCATGACTGATCTGTATTAAACAGTCACATGATAGTAAAGAACTTGAATATTGCTGAAAAGAGAGACATGTTTCTGAAGCTTTTCATCTTGCACTCATCAGGACAAATGCACGAGAGTGAAATTTCAAATGATCACAACAATTTATACTACAGGAGAAAAGGGTGCTGAAAAAGACTGCAGAACTCTATGGTACAGAGGGATCTGGATGTCCAGGCACATAAATCACAAGAAGTTAGTGTGCGGGTACAACAAATGATTAGGAAGGCAAATTGAATGTTGGCATTTATTGCAAGAGGAATGGAATATAAAAGTAGGGAAGTGTTGCTGCAGCGGTACAGGGCCTTAAGGAGTACATTTGGAGTACTGTGTACAGTTTTGGTCTCCTTATTTGAAAAGGATATAATTGAGTTAGAATCAGTTCAGAGAAGATTCACTCAACTCATTCCTGCAATAAAGGGCTTATCTTGTGAAGAAAGATTGAATGGGTTGGATCTATACCCATTGGAATTTAGAAGAATAAGAGGTGATCTTATTGAAACAGATAAAATCCTGAGGGTATTTGATAGGGTACTGGGATACTGGGAGGATGTTTCTACTTGTGGGAAGTGTAGAACTAGAACAGTTCAAAATTAGGAGTCTCTCATTTAAGACAGAAATTAGGAGAATTTTTTTCTCTCAGAGGGTCATTAGCCTTTGGAATTTTCTATTCCAGAGAGCAATGGAGGCTGGTTCATTAAACATATTCAAGGCTGAGTTAGATAGATTTTTTATCGACAGGGGAGTCAAAGGTTATGGGGGACAGACAGGAAAAGTAGAGTTGTAGCCACAATCAGATCAGCCACGATCTTATCGAATGGCAAAGCAGGCTTGAGGGGCCGAATGGCATTCTCCTCCTAATTCTTGTGTTCTTGTTTGGAAAGTTGGCTCTGATTAGCCAAAGCATTGCCATGGAGAAAGCAGTGGGGAACTATAGACTCCCCATTCCTGAGTAATTCAAAAAAGACGCAAGATTTGAACATGTTCCTTTTCTTTGCAGAGAACAGGCCCCTGCGCATGAATGTATGTAATTTCTAGCAGTGTAAATGTGCCATGTTACGAGCTCAAGTGATTATCTTTACTTGGTTGTTAGTGTAACTATTAGCACACTCAGGATTGTTCAGCAAGTGCTGTCCAATCACATCTAACAGTAGACATTTTGTTTTCTCTTGTAGTATAAATTGTCGTAATCGTTTAAAATTTGGCATTCTTGTGTTTGTCCTGATGAGTGCAAGAAGAAAAGCTTCGGCAACTGATCTGTATCTTAAGTCCATCCACCTGTCCTTGCTCTGTACACCTTAATACCCTCACCAAACAAAAATCCAACTATCTCAGTTTTGAACAGTTTTAATTGACCCCCAGCATCAACAACTTTTTGGGACAGAGAGTTCCAGGTTTCCATTAGCCTTTGTGTGAACAAGTGCTTCCTAACATCATCGCTGAATGGCCAAGCTCTAATTTTAAGGTTATACCCCCTTGTTCTGGACTCCCCACCGATATGTCTCTCTACCCTATCAAATTACTGATTCTCCAGGTATTATGAGTGATGTTTCTGCATCCATTGACCCCTAGGAGGCCTTGCAGGTTCAACAAATGAAATTGCCTATTCTTTTTCTCTGACTTGGTGACATGCTCTGTTGCCCTCTGGATACAGGTGGTCCTTAAAGCTCCTAATTTGTACAAGTACAATGAAAATATTGCTAAAACATGCATTGGAGTACTGCCTCTCTTACTTGTGCAGGCTACCAGCAGGTACAAATTACTTTTTAATAGGGAGCAGGAAATTCTGAGAATAATAAAGATTTAAAGATGAAAACAAGTTGTTGGACTAATAATCCAGAGAGCCAGCATAATGCTTTAGGGGCCTGGGTTCGAATCCCGCCACAGCAGATGATGGAATTTGAATTCAATAAAAATCTGGAATTAAAAGTCTAAAGATGACTGTGAAACCATTCTTGATTGTTGTAAAAACCCATCTGGCTCGCTATTATCCTTTCGGGAAGTAAATTTGCTGTCCTTACCTGGTCTGTCCTACATGTGACTCCAGACCTACAGCAATGTGGTTGACTGTTAAATGCCCTCTGAAATGGCCCAGCAAGCCACTCAGTTGCATTAAGCTGCTGCAAGGTCTCACAAAAGGAATGAAACCGTACGGACCATCGGGCATCGACCTAGGCACCGGAAACAACAACGGCAAACTCAGCCATGTTGACCCTGCAAAGTCCTCCTTAGTAACATCTGGGGCGTAGTGCCAAAATTGGGAGAGCACAGGCTAGTTTAGAAACAGCCTGACATAGTCATCCTCACGGAATCATAGCTTACAGATAATGTCCCAGACACCACTATCTCCGTCCCTGGGCATGTCCTGTCCCACTGGCAGGACAGACCCAGCAGAGGTCGCGGCACAGTGGTATACCGTTGGGAGGGAGTTGCCCTGGGAGTCCTCAACATTGATTCCGGACCCCATGAAGTCTCATGGCATCAGGTCAAACATGGGCAAGGCAACCTCCTGCTGATTACCACGTACCACCCTCCATCAGTTGATGAATCAGTGCTCCTCGATGTTGAGCATCACTTGGAGAAAGCACTGAGGGTGGCAAGGGTGCAGAATATGCTCTGGGTGGAGAACTTCACCAAGAGTGGCTCGGTAGTACCATTACTGACTGAGCTGGCTGAGTCCTAAAGGACATAATTGCTAGACTGGGTCTGCAGCAGGTGGTGAGGGAACCAATAAGATGGAAAAACATACTTGACCTCATCCTCACCAATCTGCCTGTAGCAGGTGCATCTGCCCATGACAATATCAGTAGGAGTGACCTGCGCACAGTCCTTGTGGAGATGAAGTCCCGCCTTTACATTGAGGATACCCTCCATCGTATTGTGTGACACTATCACCATGCTAAATGGAATAGATTTCAAATAGATCTAGCAACTCAAGACTGGGCATCCATGAGGAATTGTGGGCCATCAGCAGCAGCAGAATTGTACTCAAACACAATCTGTAGCCTCATGGCCTGCCATATTCCCCACTCTACCATTACCACAAGGCCAGGGGATCAACCCTGGTTCAATGAGGAGTGCAGGAGGGCATGCCAGGAGCAGCACCAGGCATACCTAAAAATGAGGTGTCAACCTGGTGAAGCTATAAAACAGGACTACTAGCATTCCAAACAGCATAAGCAGCAAGTGATCGACAGAGTTAAGTGATCCCACAACCAACAGATCAGATCTATGCTCTGCAGTCCTGCCATATCCAGTCTTGAATGGTGGTGAACAAATTAAACAACTCACTGGAGGAGGATGCTCCACAAATATCCCTATCCTCAATGATGGGGGAGCCCAGCACATCAGTGCAAAAGATAAGGCTGGCGCATTTGCTACAACCTTCAGCCAGAAGTGCCGAATGGATGATCCATCTCGGCCTCCTCCAGAGGTCCCAGCATCATAGATGACAGTCTTCAGCCAATTCCATTCACTCCATGTGATATCAAGAAACGGCTGAAGGCACTGGATAGTGCAAAGCCAATGGGCTCGGACAATATTCTGGCAATAGTACTGAAGGCTTGTGCTCCAGAACTTGCTGCACCCCTAGCCAAGCTGTTCCAGTACAGCTACAACACTGGCATCTATCCGGCTATGTGGAAAATTGCCCAGGTATGTCCTGCACACAAAAAACAGGACAAATCCAACCCGGCCAATTACCGCGCTATCAGTCTACTCTCGATCATCAGTAAAGACTATAAAGTGTAGGAGCAGAAGTAGGCCATTCAGCCCATTGAGTCTGCTCCACTGATCTAATAATCCTCAACTCCACTTTCCTGCCTATTCCCCTAACTGATTAAAAATTTGTCTATCTCAGCCTTGAATATACTTAATGAGCCAGCCTCTACAGCCCTCTGCGGTAAAGAATTCTGCAGACTCACTACCCTCTGAGAGAAGAAATTCTTCCTCATTTCTGTCTTAAATGGGTAACCCCTTACTCTGAGATTATGCCCTCTGGTCCTTGAGTCTGTCCCAGGAGGGCAAACAACCTCTCAGCTACTACCCTGTCAAGCCCCCTAGGAATTTTATATGTTTCAATAAGGTCGTCTTTCATTCTTCTAAACTCCAATGAGTACAGGCCCAACCTACACAACCTCTCCTCATGTGAAAATCCCTCAATACCCAGGATCAACCTAGTGAACCTTCTCTGGACTGCCTCCAATGCCAGTATATCTTTCCTTAGATAAGTGGACAAAATCTGTTCACAGTATTCCAGGTGTGGTCTAGCTAGTGCCTTGTATGGCTTTAACAAGACTTCCCTATTTTTATACTCCAATCCCTTTGAAATAAAGGCCAACAATCCTTTTGCCTTCCCAATTACCTGCTGAACTTGTATGCTAGCTTTCTGTCATTCATCCACATGGACCCCCAAATCCCTCTAGCTTTCTGCAGTCTTTCTCTATTTAAATATTGAGCTCCTCTATTCTTCCTGCCAAAGTGCATAACCTCACATTTTCCCACATAATATTCCATAAAGTAATGGAAGGAATCATCAACATTGCTATCAAGCTGTTTAAATTCCACCGGGGCAACTCAGCTCCTGACCTCATTACAGCCTTGGTTTAAACATGGATAAAACAGCTGAACTCCCGAGGTGAGGTGAGAGTGACTGCCTTTGGCATCAAGGCAGCATTTGACCGAGTGTGACATCAAGGAGCCCTAGCAAAACTGGAGTCAATGGGAATCGGGGGAAAACTCTCCACTGGTTGGAGTCATACCTAGCACAAAGGAAAACGGTTGCAGTTGTTGGAGGTCAGTCCACGATCTCAGCTCCAGGACATCACTGCAGGAATTCCTCAGGGTCGTGTCCTCGGCCCTACCACCTTCAGCTGCTTCATCAATTACCTTCTTTCCACCATCAGGTCAGAAGTGGGGATGTTCGCTGATGATTGCACAATGTTCAGCACCATTCGCAGCTCCTCAGATACTGAAGTAGTCCATGCCCAAATGCAGCAAGACCTGGACAATATCCAGACTTGGGCTGACCAGTGGCAAATAACATTTGCGCCACACAAGTGCCAGGCAATGACCATCTCCAACAAGAGAGAATCTAACCATTGCTCCTTGACGTTCAATAGCACTGCCATTGCTGAATCCCCCACTATCAACGTCCTGGGGGGTTACCATTGACCAGAAACGTAACTGGACCAGCCATATAAATTCTGTGGCTATAAGAGCAGGTCAGAGGCTAGGAATCCTGCGACAAGTAAATCACCTACTGACTCCCCAGAGCCTGTGCACAATCTACAAGGCACATGTCAGGAATGTGATGGAATACTCCCCTTTTGGCTGGATGAGTGCAGCTCCAACAACACTTAAGAAGCTTGACACCATCCAGGACAAAGCAGCCCGCTTGATTGGCACCATATCCACAAACATTCACTCCCTCCACCACCAATGCACTCTAGCAGCAGTGTGGGCCATCTGCAAGATGGACTGCATCAATTCACCACGGCTTCATCGACAGCACCTTCCAAACCCACGAACACTACCACCTAGAAGGACAAGGGCCTAGATGGGAACACCACCATCTGGAAGTTCTCCTCCAAGACACTCACCATCCTGACTTGGAAATATATCACCGTTCCTTCACTGTCCCTGGGTCAAAATCCTGGAACTCCCTATCTAAAAGCATTGTGGGTGTACCTACTGCAGCGTTTCAAGAAGGCAGCTCACCATCACCTTCTCAAGGGCAACTAGGGATGGGCAATAAATGCTGGCCCAGTCAGCGAAGCCCACACCCCATGAATGAATAAAAAAAAGTGCGTGTTTCAGGAGAGGCAGAATAAAGAATTAGTACAATAATTCCCTGAATCAGCAGGCTTCTCAACATACTGGCCCAGAAATGTGTTCAAGGTATTATTTGCATATTCAAAGGATCTAACACCTATTCAGGCCCTGGATGCCTTTACTTTTGCCTCCATCAGAATGGCGGACAGGTCATTTCTGCCTTATAATAAGTGCACGCTTTCTGCTCATCATACTGGAGGCCGAGGTACCCAAAAAATGGTTACATTCATATCAAATTATTGGTACCTTTTCTGAAGGCTGGCACCTCTCGCAATGCAGCACTCCCTGAGGACTCCACCAAAGTGTCAGATTTGGCCTTCAAGGTTAACTTTAGGTCTTGTAAAATTACATAATTGCCTCCTTACTGTATTCTATGGCTTCAGATACAAAGCCAAGGGTTCCATTTGTCTTTTTGTTGGCCTACATACTTACACCACCACCACCATGCTCTGCTTCTTTAGCTTTTTTTCATACCATTTAACCAGAACAGTATTTCTTTTCCCTATTCTTGCACCAAGTCTCATTCAACACATTTAAATTCCAAGTACTTAATCACTTATTTAAAAAAGTATTTGTATTCATAATCCCACATCAAAGACAATTAATCCTTTAATAACATTTAAGTTGTCAATCAAACTGTGAATGTACAACCCCCACTGTGATAATGGTAGGTTGTGCAAAACAGTCAAGCAGTAAAAATGCTACAATGATAGCACTTAGGGTTATGTCAACAAGCATCTATTGAAACTGCTAGAAATTATTTTATTTTTTTGCTCTCACAGACATGAGCAAGCAGCTTTTGTTTTCAATTTTTAAAGAACATGGGATTTAAATAACTTGACAGTTCTAAATACCTTATCCACACTTCAAGAGCATTTATATCTCTACCATAAAGTCGTGGAATATATGCTATAGTTAAGGCTTTTTCTGGAGTGAAAGTCTGTCTGCTTATCCTGTGCACTGAGTTTAAATGACCTAGTCGATTTATAATTTACACCTGTGCACTTCATGCCCTGCCCTCTTTCCCCTACCAGTGAAAATAGGATCTCCAGGCAATGGGGCCAGGAATTCCAGATCTGGGTCTT
Source organism: Cetorhinus maximus (assembly GCF_964194155.1). NCBI lineage: Eukaryota > Metazoa > Chordata > Chondrichthyes > Lamniformes > Cetorhinidae > Cetorhinus > Cetorhinus maximus. The sequence continues at coordinate 46,776,425 of NC_135883.1, forward strand.
GTCCGCCATTTTTAAAGGAGACTCCATGAAAATCCTGTCCTACTATTTAGTTCTGTGACCTTTCATCAGTACCCCTGCTGGTTAAAGGTCACAGAGCTGAAACATTAACTTTGCCTTTCTCTCTACAGATGCTGCCTGACCTGCTGCGTATTTCCAGCATTTACTGTTTTTAATTCGGATTTCCAGACGCTGCTGTATTATAATTTTGTAGTTGCATAAGGTATATCTTGGGGTTCCCCAGGGGTTGGTACTAGGACCATAGCTGGTGGAATGGGTGGACAAGTGGCCGATGAAATTTAATGCAAGAGAAGTGTAAATTGATACAATTTGGTAGGAAAAACAAGGAGAGACAATATGAAATGGGGACAATTCTAAGGGATGTACAGAAAGAAAAAGACCTGGGGCTATATGAGCACAAGTGTCAGGGCAGGTTGAGAAAGTGGTTATATGGGGTCCTAGACTTTATAAATAGAGGCATTGTGTACAAAATCAAGGAAATTATTTTGAATCTTTTTAAAACTTTGGTTTGGCCTCAACTAGAGTATTGAGGCCAATTATGGGCACTGCACTTTAGGAGGAATGTGAAAGCTTTGTTAAGGTGCAGAAAAGAATGGTTCCAGGGGTGAGAAAGTTCAGTCAGGTGGATAGTTTGGAGAAACTAAGCTTTTTCACCTCAGAGCAGAGAAGGTTGAGAGGAGATTTGATAGAGGTGTTTGAAATTATGAGGGGTCTGGGAAGAGTAGATAGGGAGAAACTGTTCCCATTGGTGGAAGGGTCAAGAAGTTGGGGACACCTGAGGATTTAAGGTGATTGGCAAAAGAACCAATGGCGGCATGAGGGAAAAGCTCTTTACGTCGTGAGTGGTTAGGATCTGGAATGCACTGCCCGAGAGAGTGGTGGAGGCAGATACAATTGGAGCTTTTAAAAGAGCATTGGATATAAGCAGCTGAAGAGAAAACGTTTACAGGGTTATGGGGGAAAGACAGGAGAGTGGGACTAGATGAGTTGCTCTTGCAGAGAGCCAACACAGACAGGATGGGCTGAATGGTCTCCTTCCATGTCGTAACCTATCATTTTGTGATTATATGAAATGCAAATGATGAATATATTGTAGTGTATGACTGTACAATACTGGCAATTTAACAATGCTAGATAAATTGACATAATGTGGTGGCACTGGAGGTGGCCTATCACTAAAGAAACAATTTTTATGAAAAGTCATTTTTAAAGGACACTTGCCGACTTCATTTGATTAAATTCAATGAGTTAAACAGTTGCATAAATGAAGGAATTATTTTGTTACGCATTCTTTTTCTAATCATTTTCCATTTTGCTTTTTGTTTATGGTGGGCGGACGTGTGAAGAGTGAAACAAAATCAATTTTTTCAGAATGAGAGTATAAACCTGGAGGAGTTTGTTAATATTATCAAAACTTGAGAGCAGCTCATCAGCCTGAAAATTGAACACCGATGCTGGTGGACAGATGATTAATGATGTTCCTCTGTATAAGATTGTCCTAAAATTAAAAAAAGTGTTCTGCTGATATCAGCAACAGTAATTTCTACCTCTAAGCCAATAGCTCTCTTTGTGAAACGTTGTGTTGCTGGAAGGCGGAAGGTTCTGAGAAGGCCATGTTTATTACACATCCCTAATTGTCCCGTAGGTGGTGCAACTGGGTCGCTTGCCAGACCACCTCAGAGGACATTAATGTCATAAGTTTCCTTGGAATTTTTTTTTCCTGACTGGTCATTTTGTGTCTCTGACAAAATCTCAGGATACACCTGTAACCAGGTTTGAAGTTAACACCAACTGATTGGGAAAATCCCTGAAGAATTTTTGGCTGAGAGATATATGAAAGGTAAGGTGTTGGTGGGTTCCATTCACCTCCAGAAGTTTTATGATGAGCAGCAGCTTATTATGGACCTTTTTTATGTGTTAGCAACAAGCTAGCAGGGCTCTGATTTTAACTCAGGCTGGGTGGGTAGTGAGGCGATTAGTGAAGCCCCAGGCCAATTTAACTTGAACCTCATTTAAATACCATTGGTCAACCTCCTCCCAAAAGTCAATGAGTTGTTGGTGGGATGTGGCAGAAAGCTTGGCAAATTTCTGCTTTCACCGTCTCCTAATTCTCACCGTCTATTTCTCTCGGGTTTTTTAATCCGCTTATACAGTTGATTTGACAGTTTAGACTTTGAAGAATTAGAAAGTTCTGTGGCCTGGAAATGAGTGAAGGGATCACTATCATATAATTCCTAATGGAAAAAAAAGCCCATGGAGATGCAAGTTGAGAGAGAGAGTTTGTTTTGTTCTTCAACCTGATGTGATCGGGTGCACTACTAGTTTTATAACCACCCAATTTTGCTCGCTTTTTTTATTCATTCAAGGGATGTGGGCTTCCCTGTCTAGGCCAGCATTTATTGCCCACCCCTAATTGCCCTTGAGGTGGTGGTGAGCTGTCTTCTTGAACCACTACAGTCCATGTGGTGTAGGTACACCCACAATGCTGTTAGTAAGGAAGTTCCAGGATTTTGACCCAGCGACAGTGAAGGAATGGCGATACATTTCCAAGTCAGGATGGTGAGTGACTTGGAGGGAAACTTGCAGGTGGTGGTGTTTCCTTGCATCTGTTGCCTTTGTCCTTCTAGGTGATAGAGGGTATGGGTTTGGAGGGTGCTGTCTAAGGAGCCTTGGTGTGTTTCTGCAGCACATCTTGTAGATGGTATACACTGCTGACGCTGTGCATCAGTGGTGGAGGGAGTGTATGTTTGTGGATGAGGTGCCAAGCAAGCAGGCTGCATTGTCCTGGATGGTGTTGAACTACTTGAGTGTTGCTGGAGCTGCACTCGTCCAGGCAAGTGGGGAGTATTCCATCACACTCCTGACTTGTGCCTTGTAGATGGTGGACAGGCTTTGGGGGGTCATAAGGTGAGTTATTCATCGCAGGATTCATAGCCCCTGGTCTGCTCTTGTAGCCCAGTATTTATACCCCTATTGATGTTAGTGGCGAGTGATGTTGAGCAGGGCATAAAACCAGAATTGCACTCTATCTGAGGGGTTTTCCATCCCACGAGTTTGCTTAAAATTAACTCCTCAAAGAATCATTACAACCCAGAAGCAGACCATTGGGCCCATCATGCCTCTTGCTATCCAGTTAGTCCCACACCCCTGCTCTTACCCCATTGCCAGGCCTTTTTTTGGAAATGGATGCAATGTTTCCCTCTTATAGTCAAGATGTGACCTTCCAAATGAATGGGCTCAGATCAGGATCTCACTGTGTCCGATGTATTCCCTGTACAATGTTGGGAAATCTGCCAGCTATGGGAATGTTTAGATCATAGCATGTGAATGGTACACTAATAGTTTGAATCTTAACCAATGCTTTAGCTGGCTCATCTCTGCATTGACAGATTATTATTTTCATTAAAGTAATAGAGTTACATTTAGTTAATTCATGCAGTGACCCTCAGAGATGAGTGTTTATTAATTATTTAATAAGCATATGAAATGTAGATAGCTAGTGTAATTGGTGAATAGATTTTATGTCCCATACAAATTATTTTTGATGGAACCGTGCTGTCGCTCTGCAGAACATTGAAAAATAACTCCAGATGTGTTGAAACATGTAGACCAGAATTTTCCAGCCCCGCACGGCAGGTTCCCCAACAGCGGGGCCAGCGTGCCATTGAAATCTCTGTTCACATCGGTGGGATCGGAAGATCGTTCTGGTATGAGGGGCTGAAAAATTCTGGCCGTAGTTTTTATCTTTGATGAGACCATCGTGGGCTGGATTTTATACTTCCCCATCAGCAGGTGAGCAGGGGTGGGGGGGAGCAGATTTATCTCCAAGGTTGGTGTCTGGCAAAGGGAGGGCCCTTCCTGTGGGCTAATCAGAGGCACCAGCCCCCACCACCCGCCCCCCCTGCCCAAGCCATCCACACTTTAACCGGGAGGGAGGCCGGCCTTTTGAACCAGGCTCACCACCGCACCCACCAAGACTCTCGACCCAGGCGTACCTGGCCTCCAATAGTGTGGTGGGACTGCCTCTAAGTCCCAGCAGTGGCCACCACTCCCAGCTAGTGCTGCTGGCCAATCCGATCAGCCGGCTGGTCTCTAAGGCAGAGCTTCCTCCTGAGAAAGGGGCGGGAGTTTCACCTTAAAGCAATTAACGCTGCCCCCAGCATTAAATTGCTGCAAGGCAGCCCTTTGGATCCTGGGCTGGCTTTTCCCTGATGTTTCAGGCATTGGGAGGAGGTGGAACCATTCAGCCCTGTAAAATCCAGCCCCCATCTCCTCCTCTTTTCAGTTTGGAGTCTTGATGAACAAGGCTTCACCAGTAGCTTATGTCTGACTATCTTTATTGCAACAACATTGAGGAAGCTGAGTAAGACAACTAAGACCACAGTTTTCCTGGAATTTCTTGGCTTAACTAAAACTGCTTACACCACTTTTTTTTCACGAAATTTGTGTCATCGCTTTAAGCCGGGTTTACACTGATACATCCTTTCATGCAAATTTCCTTGATTGCTTTGGCCCCTTCAGATATATATTGGGTGGAATTTTCCGGTCCTGCCATAATGGGAATTGTGGTGGGTGGGGGGAAACTTAATTTGAAGTAAATCAAAAATCAGTTTCCCGAAGGTGGGATGAACTTTAGGAATTAAGTTCTCGGGACTTAAAAGGCGGGTAAAAGGCGAGTCGAGCTTCCTGATGAATAATGTTGGGAAGCCCGTTTGCATTCATTAGCATGTCTTGCATAGTCATTAAAAGGCCACCTCGCATGAATTAATTTGGGGGGGGAGAGGGGGTGAAGCCTTAAGTTCCCTGCCAGAAATTAGAAGGTTCACCTTTACAACTGTATAGAAGTGGCAGACACCTGGCAAGCTTCACTTCATCCACAAATTTGAGGTCAGTAGATGCTGCTTTCGCCTTCTTGGGTGCTGTTCACAACTTGACTCAGCGGGTGGCCGTAGCACAAGTTGTGCCATGGCTGGACACCAGAGGCAGGCGATGGAGGGGAAGGCACGGAGGCTGTCGGGTGCCCTTTAAATATGGCACCTGGACCTTTGACTCAATGAGGTAATGGCGGGGAGGGTGACTTGTTGCCTGCTCCTGCCACTGGATTCAACTTGCTTCACGTGGATTTTTTTTTTCAATCTTGGGATTTGGGCTTCACTGGCTGGGCCAGCATTTATTGCCCATCCCTAGTTGCCCTTGAGAATGTGGTGATGAGCTGCCTTCTTGAACCGCTGCAGTCCATGTAGTGTAGGTACACACACAGTGCTGTTAGTGGGGGGGGAAGTTCCAGGATTTTGACCCAGCGACAGTGAAGGAACAGCGATATATTTCCAAGTCAGGATGGTAAGTGACTTGGAGAGGAAATTCCAGCTGGTGGTGTTCCCATCTATCTGCTGCCCTTGTTCTTCTAGATGGTAGTGGTCGTGGGTTTGGAAGGCGCTATCGAAGGAGCCTTGGTGAATTCCTGCTGTGCATCTTGTAGATGGTACACACTGCTGCCACTGTGCGTCGGTCGTGGAGAGAGTGAATGTTTGTGGATATGGGCTGCTTTGTCCTGGACAGTGTCAAGCTTCTTGAGTGTTGTGCGAGATGTACTCATCAAGGCAAGTGGGGAGTATTCCATTCACACTCCTGACTTGTGCCTTGTAGATGGTGGACAGGCTTTGGGGAGTCAGGAGGTGAGTTACTCGCCACAGGATTCCTAGCCTCTGACCTGCTCTTGTAGCCACAGTATTTATGTGGCTAGTCCAGTTCAGTTTCTGCATATTTAATGAGCTGAACAGTGCAAGGTCGAGCTTGGTCAGCCATCCCGCCCCCACCCCCAGCTGAGAACACTCTGACTTCTGCTCCTGCCACTGAACTTAGAAGGAAGATTCTGCCCATATTCCCTGAAATCCTCCATTGCTCACTGACATAAAAAGACCAGCTAATGCATGTTCCTGTTTTTCTGGCAGTAATGGGCTGACGTAGATTTAAGCTCAATAATCCAGGTCCAAAGTCACCTGATATAAACATAACTGAGATCTCTGGAGTTTGGTTGTGATTTTCTTTGCGACTTAGTTTAATTGTACCTTACTAAAAACTACTGCATTTAACCAGACTGTTAATCTCAATGCACCCAAACTCTATGGATCCTCACACACACCCAACACCACCCCCACCCCGCACCCCTCGAAACACATTGAGAAGCATTGAGCAGGTGGACTGATCTTCCTAATGGCTATAGCCCTGCTCTGCCTAAGAACGTCTTCTTTTCAGCTTGGAGACTTGGTGAACAATGCTTGCATCTACCCGGCTATGTGGAAAATTGTCCAGGTATGTCCTTTACATACAAAGCAGGACAAATACAACCTGGCCAATTATCACCCCATCAGTCTACTCTCGATCATCAGTAAAGTGATGGAAGGGGTCATCAACAGTGCTATCAAACAGCACTTGCTCAGCAATAACCTGCTCACTGATGCCCAGTTTGGGTTCCTCCAGGGTCACTCAGTTCCTGACCTCATTCCAACCTTGGTTCAAACATGGGCAAAGGAGCTGAACTTCCCAGGTGAGGTGAGAGTAACTGCCCTCAACATCAAGAATGCATTTGACCAAGTGTGGCATCAAGGAGCCCTAGCAAAACTGGAGTCAATGGAATTAAATAAAGGTGAATCAATAGTATTAGGCAAGCACCAGGAATGGAGGTCAGAATTCAGAGGAGATGAGAGTGACTGCCCTTGACAACAAGGCAGCATTTGACCAAGTGTGGCATCAAGGGGCCCTAGCAAAACTGGAGTTAATGGGAATCAAGGGAAAAGCTCTCTGCTGGTTGGAGTCATATCTAGCACAAAGGAAGATGATTGTGGTTGTTGGAGGTCAGGCATCTCAGCCCCAGGACATCAGTGCAGGAGTTCCTCAGGGTAGTGTCCTAGACCCAACCATCTTCAGCTACTTTATCAATGACCTTCCTTCCATTATAAGGTCAGAAGTGGGGATGTGCGCTGATGATCGCACAATGTACCGCACCATTTGCGACTCTTCAGATACTGAAGCAGTCCATGTCCAAATGCATCGAGACCTGGACAAGAGTTGGGCTGACCAGTGGCAAGTAACATTCATGCCACACAAGTGCCAGTCAGTGACCATTACCAACAAGAGAGGATCTAACCATCGCTCCTTGACATTCAATGGCATTACCACTGCTGAATCTCCCACTACATCCTGGAGATTACCATTGACCAGAAACTGAACTGGACTAGCCATAAAAATATTGTGGCTACAAGAGCAGGTCATAGGCTAGGAATCATGCGACGAGTAACCCACCTCCTGACTCCCCAAAGCCTGTCCACCATCTACAAGGCACAAGTCAGGAGTGTGATGGAATACTCTCCACTTGCCTGGATGAGTGCAGCTCCAACAACATTCAAGAAGCTTGACACCATCCAGGACAAAGCAGCCCATTTGATTGGCACCATATCCGCAAACATTCACTCCCTCCACTGTGAACACACAGTGGCAGCAGCGTGTACCATCTATAAGATGTACTGCAGAGTTCACCAAGGCTCCTTAGACAGCACCTTCCAAACCCATGACCACTACCATCTGGAAGGACAAGGTCAGCAGATACATGGGAACACCACCAGCTGGAAGTTCCCCTCCAAGCCATTCACCATCCTGATTTAGAAATATATCACTGTTCCTTCACTGTTGCTGGGTCAAAATCCTGGAACTCCCTTCCTGACAGCGCTGTGGGTCTACCTACACCACATGGACTGCTGCGGTTCAAGAAGGCAGTTCACCATCACCTTCTCAAGGACAATTAGAGATGGACAATACGTGCTGGCCCAGCAAGCAACACCCAAATACCATGAATGAATAAAAAAAGAGTGGAGGAAACGTAGAAGGGATTCAAGCCTCTGAGAGTGAAGTGCGATGGCAGAAGACAGCAACCCATTCCTCATGACCCTTATCTTTGGCGTAGATTTATGCTGCTATAACATCAGTTTCCACGTTCGCCTAAGTGAGTTCTGCAGGAAAGTTGGATGCATCTTCACGTCAGTAAAGTCGGCACTGAGACCAAATCATATTTTGACATAATACCTGTGTAAGTGTTTTACATGCCAACCTCCATTGCGTTGGTATGTTTACTTTACTTTCAGTTAATCTGATTGCACCACCTTCCCCCAGGATGAGCGAGGCTAAAATTACCATAGTTTTTATCCTAGTTGCCTGCTGCTGAGAAACTAAAGTCTTAATATTGTTTTGCTAAAAGAACAAAACAGTTCATCCAAGATATATCAACTCAAAGATCATAAAGCAGAGCCCCTGGGCAAAATATGTAATCAGATTACCATGGGATTTATCCCTTATTCGAGCAAGACTGGACAAACTAATTAGAGCCCTCTCAGGAAATGTACATTGGAATGATATCTCCATCCTTATAAGATAATTCATTAACGGTTGCCATTTTAAGAAACGAACAGCAGGACTGCATGCATGATAAGCAAATATGGATTCATTAAATCAACAAAAACAAGAATAGTAAAACCCTAAGGATTTTCTAGTCTCTAACTACTGCTCTGAATTTTACTGGATTTTATTGGACCGCTGCAATTCAGTGTCAGTCGTAACTCAGTGGGTAGCACTCCTGTTTAGGAGTCAGATAGCTGTGGGTTTAAGTTCTACTCCAGAGACTTGAGCACATAATTCATGCTGATACTCCAGTGCATTCCCAAGCAGTGCGGCACTGTTGGAGGTGCTGAATTTTAGATCAGACCTCGAGGCCCCATCCATTCCTCTCCTCTCTCCCCAGGAGAACGTAAAAGATCCCATCAGATACCACTGAGGAAGAGCAGCGGATTCTGCCTGGTGACCTGGCCAATATTTATCCCTCAACCAACATTGCTCAAACATACAAAAAAAAGCAAAATACTGTGGATGTGCTGGAAAACTGAGTTGGAAACAGAAATACTCAGTATGCCAGGCAGCATCTGTGAGGAGAAAAACAGAGTTAATGGGCGCAATTTAATGCCCTACCCTGAGGTGAATTTGGGGTGGGGAGAGCATTTAATCAGACGGGTGGATGGCGGGTGGGCACCCCATCATCTTCCCACATCCATCAAAATTAAGTCCAGGGCCAGCAAGGCTCATGGTTGGCCTTCTTGACTCTTCCTACCCTGCTACCATTTGAGGCCCTTAAGTGAGCAATTAATACTCACTTAATACCACTAGTATTAACCCAGCAGCAGGTGAGCATATCACCACAAAGGGAGCCTGAATAGAAAACCCTGGTTTTCAGGCTCCTGCGGGGTAGAGGTCCCTCATTGTCAAGTACTCTGTACCTGCTCAAGGGATGTGGCATCAGGAAATGGTGGCCTGCAGATTGCCAACCCCTACCCTTGCTGCCCACACCTGCCCCATGATCTCCTTCCTGTGCAGCCCTTCCCTCCAACATGTACCAACTAGCCTGGGATCCACTGCTAGGCCTCTCCAGAAGCCACTCCACCTCCTTGGTGCTGATGAGCACTGCGAGCATGCAGCCTCTGACTGATCTGCAGCTCTCAGTGGGCAGGACATCTGGGGTCCTTAAACCTGGGGAACGCCCACTGTCGGCCACTTAAGTATCCACAAAGCACTAAATTCGGCGGGCCTTCCCTAAAAGAGGTGGTGCAGGGCAAGATCTCTGCTGTCTCCATTAAATAACATCCAAAGTTTAATTTCGATGGCCTTTCATTAGAACAATTCTGATGAAAAGTCATCACCATGAAACATTAACTCTCTTGCTCTCACCACAGATCCTGACCTGCTGAGCATTCCAGCATTTCCTGCATTTGTTTCACTAAAACAGAATACCTGCTCATTAATCACATTGGTGTTTGTGGGAGCTTGCTGTGTGGAAATTGGCTGTCAAGTTTCTTGTGTTACAACTGTCTTCAAAAGTAATTAATTTGTTTTGCAGCATTTTTGGACATCCTGAGGTCATGAAAGGCACTATAGAAGTTCCAAACTTTCTTAGAATTTGCTTCAGTAGAGGGGACATTTAAAATTAATTGATTATTGACCATTCATAATATTGGCAATAATTGGGCTCATATTTAGAAGTGAGTGCAGCTGAGTTCAAATTACAGTAGTACAATACTGAAATAAATTTAAATGATTAAATATAACTCATCTGATTCCAAGGAGCAAAAATGGTTCAGTTTTGTACTTTCTCATCACACAAGATAAAAACTAAGAGCTCGGTCGTTTATACCTGAAACAATAAGTCCCTTGCCCTCTCTTTCTCATGGGAAATTCACAACCAATTTAATCTGGAATACTCATCGTATATACTCAGTTGTCCACTGTTGCCACCGATGAAACTATTTTCTTTTGTTGCTATGACCATTTAATAAATTTGGCCAATTATAGCAAGCTCAGTCTGTTCTTGGTTTGTTTGTTTCCATGCCTTTGAGGACAAGTTCCGCTGATTCATTATGAATGCCCGGGAAACAGGAGGTGTCGCAGTGGAGAGAAAACAAAGGTGCAAATACAGCAAACTTAACTGGGGCAAAGGAGAATCTAGAAACCAGGAAAGCTGTCAATCCAAAAACAGCAACAAAAAATTCTGTGGCATCATACCATTGCCTCCAGGTGGTGTCACCCGTAACATGACGCCTCTGACAGTGCAGCACTCATTCAGTGCCGCACTGAACTGTCATCCCAGGTTTTGTGCTTATGTCTCTGGAGTGAGGTGAGTTGCCACCTTTCACCTGTTAAAGACTTGCACCTCCTGATCAATATACTTGGCTGCTGATTCTCTCGTTGAGCGTTTGATGCCCAAAGGCAGCATTAGTTTGGAAAACATGGACCCATGCTGCCTGGTCTTCCTCCCAATGTGGAAAATCAGAGGCTGCATCCCCATGTCTTTTGCCAGCATATCCTTCCATTCCTTACTCACTCATACTTATCTAGCTTCCCCTTAAATGCAGTTATGCCATTCCCTTCAACTATTCCTTGTGGTAGTGAGTTCCATACTCTCAGCGCTCTGTGAGTAAAGAAATTTCTCCTTATTTCCCTGTTGGATTATCTAATATTAATAGCTACTAGTTTTGGTCCTACAAGTGAAATATTTTCTTTGCCTCTCCCTTATCAAACCTGTTCATAATTGTAAAGACCTCTGGCGGAATCTTCTGTTCTGAAGACTAAGTCCGGTGGTGGGAGCAAAAGTCGGAGTGACTTCCGCTGGAGAGCAGGACGGCTGAACACGTGAGATCTTGTGCTGTTCAGCTCATTCATTATGCAGCCGTGAGGAGCACGTCAAATCTCATTCCTGCCCGCCCTACTATTACCTCATAGGTTCCAACATGCGGGCAGGAATGCATTTAAAAGACAGCCATTCATTCTTCCACTCTGCTCCTCACCAGGTACACGCCGGTCGTGAAAGTGAACGTTCTAAATTCCCACTGGCAGGGCTCCAAATTTGGAAGGGGAACAAGATTCTGGTGTGTTGGCCTTTCAATGAGCATCCATGGGATGCAAATGGGATTCCCGACATAGCTCCTTGGGACACTCGACCCACATTTAAGCTGCCATGAAAGTCAGGAGAACGAGATTCCAAAACTAAATTCCCACTGTCGGGAAACTGACTTTTGGCCTCCTGCCAAATCTTGCTTCCCCACCCGCCACGATTCCCGCTGCTGGCAGGAGCGGAAGATTCTGCCTTCCCTTTATTGTCTGAAAGTTGAGCATTTTGAATTGGGTATGATACTATCTGGAGGCAAGGGTCTTATATCATGGGTTTTCTTCCTGTTGTGTTTAGTGTTTACAGCTAAGCTCATCTCGAAGTTCCCCTTTGCACTTCTGAAATTTCCTGTATTCTTTCTAGTGGACTTCCTCCCTCTTCTCCCTCCAGGCCTCTCAAAGCTCTTCATTCTCTCTGCTCCACTTTATGTTCATCTGTTTAGGGTCTTTCTTTTCCAGTTTGCATTTGACAGCCTGACAGCAGCAACAACAATAGCTTGCAATTATATAACGCTTTTTAACATAATGAAATGCTGCAAGGCAGTTCACATAGGGCGGCATCAAACAAGATTTGACATCAAGCCACATAAGGAGATAGTAGGATAATCTAAGGTTTGCATTTATCCTGAACGCTGCTCAATTTGCCATTGAGCGTATTTTATTTACCCTCCATTGAATTGTTAATAAACAATTTCCTCCAGTCAGTCTGCTTTAACTCTTCCCCAATATCCAGTTAACCTTTTTAGAATGATATAACTGGGTGTAGGCTCTCAACAGTATTGAACCCAAATCATTTCAAAACTTAATCATATTACAGTCCCCATCAGCCAGCACTCTGTATTCTGCCAGAGTCACCATAACAAAATCAAAAATATTGTTGTCTCTCATGGTTTCCCTGAAGCACTGGGCCATAAAGCAACCATATTAAAGCATTCAGTAATTGTTACTCCATCGGACATGTAATTTATTACTGTTGAAATCCCCCATTAAAATAATGTTCATGTTTTCAAATATCCTTATCTTTTCATTCAGTAGACTATGGTTTGCATTCTGCTTTGGCACTCTGCAGCAAATCCCTAGTGTTTTGTTTTGCTTTCTTTGGATTCGCTACTTACAGCTAGACTAGTCCACCAGAGATTTCTTTTTCTTTTTCCAAAGGATGTAGATAGAGTAGATAGGGAGAAAGTGTTTCCACTGACAGGAGAGTCAGAAAGCAGAGGACATACATTTAAGATAATTGGCAAAAGAACTGGAGGGCAGATGAAAGGATGTTTGTTTTTGACTCAGCACGTTGTTTGGAATGCACAGTCTGAAAGAATGGTGGAAGCAGATTCAATATCTTTCAAGAGGGATAAATTGGACAAAAACTTGAAAAGGAAAAATAGTTGCAGGGCTTTGAGGAAAGGGCAGGGTAGTAGGAATAATTGGATAGATCTTTTAGAGCAGGCTTGTCCAACGCGCTGCCCACGGGCTAGATGAGGCCCACAATGCCACCCAGCGTTGCCCCAAGAGGTAGTTTTCAAAATGCCGGTAAGTGCAGTGAAAGATTCTGAAAGAAACTGCTCCACCAATCACAGGCTGTTCGTCTTCCACATTTGTTGATGATAGGCTCAGGAGTGGGCTCCAGAGAAGAGAGAGAGGCTGCCATGCCATGCTGGGCCGGGGGCAGGAGGGAGAGACTCGCTCCACGTCGGGCTGGACAGGAGAGGGAGTGAATTGCTGCCATGCTGGGCTGGGTGGAGAAGGTAGACACTTGCTCCATGCTGGGCCAGGTGGGGGAGGGAGAGAGAGTCACTCAGTGAAATGCGTTCATTCCTAACTATTCTATTTGCATGGCCAACATCTCTTCACTGCTTTCGCAAGGTTTCCAACACATATTAGGTGTTGCTAACTGATGGGATCCCATATGTCCCAGAGGATTCAAGGACAGAATCAATTTGGCTGGAGCTGAGGAAGAAAAAGGGTGCAAGTACATTGCTCAGTATAGTCTGTAGACCGCCAAATAGCGAGAAGGACGTAGAAGAACAAATCTGCAGGGAAATTACAGAGAGATGCAAGTATTATAGAGTTGTTAAAATGGGTAACTTTAACTAGCCAAATGTAGACTGGGACAGTGGTAGTGTGAAGGTTCCTAGATTGTGTTCATGAAAATTTTCTACGGCAGTATGTGTCCAATCCAACAAGAAAAGGCGCACTGTTGATCCTGGTTCTTGGAAATCAGGTGGGCCAAGTAGATCAAGTGACAGTGGGAGAACATTTAGGAGACAGTGATTATTGTATTGTACGTTTTAGGATGATGATAGAAAAGGGTGATAGGCAGCCCAGAGTAAGAATAATTAACTGGATGAGAGCCGACTTCGATGCAGCATGAGTGGAGCTGGGCCAGATAGACTGGAACAAAAGATTGACAGGAAAAGCTGTAGCTGAACAATGGGCTACCTTCAGAAAAAAATTGGTTCGAGCACAGTCAAGGTATATTCCATCGAAAGGGAAAGGTAGGGCAAACAAATCCAGAGCTCCCTGGATGATAAAGGAGATACAAATTAAGATAAAGAAAAAATGCACTTATGACAAGTGTCAGGTAGAAAATACATTGAGAACAAGCGGAGTACAGAAGGTTAAGAGGGGAGGTGAAAAAGCATATTAGGGAAGCGAAGAGGGATTATGAGAAAAGACCGGCAGCCGACATAAAAGGGAATCCCAAAGTCTTCTACAGGAATATAAATAGTAAAAAGGTGGCAACAGGAGGAGTAGGGCTGATTAGGGACCTAAAAGGGAATTTACACATGGACGAAGGGGCCATGGCTGAGGTACTAAATGAATACATTGTTTGCATCCATGAAGGTAGATGCTACCCAGGCCATGGTGACAGACGAGGAAACTTTGTCACTAGAAGAGGTCAAAATTGATAAGGAGGAAGTGTTGAATAGACTGTTGTACTTAAAGTTAACAAGGCACTGGGACCAGATGAGATGCATCCAAGGATATTGAAGAAAGTGAGAGTAGAAATTGCAGGGGCACTGGCCATAATCTTTCAGTCTTCCGTACACTCAGGGGTGGTGCCAGAGAACTGGAGAATTGCAAACATTATGCCCTTGTACAAGGGCCCTTATTCTTGTAAGGATAAGCCCAACAATTATAGACCAGTCAATTTAACTTCAGTGTTGGTCAAGATTCTAGAAACAATTATTCGGGATAGAATTAGTAGTCACATGGAAAAATATAGGTTGATAAGGAAGAGCCAGCATGGATTTCTAAAGGGGAAATCACGTTTCACTAACTTGCTGGAGTTTGTTGAAGAGGTAACAGAAAAGGTCGATGAGGGTAATGCTGTTGATGTGGTGTACATGGACTTCCAAAAGGCAGTTGATATAGTGCAACACAACAGACTTGTGAGAAAAGTTATTGCTCATGGAATAAAAGGGACAGTAGCAACGTGGATAAAAAATTGGCCGACAAATAGGAAGCAGAGATAAATGGTCAATGGATATTTTTTGGGCTGGAGGAAAGTTTGGAGTGGAGTTCCCCAGGGGCTGGTATTGGGACCCTTGCTTTTCCTGTTATATGTTAACGATCTAGATCTTGGTGTTCTGGGGACAATCTCAAAGTTTGCGGATGATACGAAGCCTGGGAGTGTTGTGAACTGAGAGGACAGTGTGGAACTTCAAGAGGACATAGACAAGTTGGCGGGCATATAGGTGGCAGATGAAGTTCAAAGCGGAGAAATGTGAGGTGATGCATTTTGGTAAGAAGAACATGGACAGACAATATAAAATAAGGAGTGAAATTAGGTGAAATTAGAGTGAAAGGGGGTGTAAGAGCAGAAAGACCTGGGTGTATATGTACATAGGTCATTGAAGGTGGCAGAACAGGTGGAGAGAGCAGTTAATAAAGCATATAGTATCCTGGGTTTTATTAATAGGGGCACAGAGTACAAGAGCAGGGAGGTTATGCTGAATTTATATAAGACACTCATTAGACCTCAGCTGGAGTATTGCATAGAGTTCTAGGTGCCACACAATAGGAAGGATGTGAACACATTGGACAGAGTGCAGAAGAGGTTTACAAGAATGGTTCCAGAGGTGAGAAACTTCAACCATGAGTATAGATTGGAGAGGATGGGATTGTTCTCCTTGGGGAGAAGAAGGCTAAGAGGAGATTCAATAGAGATGTTCAATATCATGAGGGGGCTGGACAGAGTAGATAGCGAGAAGTTGTTCCTGCTCCGAAAAGGAACAAGAACAAGAGGGCACAGATTTAAAGTGGTTTGCAAAAGAGGCAAAAGTGAGATGAGAAGAAACTTATTCACAACGAATGGTTCGGTCTGGAATGCACTGCCTGGAAGTGTGGTGGAGGCAGGTTCAACCTGACAACATATGATCTATGGACTTTCATACAAAATGCAGAAGATCTTTCATTTCTATTCTGTAAATTAAGGAGACATGCATTTTGCAACATATTGTAATTATTTGTACACTGAAATGTTCATAATTATGCAATCTTATTATTATTTTCTACTTATTTGTCTATAACTATGTAATGAATTATGTTCGAAGCATTCAAGAAGACAGATGATTATTTGAATAGAAACAATATGCAGGGGTATGGGAAAAAGACAGGGCAATGGCACTAGGTCATAATGCTCATTTGGAGAGCAGGCGCAGATGCGGTAGGCCGAATGGCCTCCTTCTGTGCTGTTAAAATTCTGTGATTCTGTGATACGCGTCAGGACAAGCTGAAGATTTCTCCAAGTGCAGAGTGATTACAGATAGGTTATTCTCTAATCCACAACACATTGTGCGAAATTGGGGGTGCTACATCGGCACAATAAGACCAAGATCCTCAGTCAGGTCAGTATGGGAACTTGTGATGCTGATCTGGCACATGACTTCCTGTGGAAAATGGTCAGCCTAGCAGCCACAAGAATATTTATGGTCAGTTAATGCCAACTTCAACCTCAGAAGCTGCAAACTGTTGATAATGCAGTTTCTACATATGAAGCACTGAGTAGCTCCTCTACAGTCGATGTTAGTCTGATGAGTATAAGGTGAAGAGCAGCAAGGTTTTGTACTCCAGGTTTTCTTAAAAAAAAAACATCAGTGGCTCAAGGTGTCTACTCTCACAGAATGCTGGACTTACCAAAGAGCATGTGAACAAGCTCATAAGCATTTAGAAACGAGCACTGAAACTAATCCTCAGTCACACGTACCAAAACTACTCTGACACAATCGAACAACTGAATGTGTGATCCCCCTGCTGAAAGGTGGAAAAAGCTCTGGACTTCACTAGAAAGCTCTGAAATCCCACCTCCCATTACCAATATCTCTTACCACAACCACACCAAAGTTAATGTGCGATGGAGTTAAGGTAAAAGGACCCCTTTCTGCCAATAAGATATAGAATAAATAGACTACAGGACAGCCCAATCTCCTATTTTATAAACTCATAAATAGTATGAGAATTTAATGAACTCAACCTGACAACATATGATCTATGGACTTTCATACAAAATGCAGAAGATCTTTCATTTCTATTCTGTAAATTAAGGAGACCTGCATTTTGCAACGTATTGTAATTATTTGTACACTGAAATGTTCATAATTATGCAATCCTATTATTATTTTCTACTTATTTGTCTATAACTATGTAATGAATTATGATTACTATCTGTCAATCTATCCACCTATCTGTCTGTCTGTCTTCCGTAGGGATCGTTCCCTCCGGGACACCCTGGTCCACTCCTCCATCACCCCCTACTCCTCAACCCCCACCTATGGCACCTCCCCATGCCCACGCAGAAGATACAACACCAGCCCCTTCACTTCCTCTCTCCTCACCGTCCAATGGCCCGAACACTCCTTTCAAGTGAAGCAGCATTTCACTTGCATTTCCCCTAACTTAGTCTACTGCATTCGTTGCTCCCAATGCGGTCTCCTCTACATTGGAGAGACCAAACGCAAACTGGGCGACCGCTTTGCAGAACACCTGCGGTCTGTCCGCAAGAAAGACCCAAACCTCCCTGTCGCTTGCCATTTTAACACTCTACCCTGTTCTCTTGCCCACATGTCTGTCCTTGGCTTGCTGCATTGTTCCAGTGAAGCCCAACGCAAACTGGAGGAACAGCACCTCATCTTCCGACTAGGCACTTTACAGCCTTCCGGGCTGAATATTGAATTCAACAACTTTAGATCTTAAACTCCCACTCCCCCCATCCCCACCCAGTTTCTTCCCCCTCCCCTTTTTTTTCAATAATTTATATAGATTCTTCTTCTCCCACCTATTTCCATTATTTTTAAATCTAAAACTAAAACTTTGTTAGTCTTTCCACCCCACCCCCATTAGAGCTGTACCTTCAGTATCCTGCCATCCATTCTTAATTAGCACTTTTCTTAGATAATATCACCACCTTCAACACCTCTTTGATCCTTTGGTCTGTGACATCTTTTGATTATCTGCTCCTATCACTGCTTGCTTATCCCTACAACCACCCCACCCTCAACTTCTCTCTCCCCCCGCCCCCCACCTTAGACCAGCTTATATTTCACCTCTCTCCTAACTATACTTCAGTTCTGCCGAAGGGTCATGAGGACTCGAAATGTCAACTGTTTTCTTCTCCACCGATGCTGCCAGACCTGCTGAGTTTTTCCAGGTAATTCTGTTTTTGTTTTGGATTTCCAGCATCCGCAGTAGCTTTTAGCTTTTTGTTTTTATGTCTGTCTGTCTATCTGTCTCACCACTTATGATCATTGGGAAGACAGAGGAAGATAAGGCAGTGAAAGATAAAAAGGAAAAAATTACATTTATGTAGCACCTTTCATGACTTCAGAATCTCCCAAAGTGCTTTACATCCAATGAGCATGTTTGAAGTGAAGTCACTGTTATAATGTCAGGAAACGCGGCGGTGAATTTTAGCTATTTGCCTGGACACCAGGGGTAACCCCATTGTTTTTATTCCAGATAGTGATATATGATCTTATACATGCAACAGCAACAACCTGCATTTATCTCGCACCTTTAAAGCGGTAAAATGTCCCAAAATGTTTCGCAGGAGGGCAGACAACCAAAAGCTTAGTCAAAGAGGTAGGTTTTAAGGAGCGTCTTAAAGGAGGAAATACAGTTTAGAGATGGCTAATCTTCTCCCTCAACACCACTAACCCTGTATTCTTTGATGTCATTGGTATTTAGAAATCTACCAACCTCTACTTTGAACATACTTAATGACTGAGCCTCCACTGCCCTCCGGGGTATAGGATTCCAAAGATTCACCACCCTCTAAGTGAAGAAATCTCGCCTCATCTCAGTCCTAAAACGCCTACCTCTTATTCTGATACTGTGTCCCATGGCTCTAGAATCCCCAACCAGGAGAAACATCCTTCTTGCATTTACCCTGTCGAGCCCTGTAAGAATGTTATGCACTTCAAAGAGGTCACCTCTCATTTGTCTAATCTCTAGAGATTAGAGGCCCAGTCTCCCCAACCTCTCCACATAGAGCAATCCCAGGGATTAGTCCAGTGGACCTTTGTTGCACTCCCTCTATGGCCAGTATATCCTTGGTGGTGGTGGAGGGGGGGGGGGGAATGAGGCATAAAAGGACAAACAGGGCTTCAATTTAACATCCCACCTAAAAGACATTACTTCCAGCAGTGCTCCCTCCATCTTTCACTAGCATTTCAGCTGAGACATTGTGAAGTTTTCGGCCTGAACTTGAACTTGCGGTCTCACTGGTGAAACTGCTACCACAAAACCATGGTTGAGAAGTGAGCACTGGATGTCACTTAGAGGTGAATCTTCTCCAGTGTTTCTCCTACTCTGTAGCTGTAATTTTGGTGGAAGACCTTGTATACAGATGTCAATGGGATTGAGTTGTCAAAGATATGGCAGCGGAATGGGTTAAACCTTTGAGGCAGTTCCCTTCCCTTACCATTTCCACTGTCGTGATTGGCACAATGGAAATCAAGTTTTAAGCTTTATTTGTACATGTTTGTAAATCAAAGGTGAAAACTGGGCCTAAACATGGATGTGCATTGGAAAATAGTAATGTATCCAAGAAAAAAAATCATTTGTCACATTATATGTATTGGCAATTAAACCAGCACCCAAGATAATGTCTTACCAAACAACAAGATGCCAATACCGATAGAGAACAAGATGAGGGCTAATCGAAGTAATGAAGTGAGCAAGTAGGTTAGATTATCTACTGTGGCCATTTAACAGTGTGAAGAGCTGGCAGAGAACTAAAATAAAGTTGTTATGTTATCTGTACTGGTTTCAGACAGCCCCCACTTCAATGTCAGTTAAATTTTCATCATGAAGAGGTAACCTGAGAGCTAACATTTACCAATTTTAAAAAATGGTTAAGGCCAAGAAATTCACTGCCCTCAATCACGCTTTTCAAGGTTAAACATGTACCGCAGCCTCAAATATGGCAGGCAGGAGACACAGGCAGAAAGTGGTCTGCCATTATATTATTTTGGCAAAAATATAAGCACGCCCATGCCTGAAACAGGCATCAAGGCATTTGCAGGTATAAATAAGGGGACAAACATCTGTCTGATGCTGCCTCTGCAATATTGGTTGGCCCCAAGATTTCCCGTGCCAGATACATTCAGGAAAGCCTGATCTACATGTGGCCTAATGGATGGACCTTAAAGAGTTGTAGGCTGTCGCAGGCCAGAAAGGTAAGTTTGTTAAAAATACTTGTTTGAATCTGAAGCTGGGAGGTACACGAGCATTCTTCCTAACTCTGCTGCTGCCCATTGTAAATTTCCTGTCCAATCATGACACTGACCCTCCCTCTCTGCCACTTTCTTACCTCCCACCTCATCATCCACCCTCCCCGCACTCCCCACTGACCTCTTGTCCAAACACCTGCCTTCTGGTCATCATTATCCCCAGCCACCAGCACTTGACCTCCGCCACCCTCCCTTCTGTTTGTCTTCCATCAGTTCACCTCATTCCCAATGGCCTCCCTTCTGGACACTGTTACCACTCCCCGCCGCCGCCAAACCTTCCGGCCATCCCCGGTTCCCTTTAAGAATTTGCCTGGGCGATGCTGCAGCCAACACAAGCTTAAGCTTCATGCCTTTTCTCTGGCTAGTCAGGAGTCTGTAGTTTAGCAGTTCAATGACAGTGATATGCAATATGAGGTGCCCCCTCAGGCCTACCAATGTAGGGAGAGTTGGTGGGATACAGTGGCGCAGTGATATTGTCACTGGCCAGAGGCCTAGGCTAATTCTCTGGGGACATGGGTTCAAATCCCACCATGTCAGTTGGCGGAATTTACATTCAATTAATAAATCTGAAATCATGAAAAACTAGCATGGTTTTGAAAACTCATCTGGTTCAGGCCCCTTTAGGGAAGGAAATCTGCCTTCCTTACCTGGTCTGGCCTTCATGTGATTCCAGACCCACAGTAATGTGGTTGACTCCTAACTGCTCTCTGAAATGGCCTAGCAAGTCCACAGTTCAAGGGAAATTAGGGATGAGCAACGATTGCTGGCCTTGCCCGTAACACCCACATCCCATGAAAGAATAATAAAACAGCTCAGGAGTCATTCACTGCACACTGTTCACAAAGAAGCTTGTAGACCTAAAAGCGATGATTGAATGGTAAACACAGCAGCCAGTTCAAAGACAGCTTCTCAAACTCACGCCATGTTGTGCTGCACAGTTTATGGTGATGCAAATCCAATTTCTCTTTGCTGTGAACTCGGTATAACTGACAGTAAGTATACTCTATGTTAAGGAAAAGCTTATTCAAAAGGAAGCCCTCAAATTAACATGAAACATGATGGTCTTATGGACGTGTAGCGATGTTTCAGCTTATGCAGCACTGTAAAGTTTGGAGGATTAGCCAACCAGATAAGACGTTAGTGACAAGAACTTCCAGCTGTGGACCTGAAGTGCACTGCTCAGTGTGAGGCTGAAGATTGCCAATATTACCTGTTCCATGGCCCTGGGGCGTCCCTTCCAGCAGGGCCTAGGAGAAATTTTGAGGAACTGATCAGATCTACTGCTGTGCTTTGGGCTTCTGGTCTTTCACCTCCCTTTCTGCATGTGAAGAGCAAGCCAGAGGGAGGGACACAGCCAGGGAGCTCGGTCTTTTAAGACTAATGTTGTGCCGGCGGGCAGACCAAACAAAAACCCCAGAGGAGAAGGGCTCTGTATATGCTGCTTGGTGGTTTAGATGCATTCATGGGAAAGCTGTAGATAAGCACATGAGTGACCAAGGAATAGGAGGATATGTTGATCGAGAGGAGGTTTGTTTGGAGCATAAACAGTGTCCCAGGCCTGTAAGCCTGTTTTTGTGCTGTAACATGTAATATAATACAGGGGAGATATTTTATACAAACCAAACCTCAGCAGAGAGGCCAATAATGAGAGGCACAGATTTAAAGTGATTGGTGAAGGAAGAAAGAGGAATTGAGGAGAAATCCTTTCACCTAGATGGTGCTGGAGTCTGAAAGGGTGGTAGGGGCAGAACCCTCCTCACTTAATAAAATGCTTGGGTGTCTGCTTGAAATGCTTTAACCTACAGATCAAGGGCTGGAAAGTAGGTTTAGGCTCAATAACTATTGCTCAGCCAGCACACTGAAGATGGGCTGAATGGTCTCCTTCTGTGCTGCAAATTTTCTATGTTCACAGAAGGGCTACAGCAAAGAAGGAGGCCATATGCCACCACACGTCTGTGCCAGCTCTCTGTGAGAGCAACTCACCCACACTGAAGCCATGCAAATCTTTCCTCTTCAGATAATTATCCAATTCTCTTTTGAAAGTCACGATTGAATCTGCCTGCACCATACTCTCAGGCAGCGCATATTTCTACATTTCTTCAAGGATTTCCACCATGTGGGGAAGTGTGCTCCCTTTTCTTTGTATTGTTATAAAGATAAGTTGTACTGATTAGGGTAAATGCGGGCTTTCACGGAGGCAAAGAGATTGGAAATGCTGGAGGGTCGTCAGAGGCCATGTTGTGAAATGACTCACCGTTGTGGGTTTATGTGGTATGTTTTTTTTTCATTTTGTGTTGTTATGCAGAGTGAAGTGAATCTGGTCATAATCGTTATTCTGTCCATGCATGTTACTTAGAAATAAAGATTTTTATTAATTCATCACAAATCTTGTCTCTCTAAATCCTTGCTCAGTCCGCTTTCAGAGAGATTGAGAGGAACATGTGTGAAAGGCATAAACATCCAGTCCAGAGCACAGGAACACTACAGTCATGTTCCCAAGATGAGTCATATTGGACTTGAAATGTTAACTCTGTTTCTCCCTCCAAAGATGCCGTGAGACCTGCTGAGTTTTTCCAGCATTTTGTGTTTTTAGTTCTGATCTTCTACATATGCAGTATTTTGCTTTTATTTTCATGACCCGGATAATATAATTGTACTGATAGATACACAGTAGTGTGAGCCAGCTCCTATAAGACTAAAGCATTCAGACCCTTTACATGAGTGTTGAACCCAAGTACAACATATAACAAATCCGTAATTGGAACACATATTCTGTATGGGTACTTTTAATGGGAACACATATTGGGAAGGGGCAGGCTGGTACCTATTGTAAGGTTGTATGTTATCTCATGAAGAGGTCTTGAGGCGTGTAAGTTTGCACAATAACTGCTTATTGACATAACTATATACATATATACAAGATACAGTCCTAACTAGGGCTATCTTCATGTCGACTTGTAGGCCAATTCAGCTGTATTTTCATTATGCGTCAATGGGAAAATGCATGGCATAACTCAAGCGCGAAGTCGCTGAACTGACAGCACTTGGTGTTGCAGCAAGTAGGGCAAGAGGCAGCTTCACGGAGATAATTTCACACTCATTGGCTTCGCATTGGTGTGTTGTGATGTTTAAAAAACGCCCCAGGCCGTCCGTTCATTTTACTTTCTGCCTGCACTGTTACTGGCTTGGCTGTGCACCATTCAAACCTGCAGTTGTCAGACTACTGAGCCCTTACAATGCAACACCTTGCTATAAATGTGGGGAAAGAACATGGACACAAGAATAGGTAGCAATCCCCTGCTCTCCAGTGAGCCCCAATTTCTGATAAGTGTTATCCTTTTTCTTTCTTCCTTTAACTAAAACACAACCAGAACTGGTCAAATTATAACAAGACAGGATGATATATATAAACAGAATTACTGAGGAATTTTCCAATTACAGTAGGCTGCAGAACAGCTTAGATGATTTTTACAGGTCAATTGCAATCAAGCTGCAATTGATGCAAAGCAAATAGATATGTATCAGAAAGCAAACAATACAAATAAGTGAAGCAATCCACAAATTAAACATGCAATCACAGCCTCAACTACAGACAGGAAATCTGACAACGTTCGAAAATATCAGCCATGGCTCAGTAGGTAGCACCTCTAAAGCAGAAGGTTGTGGGTTCAAGTCCTACTCCAGAGATTCGAGTACACAATCCAGTCTGAAACTGCAGTGCAATACTAAGGCTGCACTGTCAGAGCTGCTGCTTTTCAGGGGAGATGTTAAACCAATGCCCCATCCACCCTCTCAGGGGGAGATGAAGGACACTGCAGTAATGCCTAAAAGAAGACAAGAATTTTCCTTGGTCCTGGCCAATATTTGTCTCTTAACCAAAATAGATTATATTTTCATTGTCATTTGTGGGATCTGGAAATCAGTTTCTGCATTTCCTACATTACAACAGTGAGTACACTCGCAAAGTATTTCATTGGCCGTAAAGCATTTGGGATGTCATGAAAGCCGCAAGTACCATAGGAAATTTTTACCTAGTTATGGACGGGAGAGAGATGGTAAGATAACTTTTGCCCTTGCTCCTCACCTCCCAGTTGCCTGCAACAAGATGCGCATTTTAAAGGGAGTGTTTTGAAACCCTTTTAGTGTTGTGACGTTTAATAATAGACACCGGAAAGGCTTTCTGATAAGTTTAAATCAGAAGACAAGATAAAAGTTTATTCACACAACACCCCGAAATATAAACACAGTGAAAACATTCACTTCCTCAGACACACGCAGGAAAAGATGAACTCTAGAGACAAATCATGCACTTAGGTTATTAACGGAATAACAGGTTGTTAACGGAACAGGAAGCATAAAATCACTTGTTTGAATCAGTCCTTTTAAAGATGTAGCACTGCAAGCCTGGGTGGATTCTCTCTCGTGGTTCTCTGAAGATGAATTGAATTTAGATGCCTCTGGGTTTCCACATGAAGTTGTGACTGAGTTTCTATAGAGACGAATCTTTGCAGGTGAAGACAAATTAACCTCTCTCTCTCACTGCTCGGGTTGTATTAGGCAGGGTTACTTTCTTGGAGAAATGGTCCTTCTTGTGTCCTTTTGGTCTCCAGACTGAATAGTTTCTGCCTGTTTTTTTTGGGTAATAAGATTTGTTATCTGAAGTCAGTTGTGATCATGTGACCACATGATCACTACTTCTACTGTCCACATAAATAATTCATAGTTAGAAGCCACTGCTACACAATGGGGGACGAATGGTGGCTATTCACACTTGCTTGTGGTAAACTGTATTCTCCACACCTGATGAAGAGCCACACGGACTTGAAACGTTAACTGTCTTCCTCTCCGCAGATGCTGTCAGACCTGCTGAGTTTTTCCAGCTATTTTCGTTTTTCTTTCAGGTTTTCAGCATCCGCAGTATTTTGCTTTTTTCTCCACACCTCTGTTTGTTAAGTTTTGAGCTTACAGACACTACTTCTGGGGGCACCATTGAATTTGAGTTTTGGTAAATAAATGGGGCTGTAAATTCCACAAGTGGCCTCACATTTTGAATGTCTTTTCAAAGGAGGGTCTTCACCCATGGAGATTTAGATTTTAATGAATTTTCAGAAGCATGTTCAAGCAGGAGTTAACCCTTGTCTGTCCAGAAATCACAAAAGGTAACCTGACCTTTGGCAGCCATCTTTGCAGCACATTGCCCACTTTTTAAAAATTAATGTCAAAGAGTTCACATTGAATAAAGTCGGCATTTTGAAATTTAAGAATATGTTACATCTTTTCTGGACATGACAACCTCCACCTTAGAGGGCTGATGATGCCTCATGTATCTCATCTAAAAGATGGCACCTTTGATGATGCAGCCCTCCACTCCCTCAGTATTGCACTGGAGCGTCAGGCTAGATGATGAGTGCAATGAAAATAAAAGCCTGCCTGGTAAGATTGGTGATGCAACAATGTCACAAAGCACACAACTGTAAAAGAGGAACTAGCATTTCTAAATCTCCTTTCACAGGTTCACAACATTTCAAAATGCTTTACGGTCAATAAAGTACTTCTAAAGCGTAGTCATTGTTGAGTGACATGAGGCATCATTGCAAACAGCCATGCAAGATGGATAATTAATAGTGTGTTTTTTGGAATCCCAGATCACTTAGTCACATTTAAAACCCTGAATAACAATTCTGGTTCCATTTTGCTCCTTCGTATTTTTTTGAACCATATTTGACCCTGCTTTTGCAGCACTGCACATTGGGCTGAATCTTCAGGGCTCCTGCTTGGAGAAGGTAGGGTACTACCAATTTCTAAGTGAAGCGTAAGGACTTATAACCCATCACCACTTTAATATTTGGCGCTGCCATTTTGTTGGGGTCCTCCCCACCCCAAGCTGCTCAGGGCTTCCCAATCCTCTCAGGGATTGAACAATAATCTGCAGGACAGTGCAGCAAGCAAACCAGCCTTGGGCAGGGTGGGGCGGGGGGAGGTGTGTGTGTGTGTGTGTGTGTGGGGGGGGGGGGGGGGGGGGAGGGGAGCGGTGGGGAAGCCATAGGCACAATTAAAAAAAATTGTGTCTTTTTTCATTTGCTGTGAACACTTTCTTTAATAGCTATTAACAAAAATATTAGGTTAAGGAAAAGCTGTTTGAATAACAGTCATGAGTCATCCAATCAGGCAATGGCCACTTACCGATAAATGCAGGATGACGGAACACCTCGAGGGTGGCCAATAGTAGTGCTGAGGCCATTGGAGGTGGCTGCGATTGATAGATTTTTGTTTATGTTACGGCACCAAGGTGGGGAGATGGATTTAAGATACAGCCATGATCTAACCGAATGGCAGAACAGGCTCAAGGTGCTGAATGACCTCTTCCTGTTCCTAACTTTGTGGAAACCAATATAAATACATTGAAAAGACATTTGGGTCTATCCCTGGAGAGAGGGAAATGGGGAATTTGGCAATTCAATACCAATGTCTTTTCAAGGGAGCGTCTCAATTCATCTCAAAAAGAGATGGGTGTGTCACCCTTATTTACTGCTTGTTCCCGAAAATCCTTAAGCTTTTACAAACTACAACACCAACTTGCATTTATATGGTTCCTTTACTGTAGTAAAAACACCCCAAGGCACTTTACAGGATTGTTCGCAAACAAAATTTGACACTTAGCTACATAAGGAGATATTAGGGCAGATGACCAAAAGCTTGGTCAAAGAGGTAGATTTTAAAAAGCATCTTAAAAGAGGAGAGGTGGAGAGGCAGGCAGGCTTAGGGAGGGAATTCGAGGGCTTAGGTCCTAGACATCAACCCAAACAAATTCCTAGAATTTCACAGAATTGATTTGAAAGTGCTGTGATGGCTGATCTCATCATACGACATGACTCACGGTAATTATCTGAAGTTGTAATTAAGTTAAAACTAAAACCAAAGCTAAATTAGCTTTGGAGATCAAGGGTTATCATTATCTTTTATTAAATAAATAAATTCATTAGCAATGTGAAATCAAGCAAAATTAAATCATGAGATTAAAGCAATTTCATCAACTGGGTACATTAAAGTAGAGAGCAGACATCAGTTGAGAATGTTGTACCTACCTCCAGTGCAGCTGTAAGGTACAATAATTAGAGATGAGTTATAATTGCACACATGGGATATTTGCCTCTCATTCTATGGTTTGGCTATTTAATAAAGTGAGTCGCTGAACCATACTGAGATCTCAAGGTTCATTCTCTCATCTGCCCTGCTAAAATTTCCTCTCTGCATTCACACATGAACATTGTCTTCTATATTTCGCCCTCCATAAATTTGAACTTATTGAATATTCTACTGCAAGTACCTTATCCTACATCGTATCCCACTTGTCCATTCTTCCCATCTTTACTGATCTACATTGACTCCTCATCCATCGTGAGGCCATACCAATTGAACTGAGGAACAAAAAAATGGGCAATCACACAGCTGGGAGTGCACTATAGGTCCCCAGGGAACTAGAAGAGCAAACCTGTAGCCAAGTCTCTGAGAATTGCAGAATAATAGGGCAGTAATAGTAGGGGATTTCTACTATTCTAACATTAAATGGGATAAAATCAGTCTAACAAGTATAGAGGGTGCAGAATTCTTAAAATACATTCAAGAACACTTATTTAGCCAGTATGTAGCAAGCCCAACAAAAGAAGGGACAGTTCTAGACTTAGTTTTAAGCAATGAAGCTGGGCAGCCATAAGGCAGGGGTGGTTTTGCACAGCTGCAGGGTCAGGGCTTGCTTGGGGAAGGGGTAGAAGTGGCTTCAGGCAAGGGAAAAGGCCGCAGGGTGAGGGCTGTACTGGGCAAGGGGGCTAGCCCAGGGTTTGTGTGGGGGCATAAGTCGATCTGTGCAAGTGGCCTCAAGATGGTGAGGGCTGAGGATGCTAGATGCAGATGTGAGGGTGTGTGCGAAAGAGTGAGTGGTGATGTCCTTTGAGCTGGCAATGATTGAGATGCCAGTGAATGTGTGATGGGCTTGAGTGTGTGAGTTTAGAGTGATGAGATGATTGCCTTACCCTGGCGGCTCGGATGAGATCATTCACTCTCTATCTACGTTGGATAGCCGACCTATTCTGTGCTACATTGACACTGATCACCAATGCCATCGCCTACCAAGCTGGAGTGGTAATGTTTCTGCCCCTCCTGCAGCCAGAGCGGGGGTAGAGGGCATCGCAGCAGGCCTCCTTGGCATCCAAAAGGTATTCCAGTGATGCGTCATTAAACCTGGGGGCTACAGTCTTTTTGCCTTTCATGGACATCTTCCCTGCAGTAGTCCTGGGCTGGAAGCATGCGGCTGGACTTTAAATATGCCGCCCGGTGTGATGAAGCAGCAAAGTGATGGCGTGGGGGGTGAATGAGAGCCTGCCTGCCATGGAAACAGCGCGTTGCCCAGGAATGCATAATTAATGCGGCGGATTTGGGACAATACAGCAAGTAAAGCCGCCATCCACTACCACACTTAGTGCAAATCTGGAACAATTCCACCCCCAGTGTCTGCTGCATGGCTGGTGGAAGGCTGTTGACTTTCAGTGGAGGAGGCTGCAGGTGACCTTGCAGGATGCTGTCGAGCAGGTCAGGGCCTAGAAGGTCAGGCTTTGGACTGCAGCATCTCAGCAAGAGCAGCAGCAGTCTGGGCTGGCTGACTGACAGGATCTGGCAAGGTCACTGTGGCAGTGGGTGCACGAATGCCTTCACCTTGAGAATTCAGAACTCCATGGAGCCACTGCTACTCCCCAGTGTCAGCGCCTCAACAATCCTAGTAATCTGTTGGAGGACAGACTACTGGACTGCTGTGGAACCTACAAAACCCCCTTGAAACACTGTTCTCCACAGCCAAAATGGCAGCATGGTCTGAGCCTGCAAGGTACCAAGCAGATTGTATGACAACAAGCAGATTTCATAACCTCAGGATGAGCCTCCATAGCAGTACTCGGACACTGGGTGACTTCTGATCGCAATCTTAGATGTCGACTATCAGATTCTGCATCATATTCAGGTTGACTGCTGTCATGGTGTTCCTCACTGGAAAGCACCGATCACCAGCCTTATCCAAATTTTCCACTCCTTATCTCCACAGTCATGTCCAACTCTATATTACCTCCTGACTGCTCTGTTCCTCTGACTGGACCCTGTGCAGTCCCTCCTCCCTCTGCCCCATAAACTCTCTCTGCCTTGGTCCAACTTGCCAAAATCCCCTCACCACACTCCTCCACTTCTTAATCTTTGTTTCCTCCACTCCCAATTGTATCTTTGTAGGGAAGAGGAATTTAGTTGGGCAATCTAAGAAGGAATATATGAGCAGTTGGTGAATAAATAACAGTAGTTTTTATTTGATGGTTAACTCATTTACAGCTAAATATACTGTCAACCTAAAGGTTCAAAGTATTTAAATGACACATAAATGGAGAAGGGAATTAAACAAGAAGGATAGTGAATTCCTGTACATGAAGGTAATGCGAAAGGCCATAAGTAATTTACTGCAAGTAAGCTAAATGAAGGCTGAGAGATAGGAGTGCTAATTATAGGAGAGTGAAAAGCAATAATAGCATCAAGAGTATAGAGAGACAGTGGCATGGTGGTAATGTCACCAGGCTAATAATCCAGAGGCCCAGCAAATCCTCTGGGGACATGAGCTCAAATTCTACCACAGCACAAGGTGGAATTTAAATTGAATTAATAATTCTGGCTAGCCTCAGTAATGGTGACCATGAAACTATCATCGATTGCTAAAAATAGCCCATCTGGTTCACTAATGTCCTTTAGGGAAGGAAATCTGCTGTTCTTACTTGGTCTGGCCCACATGTGACTCCAGACCCACAGCAATGTAGTTGACTCTTAACTGCCCTCTGAAATGGCCTAATTCAAGGGCAATTAGGGATGGGCAACAAATGCTGGCCTTGCCAGTGACACCCAAATCGCATGAAAGAATACATTTTTTAAATCTGTATTTTTGTGATGGTATTGGGCGTATAACTGAGAAAGGGGACAATAGCATGGAATTGTGGAGACTTGTGAATCCAGAATGGATTAGGGAATTACATAGAATGCAGAGCAGAGAAACTGGCCATTCGGTCCAAGAGGTCTATGCTGTTATTTATACTTCAAACGAACCTCTTCTTAACCTTCTTCCTGTAATCCTATCAACATATCCTTCTAATCTTTTATCCCTCAGGTACCTACCTAACTTTCCCCTAAATGCAGCTGTACATAGAATTAGGAATAATATTATCAGTGGATTTCATTTGTAAATGATGAACTCCAAGCAAAGAGTCAACAATTGGTTCATTTCAATATGTATGAGTTCTCAGTGATAATTTTATTCCTACTTATTGCCGTAAGCAAATAATTTACAGTTTTATTCATTTCATTTATATCAAAATGCACTTTCCTTAGGCATTATAATTACTGAATGAAAAGCACAATTAAAGACTGGATATAAAACAAAGCATTACCATAATCAGGAGATTAGTAAGGAAAAGAACTGGTAAGAAAATGTGTTTCCAGACTTGGAGAGAGCACAAGAAGGTATCTGTATAAAAGGACTATTGTAACTGGTGAGATGCAGCTGAACCAAAGAAGCAATTGCTGTTTAAAGGGCAATAAAAGCAACAAGGGCACGTTAAAGGGACCACAGCAGGCTGGCACCAAAACAACATGTCAATTAACTTACCCTCTTGTCGTCACCTTTGCTTAACCATCAAGCTTTTCCTATTCTAGAATAGAATAGGTCAAATGACCCCCAACCCAAACCAGACTTTCAGAAATGTTTTGCTCCAATTAATTGTTAATCACGTTGTATATTGGTCCCTATAGGTGGATGACAAGTTCTTATTGCGTTATCATCATTGTGGGTCTTAGAGGGGGTTGTTCATGATATGCTGGAGGCAAGGCTATTGGTAAACTTTACCTTTTATTGATCATTATGCTAACTACGTACAACACAGGCTTAGCACGAGGCTCTTCATAGAACTCTCTCCATGCTCTGTTGTCATGTGATCTTACATTACTGATGATATAGACTCTATATTTGCATATTTAACATTAACTCTTTATCCTAGATCTCCCCCAAAATCTCTGATACACAGAGATAACCATTGTGGTGATTCACCAATCTTCCCGACCTTGTTCTCAGCTCTCTTGGAGGTTGTATAGGATTCAAGTTCTTCATGTTCTCTCTCAAACTTGGCAGAGTAACATGTGAATCATCTGTGCAAGCTTTGCGACCCAACAGTGAACACTCTTGGTTTTGGATCACATACAAAGTTTCTGTGACTTCTCTTCCTTTCTACTGGAGTTTAGCAGTCAATTGTCCTTTTACCTTCAGCTGAATGCCTCCTGGACCAGGGAGTTGTATAGTCGAAGGCTGGAGGAAGTCTTGCTTTAACCACTGTTCTGTGTCTGAAAGAATTGAAACTCCTGTTCCAGTATCTATTTTGAAGTTAGTTTTATGTCCATTGACCATAATGCCCAGACTCCAATATTTCCCATTTGATTCTGTAATTTCTCCCAAGAATAACATTTCATCTTTTTCTCCTTCAACTTCTTGAATAGCACGTGATTTTAATTATTCCTCCTTAAATTTTTTTGATAAGAGCTTTTTGCTGTGGCATACTGATTTAAAATGGCCTTTCATCTTGCAGGAATGGCACCCCACATTTTTGGCAGGTCATTCTTCACGCCAGTGCGGTCTTTTCCCGCCACAACAAGAACACCGAATAATGGTGGCTATCATGCCCTCATCACTCTTTTGCTGTTTGGGATTAGCTGCACTGCTACTTCTATGTCCTACAGACTGTACTGCGCCAGCCATTTTTCTCCACCAGATTTCTTTTTCACTGCAAATAAAAATCTCGTTTTGCTTTCTCACTTCTGTCTGCCTTGTTAACTGCACAGCCTTTGATAGCGTCAAATCTTCCCTCGACTGCAGAAAATTTGATAAAGTCTCCTCAAAGACTCCTACAACAATGTTGTCCCAAATTAATTCATCTTTCAGGATTCCATATTTGCAATTCTCAGCTAATCGATATGAATCGTAAATGAATCAATCCACGTGCTGTCCCGGTCTTTGGGTACGCCTATTGAATTTTACCCTCTTTATAATGATGTTCCTTTGAAGGTTAAAATAAGTATCAAAGGCTTTGATAACTTCTTCATATGTCATTGTGCCTTCATTAATGCCCTGTCTGACCATTACATCTTCTGCACTACTGCCTATGGCATAGAGTCAGGTACTGACCTGCTCCTTGCTAGTCTTCTTTGCTAGTCCCGATGCCGTTCTGTATCTGATAAACCTGCGACGCCAGTTCTGCCAGTTCTCGGCTTGATCAGTACTTTCCACATAGTTGAAGCACTCTGGTAAAGGTGGGTTTTTTCCATGGCTTCCCTTCACTGTAGCCTTTTCTAGAATTCAGCTGAAGATATTCCCATGCTGTTCTTGTCCTGCAGTCATTTCTCTTGCTGCTTCTTCCAGTCACTGGGCTCTTCACTTGTTTCTCCTTCCATCCTGTTTTCCTCTGTCACCATCTGTTATTATTGTTATGGGTCTTAAAGGGAGTTTTTCATGATCTGCTGGAGGCAAGGCTGTTGGTAAACTTTACCTTTTATTTAACATTATACTAAATATTTATAGTACATGCTTAGCACGAGGCCCTATGTGGAACTCTCTTTCTCCATGCTCTGTTGTCATCTTACAACACTAATGTAGAATATATTTACGTATTTAAATTAACCCTTTATACCACACTTATAACCACCCCCACCCACTCATCATATTCTCCACCCAGTCTGATCACTCAACATACACATGCTGAAATTTGTAAAATTAAGAAAGAAAGACTTGTATTTATATAGCACACTTGACAATCTCAGGACATCGCAAAGAACTCCACACCAATGAAATACTTTTTGATGTGTGATGACTGTTGTAGTATAGAACACACAGCAAGATCCCACAAACAGTAAGGTGATAATGACCAGGTCATCTGCTTTTGTAATGTTGATTGAAGGACGAATATTGACCAGAACAACTGGCTCCCCTGCATTCCTTGTGGTATGCGATCTTTTACATCCACCTGAGAGGACAAACTGGGTTTAACATCTCTTCCAGCAGGCGGTGTCTCAGATGGTGCAGCACTCCCCCAGTACAGCACTGCAATGTGGTGAAATTACAGCATTGAAAGAGACCATTCAGTCCATCATTCCTGTGCTAGTGCTAAATCTTCAACTGGGGTGTTAACTGCAATAATCACATTTTATTTATTTTATCTTTCAATGGTGAAGTAAGCTCTGCCTCAGTCGCCACTTGAGGTAACACATTTTAGGGGCAATTTTCCTAGATCCATGTCAAAGCACACAGCAGTTCTTGGGTGCAATGAATATCAGGAGATTGGGCAGGTCAGAGTGTGCACCTTTTAAAGAACAGCCCAATTTTCCTTTACGCAATCAATGGAAGGAGACTTGGGCAGTTCCTTTATACACATGCATTCTAACTAATTCCGTTTTCCAATATATGCTGCACTAAGCAAGCACAGATGTAAGAAAATCCCTCCCTGGCATTCTAATAACCTCAGATGTGAAAAACATTTCCCCTAACTTGCCCCTTTATTGCCGCAGTGATAATCCTGAAGTTAGTCTAAATACAGGATAGGTAAACACTGGAAGCATCCATAAGCAATCAAGACCTATTCTGCTGCTGATGTCATTTTGCTTTGCTGGTGTAAAGGTTTTTCAGAAACAAGGAGCAAATATTAACATATTATTAAATTAAATGTGTTTTGCATTAATAACAAAACATCTCAATGTTTTCAAGAAGTTTTTCCAAGAATGCGGTGCTTTGGAAGTGTTAAACTGAAAAAACAAACATACAAACATAGAAATTAGGAGGAGGCCACTCGGCCCTTTGAGCCTGCTCCACCATTCAATAAGATCATGGCAGATCTGGTTGTAACCTCAACTCCGCATTCCCACCTACCCCCAATAACCTTTCACCCCCTTGCTTATCAAGAATCTATTTAGCTCTGCCTTAAAAATATTCAAAGACATTGCGTCTCTGTCTTTTGAGGAAGAGAGTTCCAAAGACTCACAACCCACAGAAAAAATTTCCCCTCATCTCTGGACGACCCTTTATTTTTAAACCATGGCTCCTAGTACTAGATTCTGATACGAGGAAACATCCTCTTCGCATCCACCCTGTCAAGACCCTTCAGGATCTTATATGTTTCAATCAAGTCGCCTTTTACTCTTCTAAACTCTAGCGGGTACAAGCCTAGCCGGTCCAACCTTTTCTCATAAGATAACCCACCCAATCCTGGTATTAGTTTAGGAAACCTTCTCTGAACTGCTTCCAACGCGTTTACATCCTTCCTTAAATACGGAAACCAATACTGTACACAGTAGTCCAGATGTGGTCTCACCAATGCTTTGTATAACTTAAGCATAACCTCCCTACTTTTGTATTCAATTCACCTCGCAATAAATAATAAGATTCTATTAGCTTTCCTAGTTACTTGCTGTACCTGTGATTCATGCACTGGGAATCCCTAGATCCCTCTGCATCTCAGAACTCTGCAACATCTCACCATTTAAATAATATATTTGTTTTTTATTCTTCCTGCCAAAATGGACAATTTCACACTTTCCCATTTGCCAGGTTTTTGCCCACTCACTTAACATATCTATATCCCTTTGTAGCTTCTTTGTGCCCTCTTCATATCTTACTTTCCTGCCTATCAGCAAATTTAGCAACCATACCTTCAGTCCCTTCATCCAAATTATATATACAAATTGTGAAAATTGCGGTATAAATTTCAGTGCAATGCCAGGTATGTTTTTTTTTAATTCATTCATGGGATGCGGGTGTCACTGGCTAGGCCAGCATTTATTGCCCATCCCTAATTGCTGTTGTTCAAAGGGCATTTTAAGAGTTAACCACATTGCTGTGGGTCTGGAGTCACACGTAGGCCAGACTAGGTAAGGACAGCAGATTTCCTTCTGCTGGAAAGGAACCAGATGGGTTTTTACAATGGTTTCATGGTGATCATCAGACTTTTAATTCCAGATTTTTATTGAATTCAAATTTCACCATCTGCCGTGGTGGGATTTGAACCTGGGTCCCCAGAGCATTACCCTGATTCTCTGGTATACCAGTCCAGTGACAATATCACTATGCCACCACCTCCCCTAGGAGACCATACATCCCAGGGACTGGCGGATCGTATCAAACAGCATGTCCCAAATGTTCTTCGCAACGGGCAAAGTACAGCGAGTATCCAACCAGCCCATCTTGTAAAACTCAAAATAGAGTGCCCAACATTAGATGCAATTCTGCGATTGGACAACATTTGCTAAATAATCCTCAGTGTGCTAAGAATTACACCGACAACTAATTTAAGATTCTCAGTCGGGCTCTCAGTGTGGTGCATTTGCATGTACTGGAAGCTACTTATATTACTACAGGCCCTGTTCTTTGCAAACAGAAAGAACATGTACATTGTTTCAGCTAAACAAAATAAGTGAAAGCCATCTGCTGACTCATTCCACAGGGCAATGCCTTGAGCAATCAGAGTCAAGCTGCCTGGTTTAAATTTCAAACAATGCGTGACAGTTAACTGTCAGTCACCAGCAGTGATGCATTCTCCATGGCAACACCTCTACCAATCAGAGTCTACTTGCCAACCAATCAGCACTCTCTTCACTTACAGTATAAATTGTTGTCTTCCCCCTACACTGGTATTCCTGTGAAGTGTCCTGATGAGTGCAAGGTGAAAAGCTTCGACATGTCTCTTTTTTCAGTTCTGTACTACAAACAACAAATAGTAAAAAGTTGAGGTCCTAGCACTGATCCCTGTGTCACACACTCATTATATCTTGCCAACCAGAAAAAGATCCATTTATGCCTACCCTCTGTTTCCTGTTAGCTGGCTAATCTTCTATCCATGCCAATATGTTATCCCCTACACACTGAGCTTTTATTTTCCGCAATAACGTTTGATGTGGCACCTTATCAAATGCCTTCTGGAAATCTAAATACACTATATCCACCAGTTCCCCTTTATCCACAGCATATGTTACTTCTTCAAAGAACTCCAATAAATTGGTTAAACTGGGCATTTAATCATTTATTGTAAAGCGAAATGACATGAATTGAAAGCAATACCGCAATGACTTCATCTCAATGAGTACCAGTCTGGGAAGAACCGAATGGATTAGGGAATTGCATACAACGCATAGCAGCGAAACTGGTCATTCAGTCCAAGAGGTCTATGCTGGTATTTACACTCCACATATGAATAAGTACAGAAGCCCTCACCCTTCTAGCCCTCTTTCTTTAATCCTATCAACACAACCTTCTAGTCTTTTATCCCTCAGGTATCTACCTAACTTTCCCTTAAATATAGTTGTATGTAGAAATAGGAATAATGTTAACAGTGGGTTTCATTTGTAAATTATGAACTGCTAGTAAAGATTGGATCATTTCAATATGTATGAGTTCTCAGTGATAATTTTATTCATACTTTTTGCCATAAGTAAATCATTTAAAGTTTTATTCATGTCATTTATATCAAAATGCACTTTCCTTAGGTATTATAATTACTGAATGAAAAGCACAATTATGGCTGAAAGTTATTCTCAGCTTGTAATGTGAATTGATTACCGGCAAATGTAACACTGATGTTAGAGACATAAATGTGGTAAGGAAAAGTGCGATTGATGCAAACATTATAACTGTATCTCACACATTCCTCTTGCATCTTTTTTGCTTAAACGGAACATGACTGGGTGTGCAATATGGCAGAACCCAAATTCTAATATGCCGTCTGATTTTCAATCTGTCATACCAGTCCCCAGCTTATCATTTCAAATTAAATACAGCAGCCCTCACTCTATACTGGTGTGTGGCACAGTATGGAGGGGAGGGGGAGTTAGCGAGAATGTTTTATTCCACTGACAATTGCTGAATTTTCTTTATTTATTTTAAAAGTTGGAGTAAAATAAAATCCTCGTGACTTCCTCCTTCATTTTATTTTGGAGATGATCTTAAATTCCTGCTTTTCAATTATTCACTCGCTGATTGGTTTTTGCTTAGTTATTTCATCAAGATTCCTCAAAGTTTAAAATGCCCTAATTAGCTTTCTTGGGAATTAGACTAGTGAGTGGAGACCACAATGCGGGCCTAGAAAAGGAGACTGCTGCACGTATTCTAAGTGTGGCTCATTCCCTGCCGGAGGTGCTTTACGCGCCATATTGGTTCGGGCTTCTCTGTAGGTGTTTAGGATGTATGCCAGAAACAGACATAGGCCCCACTGCATTTGCCTAACACCTGTTTCACTCTTCTTTGCAAAATTGGACTGGGAATGATAAGTTTGCAGAGTGCATGTTGCAGTCAGCTTCTTCAGGTTTTTGGCACCAAATCACTGAAACTGCTGGAGGCTGTCATCTGAAAGATAAACCTTCAAAGTTCTTCACTTAATGTACTTTCGAGCCAGGGATCAAACCCTCTGCATCCCAGTATCAGACCCCCTGCATCCCAGTACCAGACCCCCCTATCTCAGTACCAGACCCCCATATCTCAGCTCTCAGAATAAACAGATTTTGAAGGATACAAAGACAGAAATCAACTGTGTCAAATCAATTTTTTTCCAGAAAGCTTGGTTCTAATGTAAGGTCACAGAAACGTTGGCCGGGATTTTCCGGCCCTACCCGCCCCTGGGATCTTCCGGTCCCACCAAAAGTCATTGGACTTTTGACAGGACCGCTGCAACCCCCGCGGTGGGTCCAGCCACAGTTGGGCCAGAAAATCCCAGCCATTAACTCGGTTTCTCTCTTCACAGGTGCTGCCAGACCTGGTGAATATTTCCAGAATACTCTGGCCTGAATTTTCCTGTCGGCGATTGGGGGGCGGGGCCCACTCGCTGATGGGAAAATGACGCGGGATGATGGCGGGAGGCTAACTTCCTAAATTTTTAGGAAGGCAGGCGGACAGCAAAATCAGCTGCCCGCCTGCAGACCTGTCAATGGCCAATTGAGGCCATTGACAGAGTAATTAAGATAATTAAAGACCTGCCCTTTCAATCTTAAGGTTGGCGGGCAGGCCAGGAGCCCCAGCGGGCTTCTGATAATACATGAAACCTCATCCACTGGCGGGATGAGGTTTCATGTCCGTTTTTAAAAACTTTAATACATTTTATGTGATATTTATTAACATGTCCCATCACGTGTGACATTGCCACGAGGGGGACATGTTAATAATTTTTTAATTTTTCTATTTTTAAAGTTTTTTGGACTGTCAGTAATCTCCCTGAGACAGCACTTTGTCTCAGGGAGCAGTGCGTTCTTTCGCGTGCACATTTTGACAGCTGGGGATTCCCTCCTGTCGGGAAGGCCGCTGGGTGGGCCTTAATTGGCCCGCCCACTCAAAATGGCGGCGGGCCCCATTTCGGAGGCGGGGGTCGGTTGTCCGCCCGCCGCCGAGCCGGTGGGGCCCGCACGCCCACCAAGGGCAAAATTCTGCCCTCTTGACTTCATTTCAGATTTCCAGCACCCACAATATTTTGCTTCTGTGTTATGTGACTGCAGTTTTGAATCTGCTTTTATCTTGGTTGAGGTGGTAAAATGAGACCCTATCTACCTGTCTAGGCTAATGTAGAAAATCACAAATCGAAGAAGGGCAAGGGTGTTCTCCTGTGCCTTGGGCAACATTCTCCCCTCAATCGCACCAGATTAAATGGATATTAGAAACAAAAACAAAAATAGCTGGAAAAACTCAGCAGGTCTGACAGCATCTGCGGAGAGGAACACAGTTAACGTTTCGAGTCCGTATGACTCTGATGAAGTTCTGATGAAGAGTCATACAGACTCGAAACGTTAACTGTGTTCCTCTCCGCAGATGCTGTCAGACCTGCTGAGTTTTTCCAGCTATTTTTGTTTTTGTTTCAGATTTCCAGCATCTGCAGTATTTTGCTTTTATCTAAATGGATATTAGACTCATTTCCTACATGCAGGATCTGGTTTACAAAAAATGGCTGCTGTGTTTCCTGCAACACAACAGCAAATAAACTTCAAAAATAATTAATGGTCTTTGGGATGTTTTACAAATGCAAACTCCTTTTTTCCCCATCTTTCATGCATTTGTATAAAATTTGTCTATCTGTCATTATTGGCAGGATGTTAATCCATTTGAAGTAAACTGGTTAACAGTTGCTTTAGAATACCAGACTGAGAAATGTCACAGGAACACAAAGTATTTGGCCGCTAATGTCAGTGTCAGTAATTTCTAGTCTCACGTACTAGATACAGAAACCTTCTGTAGTTTCTTTTCACCTTCAAGTTATAAGAGAAAATATATCACGCTCCCTATTAGTAATTAACTCCATACTGTTGAATGACCTTGGGAACTTGCTGTGTGCCAAATTGGCTGTTGTGTTTCACTGTATTACAACAGTGACTACACTTCAAATGTACTTCATTGGCTGTGAAGCACTTTGGGATGTCTTGAAGTCATGAGCGACTCTTCGGGAATGCAAATCATTTCTTTAAGATTAGTGGTCTCTTTGTGTTGCCAGCATATAATTTAGGCAAATATAGATTCCAGAAATGGGGTTGAATTATTTCATGGCATTAAATTAAATTATCTTTTTCCCTTATTTCAGTGTACTTGTGAGAGCTCTGTGAACTAAAGATTCATCTTGGACTGTGACTGGGTGATATAGCACTGGTTATCCCATTTGATATTCTGTTCTCTTGACATTAACGGAAATGAACATCAGGGCGAGTACATTGATGCCTTTATTAGACCATTTTCTAATTCTATATCTTTACAGAAAGATTGTACCCATTTCAACTAACAGAATGAAAAGCCAATATGAATTCACTCGCAATGTTGCTGAATCACCTGCTAACCATTATCATAGACATTTGGGTAAATAATGAATTCTGAGTCAATCCAACTGCAGGCTGTATGAGACAAAGATTGCAAAGAGTATTCCACACTGATGAGGTTCCACGCATTATTCAGGATCATGCAATTGCTCATACCTGGGGGGTTCATCTGAAAAACAATTCTCAACAGATTCCACGTTCAGCAGATAACATCAAAAGCAAACAGGGTTCTTGGGTTTCTGAGGAAGAATCTTTGGTATTGAAACAAAACATCAGTTATAGCTTACCAACCATTTGTTCGTCCGATCCTGGAGTATGCAAGTTGCATGTGTGTGTGGGGGATCCTTATGTGGCGAGAGATATAAATAAGATTGAAGTGATCCAAAGACATGCTGCCTGGTTCCGCATGAATCAGTGTGGGAAATATACCAGTGTCACACCCTGGATCAAAGATTTGGAATGGGAATCGCTACAGCAAAGGAGGGAAAAAAGTAGGCTGACCGTGTTCTATAAAATATAGAATGGACTGGTGGGAATTGACAGAAACAGGTACCTGGTGCCCTCCAGCAATGACAAAAGATGAGGTAACCATCCACACGAACTACAAGAACAAAGAAAAGTACAGCACAGGAACAGGCCCTTCAGCC
The DNA here is from genome assembly GCF_964194155.1 of Cetorhinus maximus. NCBI lineage: Eukaryota > Metazoa > Chordata > Chondrichthyes > Lamniformes > Cetorhinidae > Cetorhinus > Cetorhinus maximus. The sequence continues at coordinate 46,817,193 of NC_135883.1, forward strand.
CTCCAAGCCTGCGCCGATCATATTGCCCGTCAACTAAAACATTTTGCACTTCCGGGTTCCATATCCCTCTATTCCCATCCTATTCATGTATTTGTCAAGCTGTCTCTTAAACACCACTATCGTACCTGCTTCCACCACCTCCTCTGGCAACGAACTCCAGACACTCACTACCCTCTGCGTAAAAAACTTGCCCCGCACATCTCCTCTATAGTTTTCTCCTCTCACCTTAAATCTATGTCCCGTAGTAATTGACTCTTCCACCCTGGGAAAAAGCTTCTGACTATCTACTCTTTCCATGCCACTCATAATTTTGTAAACTTCTATCAAGTCGCCCCTCAATCTCCGTCGCTCTAGTGAGAACAATCTGAGTTTCTCCAACCTCTCCTCATAGCTAATAACCTCCAGACCAGGCAGCATCCTGGTAAACCTCCTCTGCACCCTCTCCAACGCCTCCATATCCTTCTGGTAATGTGGCGACCAGAATTGCACGCAATATTCCAAGTGTGGCCTAACCAAGGTTCTATACAGCTGCAGCATGACTTCCCAGCTATTATACTCAATACCCCTGCCAATGAAGGCAAGCATGCCATATGCCTTCCTGACTACCTTATCCACCTGCGTTGCCACTTTCAGTGACCTGTGGACCTGTACACCCAGATCCCTCTGCCCGTCAATGCACTTAAGGGTTCTGCCATTTACTGTATAATTCCTGCCTGTATAGACCTTCCAAAATGCATTACCTCGCATTTGTCCAGATTAAACTCCATCTGCCATTTCTCCGCCCAAGTCTCCAACCGATCTATATCCCGTTGTATCCTTTGCAATCCTCTTCACTATCTGCAACTCCTCTAACCTTAGTGTCGTCTGCAAACTTACTAATTAGCCCAGTTACATTTTCCTCCAAATCATTTATGTATACTACAAACAGCAAAGGTCCCAGCACTGATCTCTGCGGAACACCACTAGTCACAGCTCTCCATTCAGAAAAGCACCCTTCCACTGCTACCCTCTGTCTTCTATGACCAAGCCAATTCTGTATCCATCTTGCCAGCTCACCTCCGATCCCGTGCGACTTTACCTTTTGTACCAGTCTGCCATGAGGGACCTTGTCAAAGGTCTTACTGAAATCCATGTAGATAACATCCACTGCCCTTCCATCGTCGATCATCTTTGTCACTTCCTCGAAAAACTAGATCAAGTTAGTGAGACACGACCTCCCCTTCACAAAACCATGCTGCCTCTCACTAATACGCCCATTTGCTTCCAAATGGTAGTAAATCCTGTCATGAAGTATCTTCTCCAATAATTTCCCTACCACTGACGTAAGGCTCACCAAAAAGTCCATTTGTTTCCAAGACAGTGTATCAACAATCTTTCTTCACAAGGACAATCCCACAATGGAACAAGCTGTCAAAGGAAATAGTCACAGCCCCATCACTGGAATTCTTTAAGACGCATCTTTAGATTATTTCCATGTCTAAGTTATCATTATCAGGTCTACCATCTAGGCAGGTCATTCCTGGTTTATCTCGCATATATAAATGTCTGTGGAATATGGATATTAGTCCGTGATACTGACACAACTAAAACAGTAGGAGAAGCAGAAACCAAAGAATAAGAAGTGTCATGCAATTGTGGAAGGTGAGTAGGTAAGTAATGAGGATGGCTGCTGATTGCTTTCCAGCACAAATATCTTAAGAGAGGGCAGATGTTTCCAAAGAGCATTGTGTAAAATCCATCCAATGATTCAACAAAATGAAGCATTTTAGACCATGGAAGGAAAACATGAAGTTGTTGGAAGATTGACAACTAGCTATTATCATGTACTCAAAGAATTAGCAATGTCAAGTAACTCTGGTCAAGGTTTCAGCCAGGAACTTATTCTGCAGACATAGATACTGCGTCTGGGATTTTCTAGTCTTGCCCGCCAGGAGGCTGGAAATTCTCACCCGACGTTAGTGGATCTTTGGCTGGTCCATCAAATTTTCCATCCCGCCCGCAACGATTCCCGTCTCGGGTGTGTAGTAATTGTAGCTTTAAGGAATGTAGTAGCTATAGCTTTAAGACATGTTGTGTTGTATAGTATCACGTGACAGTGTGAACAAATAAGCTCTGAATATGGGGAACCTTAGAGTGGGAATTTTTCTTCTAATTGCGGAGCTTGATGGAAGCATGTAACTGCTGCTGCAGCCTGTAAGTAAAGTTCAATGTTTCTAATGAGAAACGTGTCTGGAAAATCAAGCCCCTAATAAGGTGGGAGTGGAAAATCCCAGTCTGTGTAACTGCCTTTCTTTCTTTCTAAAAAACTCACCTTTAGGCAAAGCATACTTCTCTGCAGAAGAATATAGCTTTCAACAAATGAAAGCATTGCTTTGCAACATAGGAGCGGAGGTAGGCTATTCCATGAACCAGCGCAGATGGATGCAATTAAAAAATGTTTTGCATTAAAAATATCTCTTGGTGTAGTTAAGTGTGGCAACCAGGTGCATCTGAAAGTGGGTTTATCATAAAAATAACCATTTTAATAATCAGTGCTTTGGCCATCACCTGTGAGTAACCAGAGTTTAAATGACTAAACCTGGTGTCAAGGAAAAACTACAGAGACCATTTTTTAGTTATATTGGTGAACAGTCATGGGTTTCTTGGCAAAGTAATTTTCAAAATAAGTTTTTAAAAAGGTGTCTATTTGTATTTGCACCTAAAAAAATACTTAGGCCAGGAATTTTCTGGGCTGGGTGGGAGCAGGCGCGGAGCCCAGGCCGCCCAGCGCAATATGCAGCCAGTAGCACTCTGCGCTACCTGTGTAGGCGGGGGGGGAGAGGAGGACGAGTGAAAGAACGCAGCAACCTCCTTGAGGCACAGAGCTGCCTCAGGGAGATTGAAAGGAAAATAAAACAATTGAATAAGTGATGTAAAAATTTATTGAACCATGTCCTCTCATGTGACAATGTCACATGAGTTGGGACATGTTTATAAATTTATTTATTTAATAAAAGCTTCAGGAAACCTCATCCTGCCCGTGGATGAGGTTTCCTGACAAACGCGAAGGCCACTTAGGCTTTCTGCCTGTCCGCCAACCTTAAGGTTGGTCCAAAAGTGGCTCAATTGATTACTTAATGGCCTCAATAGGCCATTTACATTTCGGCGAGCATGCAGCCAACACTAGCGCACGCCCACCGAATGAAATATCGCAATGGCGCATGATGAGGTCGGGACACACGCCCGACATCATCGTGTGTCATTTTACGTGTTGGTGCGTCGGGCCCGCCCTTGCTCGCCGACCAGAAGATTCTGCCCTTAAATTTAAGAGTTTCCTCAAAGGCCTTTGAAAGAGCACTAACAGTAGAAACATACCACAGCGATTGATTCAATCTGAAGGGGTGGCCAGATTTATGGACTGGACCAGCTTCCAACAGAACATTTTATAAACCAGTGCCAATGTTCACCAAAACTCAATTTGCAAATTTGAAAGCTCTTGGTCACTTGTGTAGGTTTGGAGGACTTCAGATGAATTCTGCTGAAAACATCAGCACAACAGAGCAGAAAATCCAGGCCATGATTTTACTAAATAGCATCCTCCAGTTCCTATGTCCCTATCATTTTGAAAGATTATCAATGTTGTTGAATGCTATAATGACCACATTTTACCATTCACAATTTGTCCAAGGATTCCTTTCCTTAAAATAAGCAGTTTCTGCAATTCCAACTTGATTATCCTACAATTGTCACAATATCTAATATACCTGCTTTAATTTTACTAATGTCTGAGCACAAGGGGCCATTAGGGATAATAGCAGTTATATTAATGTTTGAAGTCAACGCACTGCACAGTCTTCCTCTTTTCCTTGTGCAGTAACTTTGTATTTTTTTTGTTCTTTCATGGGACATGAGCATCACTGGCTAGGCCAGCATATATTGTCCTTCCCTAATTGCCCCTGAGAAGCCTTTTTGAACCAGAGCAGTCCATGTGGTGTAGGTATACCCACAGTGCTGTTTGGGAAGAAATTCCAGATTTTTGGACCAATGACAGTGAAGGAACGGTGATATAGTTCCAGGTCAGGCTGGTGAGTAGCTTGGAGGGGAACTTGTAAGTGACGGTGTTTCCATGCATCTGCTGCCCTTGTTCTTCTTGGTGGTAGAGGTCACAGGTTTGGAAGGTGCTGTCAAAGGAGCCATGGGGAGTTTGCTGCAGTGCATCTTGTAGATTGTACATGCTGCTGCCACTCTGCGTCAGTGGTTCAGGGAGTGAATGTTGAAGGTGGTGGATGGGGTGACAATAATATAGGTTGCTTTGTCCTCAATGGTGTCAAGCTTTTATAAAATCATAGAATGGTTACAACACAGGATACAATTCAGCCTGTCGTGTCTATGCTGGCTCTCTGCAAGAGCAACTCACTGAGTCCCACTCCCCACCTCTTGCCCATAGCCCTACGAAATTTTTCTTTTCAGATAATCATCCAATTCCCTCTTGAATGGCTCAATTGACCCCACCTCCACTAACTCGCAGGCAGCACATTCCAGATCCTAACCACTCACTGTGTGAAAAGGTTTTCCTCGTGCTGTTGCTTCTTTTGTCATTTACCTTAAATCAGTGCCATCTGGTTCTCAATCCTACCACCATTTGGAGCAGTTTCTCCCCATCTACTCTTTCCAGGCCCCTTGTGATTTTGAACACCTCTATCAAATCTCCTACCAATCTTCTCTTCTCCAATCGTTCTATGTAACTGAAGTTCCTCACCCCTGGAATCAATCTTGTGAATATGTTCTGCACTCTCTCCAGTGCCTTCACACCCTTTCTAAAGTGTGGTGGCCAGAACTGGATACAATACCCAGTTGAGTCCGAATCAATATTTTACACAGGTTTATCATAATTTCCTTGGTTTTGTACTCTATAATCCCTATTTATAAACCTCAGGATCCCAAATGCCTTATTAACCATTTTCTCAGCCTTTCCTGCAACCTTCAAAGGTTTATGGACATATACCCCTCGGTCCTTCTGCTCCGGCACCTCCTTTAGAATTATGTCCTTTATTTTATATTACCTCTCCTCGATCTTCCTGCCAAAATGATTCGGTTCACACTTTTCTGCATTAAATTTCATCCATCATGCGCATCCCGCTCCCCATACCGACTGCTTGTCTATGTCCTCTAACCTCACAGTTCACAATAATTCCAAGTTTCTAATTCCATCGCTCATTCTTACATGTTAATGGAGATGCATTCATCCAGGAAAGTGAAGAGTATTCCATCAGACTCCTTATTCCTTGAAGATGGATTTGGGGAGTCAGGTGAGTTACTTGCCACAGAATTCCCAGCCACGGACCTGCTCTTGCAGTCACATATGGAACTTCTAGTTAAGTTTCTGGTCAATGGTAACCTCCCTCCGGGATGTTGATGTTGGGGGATTCACAAACGGTAATGCTGTTGACTGCAAGGGGAGATGGTTAGATTCTCTAATGTTGTAGATGCTCATTGTGTGCCAATTGTGTGGTGCAAATGTTACTTGCCATTTATCAGCACAAGGCTGAATAATGCCTGGCTGTCTGTTCTGTTGCTATAGTCCCCAGATGGCCTCATTATAACTGTTTGGTTGAGTTCCAACACTCAATAATGGTATCAGCTCAACAGAGGCCTGCTACACAGGTTGAAGGGGAGTGATAGCTTTGATTGATTGACATCTCTTTGAGATTATAATAAGTTATTGTTTCTTTGATGTGATTTTTCAATGCCTGTATGTTTACTTGGACAAGATTAAGAGATGTGAAGCGGGGTAAATTTTTTTTATTGCTATTAATGACTGTGTCTTATTGACACTTTTATAAGGTTGCAAGAGCAGTAGTTTTTTTTCCCCCCAAAGGTTTCTGAACATGTTTTTTTCCATGAACATTTGAAAGAATTGTCACTGTTATGTGGCTAATTGATTCTGTACATAGTGCATATCGGCTGAGTGGGCATGGATGATGATACAGGAAGGGCATGGGGATGAGGGGCATGGAGGGTGTAAGAGTGATGAGAGGGGTGAGGGCTAGAGGGCCTAACAGACTTTTTTCCCAACTGGGCCAAAATCCCAGAGAGCTGAGATGGGCCGTCTAAACAGCCTGCCTCAGCACTTGCACACCTCCCTGCCTGCCTCTGAACCGCCCCCATCATTCTGACATGAAAATACAGTGGGTGGGGGCCTATTTTAAAGGAGATGGGTCTTCCAGGTTGGGAAGTTTCCCGACTCAACTTTCCCGCCTCCTCGAAAATCCAGCCCAAGGATACTTCACTTTTTCTTCCTGTGATTGTGAAAGGTGTTATATAAATGCAAATCCTAGTAGTCTTTTATTGTGGAACTGCATAGATTAATGGGCACGCACATAACTACTACAAGGGGAAACAAAATGAAGATAGATTGTGGTTCTGCCTATTCTGAACTTAAGTAACCTTAAAAGCTAAAGGACTAAGTTTTATTTTCATTCTCTCACCTGCATCCAGTCACATGTCCGCTTTGGTTAAGGGTGGGAACTCTGATTGACTGAACTAATGCAACAGAGACAAGTGATCGTCTTGGATATGTATAACTTTGTGCCTTGAACTACACCACATAGTACAATTGCACAGTGGTCCAAATCTCCATAGAGATGGTCCAAGCCACAGAAGGAGATCTTAGGTCAGTCAGATGGCCAAAGGCTTGGTCAAAGTGGTAGGTTTTAAAAGTGTCTTAAAGGAGGAAAGGGAGGTTGAGAGGCAGAGAGGTGTTTAGAGAGAATTCCAGAGCTTAGGGCCACCAATGTGCTAGAGGTCAAAATTAGAGGAATGTAAATATCTTAGAGGGTTGCGGAGCTGAAGGAGATTATGAGGATATAGAGGGACGTCACTGGGATTTGAAAATAAGTAGACGCATTTTGAAATTGAGACATTTCCTGACTGGAAACCAATGTCAGTGAGCACAGGGATGCTGGGTCAAAGAGACTTGGTGCAAATTAGGATATGGACAGCAGACTTTTAGATAACCTCAGTTTACAAAGGGTCAAAAGTGGGAGGACAAACAAGGGATTGTTGGAATAATCAAATCCAGGGGTAAGAAAATCATGGGCGAGGGTTTCAGCAACAGATGAACTCAGGCAGGGTGCAGTCAGGTTATGTTATAGAGGCGGAAATAGATGGCCTTAGTGATGGCACGTAAATGTGGTTGAAAGCTCATCTCAGGGCCATTTATGTCACCAAGGTTGCAAACAGTCTGGTTCAGCCTCAGAGTTGCCAGTGAGAGGGATGGGGTCCCTAGTTAAGAAATGGAGTTTGTAGCGGGGTCCAAATGCAATGGCTTCAGTCTTCCCAATATTTAGTTGGAGGAAATTTCAGCTAATCAAAATAAAATTGATAAATAGATGCAGAATGCTAGATAAAATTCAACACCAACGAGTGTATGTTACTGCACACTGGAAGAAAAAATGAGCACCATGCTAACCCAATGCCTGGCACTGAATTGGCTAAGGATGAAATTGAGAGAGATCTAGGAATATCATTAAGCTCAGCACTTCACGTAGCCAGTCACTGTGGAGCAGCAATTGACAAAACAAGTCGGATGCTGTGTGATGTTGCTACATCATTAGAGAATAGGTTCGAGAATGTGATGGTGAAACCGTACAGTGTTTCAGACTTAATCGCAAGGGAAACATGCAAGCCCTGAAGGTGATATAAAGATGAACGTTAAGGTTGGTCTCTGCAATCAGAAGATTGAATTATGTGGTGTGTTTGTGAAAACATAGGCTTTCAGCCTTGATTGGGCACCAGAGAGAGAACTAATAGAAGTACAAATAAAATATTAAGACAGCAAAATAAATCTGGAGCACAGTTTCAAAGTACGTCATGAAGGTAGGATGAGAAAATGCATGATATTTAAATAGTATTTACAACACAACAGGGCACTTGGGCCAAATGGTCTGTGCCGGTGTTTAAGCTCCACACAAACTGCCTCCCGCCCCTCTTCACCTCACTTATCAGCATAGCCTTGTATTCCTTTCTCATTCATGTACTTATCTAGCTTCCCCTTAAATGTATCTATGCTATGAACTTCAATTATTCCATGTGGTAGTGAGTTCCCCATTCTCTCCGCTCTGAGTAAAGAAGTTTATCCTGAACTCCTTATTCGATTTATTCCACAGCTATATTGTATTTATAACCCCTAATTCTGACCTTCCCCACAAGTGAAAGCATCTTTATGTCTACCCTCTCAAACTTCTTCATAATTTAAAATACTTCTATTTTGTAACTGTCCAGGCTTCTCTTTTCTAGAGAAAAGGGCTCCAGCCCCTGCAATCCTTCCTGATAAGGATAATACCAGAACTGAGAGGATATACCTGTGTGAGTCTTTCTTTCACCTTCTCCAGTGCCTTTACATCCTTTTATTCAGTAAAATGGAGACCAAATGTTTGCAGTACTCAAAGATTGGTCTCAACTAGGGTTGCTCTGCAGGATTGGCCTTGAGTCTCCAGGAATTGAAGATCAATTTCCAGGACACTGCTGTGCAGCCCTTGAGAAAAATCATCGGAATATTAAAAATGATTGTTTTTTTGTTTGTCACTTTTGAACTTTTCTCTTTTCAGACATAAAAATATTGAAAATAAGCGAAAAAAGCTGTTTGGCTGGCAGTCAAGCATCATCCAATTAGGTAATGAGTCTTTTTGCTTTCCAATTGGCGTGGGAAGGTAGTGTGTCACAAGGATGAATGTGTTGGCCAACTAATGGCTGCAGCATAGGGGAAGTCATGTGATGGAATCTCCAGGGATACATTTAATCACAGTTGGCAACCCTAGTCTCAACAAATTTCTACATAAGTTTAACATATGTTCTCCTTATTCCTTTAGAAATGAACCACAGTCCTTTGTTTGCATTTTTGTGGCATTTTAACCTGTCTCTACTTTTAATGATTTGTGAATCTGTGGATTCACCTGGTAAGAGCTACAAACAAGGCAAAATCCTAAGCCGTTTTGTTGAGTATCAGACAGTTCACACACTTGGTTAGTCAGTATTTTCTGATACATTTACATTCATTAAGCCCTATCACTTTCCAGTGCGCACTTTTTATGAAAGTTGGACCAAGTACTGCATTGCAACTGTATCTTTGGCTGCCTGCTTTGAAGATTTTGTGATCAGCTAGGTGGTCTGCACAGTTTGAATTACTGTTGCTGCCCACTGCTGATGATAAAGGCTGTCTCTTATTAGACAGTTTCTTTTTTGGCATAGTGTTTTGCCTTCCAGCCATTCTTGTTCTTCACCCTTTGTGCTGAAGTGCTCTGGAAATTAACATTAACAGCTTCTGGAGAACGAAACAAGGAATTACATCTTGAGATTCCACAGTGAAGGACTCCAGCCATCATTTAACAAAGAAGGTCCATGAATCACTGACAGCCATTGCTTCCTTTGTTGGACAATGGGCGGAGTTTTCCATGCTCATTGGCATCAGGCGTGTTTGGTGGCCTGAGCAGACAATATGGCAAGGAGGCCAAAAATTGGTTTCACAACATCGTGAAACCAGCTTGCAATCATTCACTCAGCCCATCCAGTGAGATCGAGCTGCCCTGCAGCCCTCTTGCATACACATTGTTGGAAGCCAACTATGGTGTCAGCCATGAAGTTCAACCCGCGCAGCAGTGCAAGAACAATTCCTGTACCAAGGTCTCTATGGCGGCTGCCATCCTACCAGTGTGTACCTTAGTGCCGGCATGCCAACGCACCATCACCTCAGACTGCAGGTGGACAGACTCTTCCAGCGTGCCTTGCAATCTGAGGATTGCAGCGGACATCCCTTCCTGATGTTCCGGCGCTTGCCTTTGCAGCTCCAGCAACCCTGACATAACCTAGTCCAGAGGCTCCTCATCTGACTTGAACTCAGCAGATTTCTAGCCTCCAGCAGTCATCTGAGTGCCAGAAACCTGGGAATTCCTTGCCTCCACCTGCTGTTGATCAGACAGTGCGAAGTGCTCACTAGATTGTGACCCCAAGACTACTCTAAAGCTAGGTCCCACTGAGGTGGGAGTCTCTGCGCTGGAGGACAGTGTGGGTGAGCGCTGTGACAGGGCTTCAATGAAGGTGCCGACAGATTTCTCTTGCGGTTTCTTCAGGGCTCGACTGGAGGCCCGGGGTCGTGGACTCAATTGGCTGTTTCTCAGATGTACCTGCAAAAGCAAGGGGAGATAATTAGTGCATGGCAGTGGACTGTGAAACAGGACACATCACTCGCAGGATGGTTGTTGCACTGCTGGATCCTCACTTGGTAGAGCAGTGCCAACCTCACTGTTAGCACAGGAACGGTCTGGATCCTCGCCAGCCAGCTGGATGGCTCTATTTTCAAAGTCCATGAGGACCTTGATTTCAGGCATTGCTCCACCAGTCTGCGACCTCTCCCTCCTGTTGTGTGGCAGCTTGTCCTGCAAGATTAGAGATGGAAAGTGAGAGAGAGCAGGACGCCTGCCAGGCCAGATGATAAGTATGCCTGGCATGTGTGGGTGGTGAGTGGTCCCATGGACAGGATGAGGACAATGAAGGTAAGTGTGAGAGAGTGAATGGTAATGTCCCTTGAACTGGCAGTGAGAGGGGTCCCTGTGGATGTGTGATGGGTTTGAGAGAGAGAGTTGAGAGTGATGAGAAGAGTGACTTACCCTGGCGGAACAGAGAAGATGATTCACCCTTTCTCGGCACTGGGTGACAGTCCTCTTTGTAGGGCGTTGGCACTGACCACCACCTCCCTTGCTGGATTAGTGATGTTGCTGCCCATCCTGCGGCCAGAGTGGGGGTAGAGGTCATCAGGGTAGGCCTCCACTGCATGCAAAAGGTGCATCATCAAAGAAGGACATCATTAAACCTGGGGGCTGCAGTCTTCTTGCCTTTTGGGACTATGTCTTCTTTGCAGCAGCCCTGTGTGTGCGCCGCTGCACTTTAAATATGGCGCCTGTTGATGAAGCCCCGAGGTGATAGTATGGCGGGCAAACAAGAGCAAATGAGTGTTTCCCAGGAATGCATAATTAATGAAACGGGATTGGGACAATATGGCGTGAAAAGCTGCCATTGCATCCAGTGGGTAAAACATCATTTCTCCCGCCCACTACTGCACTTGTGAAAATCTGGGACGATTCCACCCAATGTTTTTGATAAGTGTGTGTTATATAACCAGGGACATGGTAACATTTCCACAACCCCAGGATCTGCTCCCAACCAAAGAATATTTGATTGGCTATTTATTTTACCCTTATAAACTTCAATGCTAATCTGTTTACCACAATAGTTTGTTAGAATTTGTAAACATGACACTTGACCCAAGAGCAGTTTGAGTATGGAGCCTCCAAGATCAGATCTTTCCGAGTATCAGGCTTCCAGGCATCCTCTGAGGGATGGGGTTGGTGGAGCGGGGAGGTGGTGCGTGGGGTGGGGCGAAATGGACGGAATTAAAAATAAGACCTTACCTTCAAATCTTTAGCTGAACCTCGCATAGGTCGGATTTAGATACAGGCCATGGCACTATGATTAATAGAATGTTACGGCACAGAAAATATGCCATTATGCTTAGGATGCCTGTGTTTGGGGAGTACGGGCCCCCATTTGTTCAGCAGCATTGCCCCAGGTAAATAAGGTGGGAATACCCCCTCCTGCCTCACTAGTGTCTGGAAATCTTAGGGTAATATAAAAGGGACAGTGACCCAATAAAAATTGGTCTTCACCCCCTTCTTGTTGACCTTTACAATCAGGAAAGAGCATTGCCCGGGGCAAAAGGTCAGGAAATTCAGCATGCTGGCTTTCAATTTGATCGATCGAAAGACACTACTTAGACTAACCATCTTAACTCAGGTCCATGAAGCCAGCCAGTTGCATTGTATAAACGCAAGTCTTTATTCCCTCTTCAGTAAATCTTGCTTTGCCTCACTGGGTTTGCTAACATGTTCTTCAAGGTCTTGAGAGAATTTGTAGATCTATTGTCAGTAGTAAATTTTGATGGAATACCCAGTGTAACTTCAGCTCAGCTGCTGCTTCAAAGACAGCTCTCAACAAAATTTGAGAGGTTGCTGATAATGTCTTGCTGCATGGGCCCCATTTGTATGGTCATCAACAAGCAATGTAATGCATCCATTGGTGCCAATTTAATCACTCTATACCATCCACCAGTCTTGGCAGCACCCCAGGTTTGCTCACACACAGTTCCTACAAAGTTGCATTTATAACTTTTCTAGCCTGGCTTTGCACCTTCCTCATACAGGGCAGCAAAGCCAAAGGAGCAGTGCAGGCCATAATCAAAATGACAGAACTGATGCAAGTGCCAGTTTTGGTTCACCCTGTTGACAATGGCATTTTGTTATTTGGACCTGTCAGTGAAGGCCCAGCCCCTCAATCCCCGAGGGCAAATTCATTCACATCTGTGTGTAATGCTGTAGGAATTCAAAGCCTAGTGTCTAATCATGAAAAAAAATCCTTTATAAAAGTAGTCATTCGGAATGAGTTATTTTCCTGGAGCTTGTGACTGTATATTTTAATTTTGTTTAATGACCAACCACCATGCTTTTTATTAACCAGCTCAATGGAAAGCGAGATTTAATTCTGCAAGCAATAGGGGACTTCTTTCCAGAGTTGAAAGAGAAAAGTTGTAAATAAATAATGATGGGTTACCTCAGTTCTTTTACAGTGACAAACATGTAATAGTAGGTCTAGAAGTATAATTATTTTACTATGTTCTGTCTGTTTTATAGGATTGCCTGTTCCTTGTAGGTGATCTAATCATGTGAATGACTTTGCCCTCGGGGATTGAGGGGCTGGGCCTTCATTGATAGGTCCAAATAACAAAATGCCATTGTCAACAGGGTGAACCAAAACTGGCACTTGCATCAGTTCTGTCATTTTGATTATGGCCTGCACTGCTCCTTTGGCGTTGCTGCCCTGTATGAGGAAGGTGCAAAGCCAGGCTAGAAAAGTTATAAGTGCAACTTTGTAGGAACCGCGTGTGGGCAAACCTGGGGTGCTGCAAAGACACCTCTTTGTCCTTTTGTCTGTGACATCTTTTGGTTATCTCCACCTATCACTGGCCCTTTGTCCAGCTCTACTTGTCCCACCCCCCCCCTTAAACCAGCTTATATTTCACCTCTTTTCTATTTTTACTTAGTTCTGTTGAAGGGTCATTCGGACTCGAAATGTTAACTGTGCTCCTCTCCGCAGATGCTGCTAGACCTGCTGAGTTTTTCCAGGTATTTTTGTTTTTATCTCAGCAGGTCATGCCTGGTTTAGCTAGCACAATTCATATAAATGTTGGCAGAATACGGATTTTAGTCTGTGATACCAACACAACTAAAGCAGAAGCAGGAGGATAGTGGAGTTGGAGAGGTTGAAGGAAAGCTTCCAGGAACAAGACCATCATTAGCAAGTCAGCGACGGCAGATGGAACTGCAGCAAATGGCCTCCACCTTGCTCCAGCACTCTGGGATTCTCTTCCTGATCACAGCTTCTATACGCTGATGTGTTTTAGTTGCGGGTGGTAGTGAAGGAGATTTATGGAGCGACATTAACCTCACCAACCACCTTCATTCACATGACATAGGGGAAAATTATTTCAGACATGTCCCCTCATGTGACAGTGTCATATGAGCGGGGACATGTTTATGAATTTCAATAAAAATTTTTATTTAAGTTATAAACCTTTCATGAAACCTCATTCCGCTCGTCGATGAGGTTCCATGTAAAATGCAAAGGCTGCCTGGCTCTTCTGCCTGCCTGCCAATCTTAAGGTTAGACGGGTAGCCCTGACAACTACTTTAATTGGGTTATTAACGGCCTTAACAAGTCTTTGACAGTTCAATGGGCGCTCAGCTGACTCTGGTGCGTGCCCGAACGGACAATCAGAATGATGTCATTTTACAAGTTGGCGTGCTGGGCCTGCCCCCGCACGCCAAGCAGAAGATTCTGGCCATAGTGAATGGTACAGTTGTCTGTCATGTTATCCAGAGGAAAATATTTGAGGCAATGTTAGGGGGTGGACATATGAACTAGGAGGAGTAGGTCACTTGGCCCCTCGAGCCTGCTCCACCATTCAATAAGATCATGGCTGATCTGATTGCAACCTCAACTTCACATTCCCACCTACCCCTGGTAACCTTTCATCCCCTTGCTTATCAAGAATCTATCTACCTCTGCCTTAAAAATATTCAAAGACTCTGTTTCCACCACCTTTTGATGAAGAGAGTTCCAAAAACTCATGAAGCTCAGAAAAAATTTCTCCTCATCTCGATCTTAAATGGGAGACCACTTATTTTTAAACAGTGACCCCTAGCTCTAGATTCTCCCACAGGAGAAAACATTCTTTCCACATCCGTCCTGCCAAGGCCCCTCAGGATCTTATGTTTCAATTAAGTCACCTGTTACTCTTCTAAACTCCAGAAAATACAAGCCTACCCTGTCCAACATTTCCTCATAAGACAGTCCTCCCATTCCAGGTATGAGTCCAGTAAACCTTCTCTGAAATGCTTCCAAAGCACTTGCATTCTTCCTTAAATAAGGTGACCAATACGAATCGGGATCAGTTGGGCAGAAATGGCCTTATTTTCCTTCACTTGCCACTACTAAACAATAACGTGCATTTGTATAGCACGTTTAATGTAATAAAACGTCTTGAAACGTTTTACAGGAGCAATTATTGAACAAAATTTAACATCAAGCCACATAAGGAGATTTTAGGACCAGTGTCGAAAATTTTGGTCCGAGGCAGGTTTTAAGGGGGAAGAGGTCTAGGAAGGGAATTCCCCGAGCTTAGGGCCTAGGAAGACAAAGGTACGGCTAGTAAGGGTGGAGTGATGAAAATTGGGGATGCCTTAAAAAATATGAGTGGATTTAGCAAGGAAAATACAGAGCAAAATGTATGATAAAACTGCATGGTATTAATTAATGGCTGTCTTAATTCTACTTTCAAGCAATCTGTGTGTAGGTGAAGTTGGCTCATTAATTACTCAAAGATTCTCTGGTGTAGAATCTCCATGGCGACTTTCCCAAACTCCTGCTCTAACTTTAGCAGAGAGTTTACGCCGTTTCTCTGGGGTCCTTTGCCAATATTCCACCAAGTTAAGTGGGAATCTTACCTCTCCGCCTCAATCTCCGCCTTAACATGTCCCTGCTCGGAAAGGACACTAACGCCAGTGCGTACTGCCCTTGTGAAATTGGCTCAGTTACGTACAGGTTCATAGGTTAACAGTGAGCTGTTATTTTTGGCTACACATTTACATCTTATTTCTGACTTTCTCTCACTCGAACTCCATTGGTGCAATGTTGAAAAGTCCTGAAATAAAAACAAAATACTGGAAAAACTCAGCAAGTCTGGCAGCACCTGTGGAGGGAGAAACAGAGTTAACGTTTCAAGTCCAACGTGACTCTTCTTCAGCAGAGTCTTTGCTTTCATTATTGAAAAGTGCTGCGTTTGCACTCTAAACTGCACCACCCAATAAACTACCAGTAAGCAAATGAAACTTCGTAACAAATAAAACACAGTCATGTAGAGAACATGGCAGCATAAATTACAGGAATGTTTTAAATGAACAACAAACCCTTTCTGATGATGCTGCCCTTCAAAGTTGTGCATTAATAGTTAATCATATCAGGGGTGAAGAGTGGATAGGTGATGTATTTTTCTCATTAGACATATTAATTTGTTCACTGATTCAATTTTTCCTCCTGCTGCTTGAAGAGAATGAATTAAGACACAGGGGACAAGCACAATCGTTGAAAAGAAAATTGATGGCAGAGGCCAAATAGACTAAGAAGGTGAATGTGGCAGCATTTTCAGAGATTGTGGGTGCTGATGATTAACTGTTGTAACTGCGTGACTTCACATGATAGAAGCCAATGCCTATCAAATACTGTGGAAACATTAAGACTTGTTATTTAGATGCAAGATTTAAATGTGTCTTACAAGGTTTTTAAAAGTTACCTCGCATTGAAACATCCAGACAAAAGCAAGCTGTAGACAGTCATTATTGGCAGAGGAAACACAATTGCAAATTGAGGCAAAAATCTTTAAAGAATACAATAATTGCTTCTAATTTGGATGCCTGGCACAGGGAATTATGCTCTGCTCAGCATGCTCTGCACTTGATTGCAGCAAGAGCACAGTTTTGATTCTGGCAAAACACAATAGACAGATTGATTCCTTTCAATCAGGTCACTTTTGCCGACTTATCTCATTTTCAGTTTTGTTGGAAGGTACAATTTGCCATGTATTAAATAAAATTAAGTTCTGTCTAAGAATGTTGTTGAACAGCTTCTGTACTTGAGATTTTGAACGTGCTTCTGAAGCCCTGCATTGTGATGAATTTGGTAGCATATATTATTCAGCACTTTCAATCAAAGTATGAAGGAAGTCAATTATAACACTAATCAGTCACTGGTCCTATTTCAAGCATATATAGTATAGGTCATCCAAAGAGTAATAGAGGTTTTTAATATTAATAGGAAGATTTTCATAGACATTTAAACCACTGATTAAAATTATTATGCAGCCAGGGATTCAATCTGGGCTCATGATGATGTACCGTAGTCTTATTATCCAAATTCAAAAATTTATACAATCACTTGGCTGTTGTTCACTAAATATTTAATACTGTAAAAGGTCTTGATCGCATTTGCTGTGAAGAACACTTGGTGTTTGTAACATTGGAGGGCTTGCCTAGGTGTCAGCCTTGGCGCAAAGGAGGCACTTTCGCCTCAGGGCGAGTCATGGGTTCAAGTCACACTCCAAAGATGTTAAGCACATAATGCAGGCAGACACTTCACTGCGTACTGATGAAGGCTGCACTGTTGCACTTTCAGATGAGGCATTAACCCGAGGTCCTGTCTTCCCTGTCATATGGATGTAAAAGATCCCAAGACACTATTCACAAAAGAATAAAGGAGTTATCCTGGTGTCCTGGTCAATATTGATCCCTTAAACCAATATCACTAACAGGCAGATCTTGAGGGTAAAACTGATCTATGCCAGTACTGCAAACAGGCCTATTGTAAATTGGCTGCCTGTTTTACACTGCCCCCGTACCAGATCACCCAGTGCCCTGATAGTCGGAGACCAGGTGTACCCTGGAGGACACGCTACGGAATCGCTCAGAAGTCCCAATGCAAGTACTCTGTGGTAACTGCTCAGGAATTTTGAACTTCTAAGCAGGTCTTTGCTCCAAGAAAGTCTCCAACTCTAAAGTCAGAGACGGAGACTTCAGGCCGAACCTTCGGAGGACCGGCAATCGCTGTCAGATTTCCATTCTGCTCCTATTTACTTACCTTGCACTGGAGCTCCACATTTCTCATATGGACTTCCGAACCAAGCCTCCTGAGAAATGTGGAGCATACCTGTTCAGGGGGTTCTTCCTTGTAGTGCAGGATGGTGGGGGGGAAACAAGCCATGTTCCGGTATGGCACTAGCTGCCATATTTTGCTAAGTAGAGGGTTTAAATGTCCCAAAGCCATTTTGAGAAACTAAGCATGTAAGGTAAGTGGATGAAGGGGTAGGGTGGGTCAGGGGACTAGTCAGGCTGGTGAGAGGATAGTTGAGTGGTCCAGGGTGGAGGGGGTAGTCGGTGGGTCCAGGGAGTAGTCAGGTTGGGGAATGGGGAGGAGGTTGCTGTTGGAGGGTCAGGGCTAGTCAGGTCGGGGACGTAAGGTAGGTGGTGGGGGTGGTATCGGGAGGGGTATTCAAGTTGGTGTCAAGTGGGGAGTCAGGGGTTCAATAGTACAGTTACCCAAGAGTTAGACCTGGTTTTACTCCTTCTAAGTAACCATTCTGGTTAAGTGAGTTGGACCATCTGAAGTTTCAATTTTAAATCAGAGTTTCAGAAGGTTCCAGATATAGGGTAATTGCCCAACAGGTCCAAACTTCCCGGGCAATTCCCGCATTGTCAATGAATAAACAAAAACAGAATTACCTGGAAAAACTCAGCAGGTCTGGCAGCATCGGTGGAGAAGAAAACAGTTGACGTTTCGAGTCCTCACGACCCTTCGGCAGAACTGAAGTATAGTTAGGAGAGAGGTGAAATATAAGCTGGTCTAAGGTGGGGGGCGGGGGGAGAGAGAAGTTGAGGGTGGGGTCGTTGTAGGGATAAGCAAGCAGTGATAGGAGCAGATAATCAAAAGATGTCACAGACAGAAGGATCAAAGAGGTGTTGAAGGTGGTGATATTATCTAAGAAAAGTGCTAATTAAGAATGGATGGCAGGACACTCAAGGTACAGCTCTAGTGGGGGTGGGGTGGAAAGACTAACAAAGTTTTAGTTGTAGATTTAAAAATAATGGAAATAGGTGGGAAAAGAAGAATCTATATAAATTATTGAAAAAAAAAGGGGGAGGGGGAAGAAACGGGGTGGGGATGGGGGGAGGGGGAGATTAAGATCTAAAGTTGTTGAATTCAATATTCAGCCCGGAAGGCTGTAAAGTGCCTAGTCGGAAGGTGAGGTACTGTTCCTCCAGTTTGCGTTGGGCTTCACTGGAACAATGCAGCAAGCCAAGGACAGACATGTGGGCAAGAGAACAGGGTGGAGTGTTAAAATGGCAAGCGACAGGGAGGTTTGGGTCTTTCTTGCGGACAGACCGCAGGTGTTCTGCAAAGCGGTTGCCCAGTTTGCGTTTGGTCTCTCCAATGTAGAGGAAACCGCATTGGGAGCAACGAATGCAGTAGACTAAGTTAGGGGAAATGCAAGTGAAATGCTGCTTCACTTGAAAGGAGTGTTTGGGCCCTTGGACGGTGAGGAGAGAGGAAGTGAAGGGGCAGGTGTTGCATCTTCTGCGTGGGCATGGGGAGGTGCCATAGGTGGGAGTTGAGGAGTAGGGGGTGATGGAGGAGTGGACCAGGGTGTCCCGGAGGGAACGATCCCTACGGAATGCCGTTAGGGGGGGGTGAAGGGAAGATGTGTTTGGTGGTGGCATCATGCTGGAGTTGGCGGAAATGGTGGAGGATGATCCTTTGAATGCGGAGGCTGGTGGGGTGATAAGTGACGACAAGGGGGACCCTATCATGTTTCTGGGAAGGAGGAGAAGGCGTGAGGGCGGATGCGCGGGATATGGGCCGGACACGGTTGAGGGCCCTGTCAACGACCATGGGTGGAAAACCTCGGTTAAAGAAGAAGGAGGACATGTCAGAGGAGCTGTTTTTGAAGGTAGCGTCATCAGAACAGATGCGACGGAGGCGAAGGAACTGAGAGAATGGGATGGAGTCCTTACAGGAAGCGGGGTGTGAGGAGCTGTAGTCGAGGTAGCTGTGGGAGTCGGTAGGCTTGTAATGAATATTGGTGGACAGTCTATCATCAGAAATTGAGACAGAGAGGTCAAGGAAGGGAAGAGAAGTGTCAGAGATGGACCATGTGAAAATGATGGAGGGGTGGAGATTGGAAGCAAAATTAATAAATTTTTCCAGGTCCCAACGAGAGCATGAAGCAGCACCGAAGTAATCATCGATGTACTGGAGAAAGAGTTGTGGGAGGGGGCCGGAGTAGGACTGGAACAAGGAATGTTCCACATACCCCATAAAGAGACAGGCATAGCTGGGGCCCATGCGGGTACCCATAGCCACACCTTTTATTTGGAGGAAGTGAGAGGAGTTAAAGGAGAAATTGTTCAGTGTGAGAACAAGTTCAGCCAGACGGAGGAGAGTAGTGGTGGATGGGGATTGTTCGGGCCTCTGTTCGAGGAAGAAGCTAAGGGCCCTCAGACCATCCTGGTGGGGGATGGAGGTGTAGAGGGATTGGACATCCATGGTGAAGAGGAAGCGGTTGGGGCCAGGGAACTGGAAATTGTTGATGTGACGTAAGGTGTCAGAGGAATCACGGATGTAGGTGGGAAGGGACTGGACAAGGGGAGAGAGAAGGGAGTCAAGATAACGAGAAATGAGTTCCGTGGGGCAGGAACAGGCTGACACGATCGGTCTGCCAGGACAGTTGTCAATTCATTGTCAATGAATGTTGACTTCCGAGGGATCCCCCAGCACATCTTCTGGTGTACCTCTGGGGTACCCTAGCCCTCATCCCTCACCCCTCACTCATCCACTCCATATACTACTCACCCCCACCTCACTCTGCTGAGCTGAATCCATTATTGGTGTTTTGTGCTCAGCCAAGCATTCATCATGAAATTCTATTGCACAACTGTGTCAACAAAACCTCCAGAGCATTAAACTAAACATTTAAGCTTCTGAAGTAGTAGAACCGCTGGCCATCTGTGGCACTGCTTCAATGGTAAATAGATGGCTGGCCTGAAAAAAATCAAAGCACGGGGTGCAACTGGCACAGTATTAACTTATTCTCAATGCTGTTCAATGCAGAAGAGAATGTTATCCACTGGACAAATTAATTTAATGTGTCTGAAGACTTTTCAACTTTCTCAATGTGGTCAATTTAATGGTTACTTAGGGCTTTGTTTAGAAAATCTATCAATCGCTACCTTAAAAATATACTTATCATATAGCATTACATTATGACCTGTGAAGTTTATAATTACCTGTCAAAAGGTCCCTGACTCCAGAACAGGCATCCCCCATGGTTCACAACATCTCTGATCTGAAGGTGTGAAACTTCTGAAGCCTGCATGAAAATTGTGGGGTGGGGGTTCTGAAATCACAACCCCCGCAATGGAGTTACAAGCATTGAGATTAGTGTGCGTAGGCTCGCAAGCCACACGCTTATCTCATAACCTTAGAAATACCACAATGGGAATGTGGGTGGGAATCCCAGAACCAGTCCCACCTGCCTCTTTTTTCCTGTCTGATGCAGGTTTGCCCCATGTCAGGACAGCAAAATCCAGCCCTAGGTATTTCAGCAGTCCACAGTGGTCCTTTTAATTCCTTTCAGGATGAGAGCAATAACTAAAAGGTGGACCAAGCAAGTGAAATTCACATTGACCCAGATGTTCCAGTCTCCAAGTCATTGGAGATCAGGCATATGACCCAAGATGCATGTTGGGACCCTGCCGAAGTCCTGACACACTGGCTCCATGGGAATTGCCTGGGAAACTTGAACTTAAGATGGGCAATTCCCCTGCTCGACTACCTCTCCTCAACCAACTTTCCCCCCTGACTCGACAACCCCCACCACCTTACCCACTTACCTCACCTGCCCTACTCATTCACTAATATTCTACAGGACACTTAAATTTACCTTACTACAGCTAATGCTGCAAAAAAGTGACAGTCTTCTGCGTTGATCCTCTTCACAGGTCTCTGTGGGTTCCTGAGGCTGAGTAACCTCTTCAGGCTGCTGCATTGTAGTCAGATCCTTAACCAGATAAATGCACAGTTTTCTGACTGATCAGCGTCGGACTCAGCTGATGGAAGATTTGGACCATTAAGATTCATAGCATAGATACAATGAAGGGGAAGCTGGATAAGCAGATGAGAGAAAAAGGAAGAATAATAAACTGATAGGGTGAGCAGAGGCTGGTGGGATGAGCACAGCCAGTAGGGCTGAATGGCCTGTTTCTGTGCTGTTTATTCTATGTAACCCTATGTAAGGTTCAAGGAAACAACAAAAGAAACACAGAGATAAAAACAAGTGTCATGAGGACTCGAAACGTCAACTGTACTCTTCTCCGCCGATGCTGCCAGACCTGCTGAGTTTTTCCAGGTATTTCTGTTTCTGTTTTTGAAAAGAAACACAGGTTGAGGCTGCATCGGAAACACCTTGTGTGAAATCTCACTATAAAATTCTGGCAGAAAACGGCAGAAAAGACTTAATCTGTAAAGGCACCTTGTAGAAAAGTAAACAATCAGAATTTAGCAAAAACATATACTGGCCAGAGTTTGCAATTCTACACAAGAACTCATTTAAAAATCCGAAAGGACTTATGATGCTTTAAAGTCAGTGCACATGATAATATGTCTAAGGGTAGTTTGGCTATAATCTGCTTCAGTAGCACTGGAGGAGAGCGAGGTATTTTGCTACCAAACCATCATTTGGGAGGTAATCTCACTGCCAGAGCTATTTTCGGAATTAAGGTCACAATTATAGTCTCGGAGTGAACCTGAGGCACCAGTGAAGATGTGTACGGATGCCTGCCTTTAGATGTATTCAGTTTGAAATAACTAGCTTTTAAAAAAGGTTTCTATCATCATGAGGGACAGATTAGAAGGTGTAAATCAGACAGGCTGTGAGAAGGGAAAAAAAATCTCTTTTCACCAGAAAGCCATTAAGGTAAAGTTGCTTGGATGATTGAGGCAGACTGCTCAAAAATGTTAATGGATGCAGCTTTGATGAATGGATCTATTATTCTCAGTCAGGGCCTGGTGTGCAAGTATTGGCAGGCAGCAGGGAGGGAGGAAAATGCAAAGAAGTTGGCATTACTAGCCATCATCGTATTGTCAAAGTTTGGTGGCTGTTAGTATTTTATTTGTTTGGCTTTTAAAAAGAAATGAATTGATTTCTGGGCAAATACCCTCATTCTTGCTGCTAGCTTTTAGTCCTGGTGAGGCAGCATCCAACTCTTACTACTGAGAGTTCATGTCATCTTTCTATTATATCTTGATCTTAAAGATACTTTTTCAGACTGTGTATCAAAGGCAGAAAATACTCAACTGATTTATCAAGAGGAACTGTCACATGTCAGAAGCTATAAAAAGGCAGCTTTCTGAAAGGATACAGTAACTCTTGGACGGCTTATTCCAGTTATATCAGACAAACACCCCAGTGTTTTAAATGTTTCACGCATGTCTTTTTTTGCTTCTTTTCTAAACAATTTATAAATAGTTACAGTAATTTAGCCTGTTAAGTGTATCCAATGATGTAATATCTTCTATCATCCAGACTGACAAGAAAGTTGAGGTTACTTGTGAGACTTGGGCTACACTAACCTAAATAGATTACACCTTACACTCACCATAAGCTTATCCATGACTGTCTTTATCCTAACTTGCATCAAATCCCATTCACACATCTCTTCTGTTTTCGTTGATCTACACTGGCTCCCAGTCTGGCAATGCCTTGAATGTAAAAATTGAGACTCTTTTCAAATCCTTCATTGGCCTTGTC
Source organism: Cetorhinus maximus (assembly GCF_964194155.1). Lineage (NCBI taxonomy): Eukaryota > Metazoa > Chordata > Chondrichthyes > Lamniformes > Cetorhinidae > Cetorhinus > Cetorhinus maximus. The sequence continues at coordinate 46,840,195 of NC_135883.1, forward strand.
CCTCCTCATCTCTGTAACCTCCTCCAACTCAACATTCCTTTGAGATTCTGCAGTCCTCCAATTCTGGCCTCTTGTGCACCCTCAATTTTCATCACATTGGTGGCCATGCCTCCAGTTGCCTAAGCCCTAAGTTCTGGACTTTCGTCCCTCAACCTCTTCACCTCACGATCTCTCTTTTCTTCTTTAAGACATTCCTTAAAAATGACCTAACAAGCTTCTGCTCATTTTCCTGAATTTCTCCTTAAGTGTCTCGGTATCAAACACTGTTTGATGAGGATCCTGTGAAGTACCTTGGAATGTTTTACTATGCAAAGGTGCTACAAAATTGCAAGATACTGTTGTAGGACACAGAATAATGATGTTACTGCTGCGACTTAAGTCCATAGGAACGGCACCCAGAAGGTAAAAAAACAGTAAAAATTGGGAAATAAGAGTACAGGCCCAAACTGTTTTTTTCCCTTCTGTTCACACAAGAAAGGAGTTAGGAAGCATAATTCTCAGTAATAACATACTACATGAAAAGTGAACTATTTTGCAACAGGAGTTGAATTAGCTGTCAGGGTCAAGGGGCAGAATTATCCCTATGGGTTTCTGAACCCAGCCGTCAGGCTTAAATAGGGGTCAGAAGACCGCACTCTGTGGGGAATAATCATCATTGTGATCTTCCCTTAATTGACAGTTAATGGCCAGAGGGCAGGCTCACTCTACAATTAAGGATGATGAGGGCTCTTGACACCAGAGGGCCAATAGGAGACCTCACAGCTTGAAGCAGCAGCAGAATGCCATGGTAGGCTAAGTGAGGGGCAAAATGGAACACCCTCTCCCCAACGTTTTGAGATTCAAGATAAAAAGAAAAACACGTATCAAGCTGCTGGGCCACTGGTGAGGAGGGAGAGCCGCTTCATAGGATGGCCTGTGGTTGCAGACGAATCCAGGCAAGCAGAGAAGGCCTTTAGACCTGCCTGGATCACTGGCCCATGGGTCTGTCATCTGCAGCGACCTGGAGGCTAATGGGGAATCAGGTTCAGCCTCTGACGGCATGTCTTAAGTGGCCATGAACAAGGTGAATTGGCAACCCGCTGCCTAAAGGTGGGTAGCCCTGCCGCTCCCCCCGCCCGCCCAATCCAGCCTCCAGGAAAATTGTCGGGATGGCTGGGGGCAGTGGGGTGGGATGAAGACAGAAAACAGAAAAGCAGCAAGCCAGCCTATGGCCGGAAGTTCTGCACCCACCCGTTTCCTTTCTCATTCCCAACTGAGCTTCAAAATTCAGCCCAAGTGCATATATTTGCAGAAACTTGCATAAATAGGGTGCAAAACTCAGGTCTTAGGAAAATTATAGAGTTGAAAAATCCCATCATTACTATTCACAATGGTTTGTTTGATACATATAAATTCACACAACTACAAGGAAGTTAATATATGTTCAATTATTTCCCCTGGAAGAGTAAAGTTCTCTTGTATTTTTAAATGATCTAATTCGCAGTGAAATATTTTATTTCATTGAAAGGAGAGAAAGCTAGACTATATCTCTAAAACATATTAATCAAAACACCAAAATGAGGGCAATCTTACATTCAAATGAACAAGTATTGCAGTCACATAAGCTACATACAAATGCATAAACTGAAAAAGGAATGTATTTGTCACATTTATATATTTGAAGGTTTTCCATTATTGCTGTCACTTTGATTCATTAATACACTTAGAGCCACCATACAGAGCTGTGTTGACTAACACCATCCCTGCCATGAAAGAAAAACGGCACCCACCAGATGGAGTAAGCGAAAAGCAATAATTCACTCACATCTGGCATCTACATCTCTTGTGTTAGACTGTTAACACTTATCCAATTATTCTACAAAGTATGAGAGTTATATGGCCATTGTGACATAGGAGCCATTATTTAACAGCTAGAAAGGATGAGGACATTTTCAATCTAACTTGCTTGGAAAGAACATGACTGGTTTGGGTCAATACCCATTGAAGTCAGTGGAGTATAAGATCAGGTTGGGGTGTAAAATCAGACCAACCCAACCTGTTCCTTAGCGTTGAAGAGTGTCGGATCTACTTGTCTAATGGCAGCTACAGTAATGGGTAATTGGTGCATAGGTCCGATGGAATCAAACAGCATAGAAAGAGGAGTCCATTTGGCCCATCACGCCTGTGCTGGCTCTTTGCAAAAGCTGTCCAATTAGTTCCACTCCTTTGTTCTTCTCCACACACCACAAATTTCTCCCTTTCAAGTATTTATCCAATTCCATTTTTTGAAGTTATTATCGAATTTGTTTCTATTATCTTTTCAAGCTCTACATTCCAAATCATAATAATTCACTGCATAAGATGCATCTGCTCATTTCTTCCCTGGATTTTTTTACCAATTATCTCACATCTGTGTTGTTTGTTAACTGACCCTCCTCCAGTTCTCCCTATCTACTCTATCAAAATCCCTCATAACTGCGAAGATCTCTATTAAATCTCCTCTTAACCATCACTGATCTGAGGATAACAATTCCAGCATCTCCAGTCTCTCCACATAATTGAAGTGCCTCTTCCCTAGTCTCAATCTGGTAAATAAACTCAATACCTTCTCCAGACTTCAGCATCTTTCCTGAATGTATCATCCAAGTTTTATTGATCAATATAAAAAGATGGAATTAAATTATGAAGAACTGGTGCATAGAAGTTAAATTAAAAGGCTTCATATGTAAAAAAAAATAGTACTGACTAGCTTGTTACAAAGATTACAGAAAAAAAGTACAGGAAATCCAAAATAAAAACAGAAAATGTTAGAAATGCTCAACAGTTCTGGCAGCATCTGTGGAGAGGGAAACCGAGTTAACTTTTCGGGCCATTGACCTTTCATTAGAACTGGGAAAAGAAAATAACACGTTTAAAGCAATTACAGGGGTAGAGGGAGGTGGGGTGATTTGGCTGTGTGGAAGGTATGAAAGGGAAGGCCTGACATGGGGTTGAATTAAGAGAGACGAAATGACAAAGCATGATAAGGCAAAGTTTCAAGGTTCTTGCTGCAGGGTTAGCAGAGTATTTAAAGAATGCACTTCTCCTGCAAACTGAGTATTCGCATTCACCTCCTTACAATAAACACCTTAGTGCAAGTATAATGTTGAAGCAAGATGTCCTCCAGAGTTATCTAATATAGTACGCTTACTGCTGTTTACTCCCAAAGTACTTTAATATTCCTCAACTTCATACAACAACCCAATTCTCTTCTGCAAGAACTCAAGGGGTCTGCTTCAATAGCCTAATCCAAGATTAGAGTTGAACTTTGCTTTCTGCATTGATTGACAGTTTCACTGCTAACATATCAAAAGAGGTAGGTCGACAACTGCCATCTGTAAGCCTGAATTGTAAGGTCACCTGACAACTAATTTAGTCTCACATTTCACGAAAGCTTTACTCCCAAAGCTATTGCAATTTCCATATGACAGATTTAACAGGCAATGGTTCCCGTCAGAGAAGTTAATATCAAATTTGGAGTGCTGTTTCCTACATTAGTCAATTAATCATGACAAGGCACAATTATTTCTCTACTATTGCCTAAAAAAGTTGGGACCTAAAAATAATGAAATGCCCTAGAAATATAAAACAGCCTTACTTTCAAACATGTATTTGATATCAGAATTGGTGAAGTTGTTTCAACAGCATAACTAAGAAAAAACTGTTTCCACTCACAGGAGGGTCAGTAACCAGAGGACACAGGTTTAAGGTGATTGGCTAAAGAACCAGAGGTGAGATGATGAGGAGAAGTTCTTTCACACAGTGGGATGTTGTGAACTGGAATACACAGCTTGAAAGAGTGGTGGAAGCAGATTCAAAAATGGCATTCAAAAGAGAACACTGTACTTGAACAGGAAACATTTGCAGGGCTATGGGGAACAGGCACAGGAGTGAAACTAATTAGATAGACCTTTCAAATGGGCCAGCACAGGCAGGAATGTCCTAGTGGCCTTCGTCTGTGCTTTAGTAATCTATGATTCACTATAATGTAATTTCAATGCACTTCATTTTTTGAGAATGGTATTGGGGAGATGCAAAATCAGGGTTCCTGATTTGCTGCCACCCATTTTACACCATAAAGCAAAGTAAAAAAAGAATGAAAGAGGGTTAGATTTTAAAAGTAGTAATTTATTTGAATGTATTTTTATTTCAGACTTTTTTTTCTGCAATGGATATGTTTGAGAATGCTGCTTTCAAGCTGTGTTGTGTGGGCTGAGGGAACTGTGGCCACACATTGCCGGCTATGTGATGTCTGACCCCATTTCCTGAGCAGAGCATGTTACAGGGACAGACACAATAGGTTCATTATTCTATCTGTCACTCTCACTGACCTAGAAAGAGAGTTAGGAAAAACTAAGTTAGATGTGCACAAACAAAACCATTTGTTGTAAAGATCTTTTTATATGCGAGAATTAAATAGAATTCACAGGTCAGAAACAGACCAGTTGGCTCAACTGGTCTCTGCCAATGTTTATGCTCCACATGAGTCTCTTCCTATCCAACTTCAATTCATGCTATCAGCATGTCCTACTATTCCGTTCATCCTGTGTGTTTAAATGCATCATGCTAGTCATCTTGTGTTAGTGAGTTCCACATTCTCACCACACTCTGGGTGAAAAAGCGATTTTCCGTTTCCTGATTAATTAAGTAACAAAGGAACGAGTATTGCAAGATTGATATTGACTTTCTTGAAGTGGTTAAAGCCCTGTCTGTAAAATATTACAAAATGGAGCAAAATTAAAAGTGTAACTTTTAACCATTTTTTAAAATCATCTGCCACTTTCTTACAGATGTTAACAAATACTTGGCCACTATTTCAGTTTTTTATTCTTACATGGGATGTGGGCATCACTGGCGAGGCCAACATTTATTGCCCAGCCCTAATTGCCCTTGAGAAGATGGTAGTGAGTCGCCTTCTTGAACTGCTGCAGTCCATGTGATGTAGGTACATTAATGTTAATTGCTGCTTTGCAGCTGAGTTCAAATGTCAGGAGATGTTTTCTTTTGCTCAGACTTTCTTAATTAGGACAGAGGTCCACAACTCAATATTGTTGTACATTTAAGATTTCATCCCTCCATCATAAGGCTGGGATGTTTGCTGTTGATTGTACAATGTTCATTACCATTTGCAGATAGATCTTTCAAAGAGCCAGCACAGGTAGGGATGCCTTAGTGGCCACCTTCTGTGCTGTACAGTCTATGATTCACGATAATGTAATTTCAACACACACCTCATTCCTGATAATGGCATTGAGGGAGATGCAAACTTGGGGTTGCCGATTTGCTCCCACCCATTTTACACCATCTGGCAAAGTTAAAATCTACCCCTCTTTCATTTTTTTTTAATAACAATATCCCATGAAAGAATAAAAAAATTAAAGCAGTGGCCAACTATTTGTTATCATCCACCATTTTCTTGCAGATGATGAAAAGATGATTAAAAGTTACACTTTTAATTTTGCTCCGTTTTGTAAGATTTATTTTACAGACAGGACTTTAGCCACTTCAATAAAGTCAGTACCAATCTTGCAATACTCGTTCCTTCGTTACTTAATCATGAAAGGGAAAATCGCTTTTTCACCCAAAGAATGGTGAGAATGTGGAACTCACTAACACAAGGTGACTAGCACTTATGCATTTAAACATACAGGATGAAAAGAATCTGCAATTCTTCAGATACTGAAGCAGTCTGTGTCCATATGCAGCTAGACTTGGACAACATTCAGGTTTGGGATGATAAATGGCAAGTAACATTTGCACCACGCAGGTGCCAATGATTATCTCCAACAAGAGAGAATCTAACCTTCTCTCCTTGACAGTCAACGGCATTACCATCACTGAATCCCCCACTATTAACATCCTGGGAGTTACCATTGACCAGAAACTGAACCTGACTAGCCATATAAATACTGTGACTATATGAGTAGGCCAGAGACTGGGAATTAGGTGGCAAGTAACTCACCTCCTGACTCCCCAGAGCCTGTCCACCATCTACAAGGCAAAAGTCAGGCGTATGATGGAATACTCTCCACTTGTTTGGGTGAATGCAGCTCCAACCACACTCAAGAAGATTGACACCATCCAGAACAAAGCAGTCTGCTTGATTGACATCCCATCTGCCAACTTAAACATTCACTCCCTCCACCACCGAAGATGCACTGCAGCAACTCATCAAGGCTCCTTAGACAGCATCTTCCAAACCCACAACCTCTACCACCCCGAAGGACAAGGGCAACAGATGCATAGGAACACCACCACCTGCAAGTTCCCCTCCAAGTCACTCACCATCCTGACTTGGAACTATATCACTATTCCTTCACTGTCGCGGTGTCAAAATCCTAGATCTCCCTTCCTAATAGCACTGTGGGTGTATGTACATCAGACAGCAGATTTAAGAAGGAGCTCACCACCACCTTCTCAAGGGCAATTAGGTATGAGCAATAAATGCTGGACTAGCCATAAGACATAGGAGCAGAAGTAGGCCATTTGGCCCATTGAGTCTGCTCTGCCATTCAATGAGATCATGGCTGATCTGATAATTCTCAACTGCACTCTCCTGCCTTATCCCCATAGCCCTTGATTCCCTAACTGATTAAAAATCTATCTCAGCCTTGAATATACTTAACGACCCAGCCTCTACAGCCCTCTGCGGTAAAGAATTCCACAGATTCACCACTCTCAGAAATAAGAAATTCCTCCTCATCTGTGTCTTAAATGGGCAACCCTTTACTCTGAGATTATGCCCTCTGGTCCTAGATTCTTCCATAAGGGGAAACAGCCTCTCAGCATCTACCCTGTTAAACCCCCTAAGAATTTAATATGTTTCAATAAGGTCGTTTCTCATTCTTCTAAACTCCAATGAGCACAGGCCCAACCCACTCAACCTCTCCTCATAAGAAAATCTCTCCACACTGGGATTAACCTAGTGAACCTTCTCTGGACTGCCTCCAATGCCAGTATATCTTTCCTTAGATAAGGGGACAAAACTGTTCACAGTATTCTAGGTGTGATCTAACTAGTGCCTTGTATAGTTTTAGCAAGACTTCCCTATTTTTATACCCCATTCCCTTTGAAATAAAGTCCAACATTCCATTTGCCTTCCCTATTACCTGCTGAACTTGTATGCTAGCTTGTGATTCATGCACGAGGACCCACAAATCCCTCTATGTTTTAGTTTTCTGTAGTCCTTCTCCATTTAAATAGTCAGCTTCTCTATTCTTCCTGCCATAGCGCATAACCTCACATTTTCCCACATTTTATTTCATTTGCCAAGTTTTTGCCCACTCACTTAACCTGTCTATACCTTTGTAGACTCTTCGTGTCATCCTCACCACTTGCCTTCCCACCTATTTTTGTATCATCCACAAACTTGGTGATAGTACATTCACTTCCCTCATCCAAGTCATTAAATATATTGTAAATAATTGTGGCCCCAGCACTAATCCCTGTGGCACTCCACTAGTTACAGGTTGCCATCCTGAAAATGCCCCCCTTATCCCAACCCTGTCATCTTTCAGTTAGCCAATCCTCTATTCATGCTAATATACTACCCCCAACACCATGGGCTCTTATCTTATTAAGTAGCCTTATGTGCGGTACCTTATCGAACGCCTTTTTGAAATCCAAATATATTACATCTACTGGTTCCCCTTTATCTATCCTGCTTGTTACCTCCTCAAAGAATTCTAATAAATTTGTCAGGCATGATTTCCCCTTCATGAAGCCATGCTAACTCTGCTTGATTAGATTATGTAATTCTAAATGCTCTGCTATTACATCCTTTATAATAGACTCCAAGATTTTCCCAATGACGGATGTTAAGCTAACTGGCCTATAGTAACCTGTTTTTTGTCTCCCTTCCTTTTTGAATAAGGGTGTTATATTGGCAGTTTTCCAGTCCTCTGGGACTTTTCCAGAATCTAAGAATTCTTGGAAGATTACCACCAGTGCATCCACTATCTCTGTAGCTACTTCCTTTAATATCCTAGGATGCAACCCATCAGGTCCAGGGGACTTATCGGCCTTTAGCCCCATCAGTTTACCTAATACAATAACTATCACTAGAGAAAAAGTTTTTATTTCCTCCCTGCCTTTTTCTCCTTGAATATTTAGTATTTTTGGAATGCTATTAATGTCTTCTACTGTGAAGACTGATGCACAGCAGAGCCCACATCCCATGAAAGAATTTTAAAAAGCTAGGACTTCTTAAACAATATCAATGTGCAAACTGTGAACCAGTTTAAGCTTTGTGTCAATGGAAACTGTGCCTTCCAAGCTCTTGATCATGAATTTCTGGTGATAAATGATTGAGTTCATTATTTGAGTACCTCAAATTCCATTGTCTGTTTTATTTTCGATATGGTTTTAATACTTAAGCTTTCGGTAATAATAACTGTGAAGGAATTAGCATAACTGGGTTGACTGAGCTACCGGACCATAAACATATGTGGAGATAATTACAAGCATGACAGGATTCCAAAGAGAACAAGAACAATAATTTCACTCCCACATATAAAAAGTTCGCTAGACTGTAAAAATGTGATTACTTTCAGTGTAATTGGCACTGTCTACCCTGCATACGATATTTGGCATATGGATCCGTGCTGAACTTGAAATAACACTGATAAGGAATTCTGAAAATAATATCCATTAATCTGTGTTTCACATAGGCTCCAGACTTAAAATTCAGCTGCCTTTAGCAGAATTAAACTAGTGATCCAGCGTAAGAATTTCACTGTGAAGATAAAAATTGTTCAGTGGGTTTATTAATGTATTCACTTACATGTAATATAATATATAAATTTCTTTCAATACAATATCACCAATGTCACTTTCCCAACACTGAACTATCCTTTGCATACAAATATTAAAAACTACCTGTGCATCAAAACCCCACCCCCCCCCCCCCTTGAACCCTGGCTCCTGCCAGCCGAGAAAGGGTCACCTCTCACTTATGTCTCCAATGGCAGGACTTCAGTCACCCTGTAAAATTCTCTCCACGGTATCTATGATTTAGCAGGAGAAACAACACTGAAGATCTACTAACATATATGTAAAAGTGTTCAGGTAGCCAGGCCATTTGGCCTTCTTCTGTGCAGTAATGACTCACTGACTCTATGATTGCATTTTCAAGTTGCATGATGGTGTAAAATAGATAATAGTGAGTCAGCAGTCTGTTTTATCTCTCTCTCAACTATATTTGTATTAGCTTTGGTGGGGTGAGATGTAGAGCAGGCCACCCACTCTATCACCCATTTTACACTGTCGCAAAAAGTCAGCATCTACTCTTAGAGGGTTTGACTATGACACCACATATGGTTTGGTTTAGAACATAAACCTTTTATTGTATTCAGCCAAGTCTTTAACACACACAATGTCTCCAAGCTGTAGTTACACACAAATATAAACCCCATTTCCCTCTGGGTGAGGATGTAACCATCAGCAAACCTTTTGTTTAGTCTCTCTACAAATAGTAACGAATGTTCAAGATCTTTACAGGCTTCTATTCATGTACACTGTGCTTGATGATTCATTGTGGTTTAGCAAGGATTTGTTGCAAACTAGACCCCCAGAAATGAGGTTGTTCCTGTTGAAAACCACATACTAACTTGGTGACCATTAAGCATGTATCTAATCAGCTTAGATTCATCATGCCTTTTATTTTAACCTCGAGACTTTTGGTTTCAATTTATGGTCAACAACCCTAAATTAACACAAAACAGACATTCAGCAGAAAGTTAAAAACCTTAATATTACAAGATTATACAACGTGATAATCCTATGTCTATATCTACATATGACTAGGTTGTGTACAGCTTTTGTTCTTCCCAAATGTAAAGACTCTTATCATGCAGAATATCTTCTGATTGGTTCCTGTGAAATATTAGTTAATCAAAAAAATGCTTTGATGTTTCTGAGCACATTCCTGAGAAATTTTATTCAAACCCATTCAGCAGTCATCAAGCTGGATTTTCATGTTGGGCTCGGGAAATGGGCCATTTCCTGACTTTGGAAACCCGAGCCCATCATCTCAGTCCATTCCCGCCATATTCCCGTCTCCTGGAGACGTGGGTGTGCAGGGTTCAGGTTTCCTAACTCCCCAGGCGACATTGGAGGTGTCAGGTGATGAGGTGGAATGGTTAGAAGGCCTGCCTCAGTTCGCTGGGGCACTGGCCCAGGTCTCCATATTACTATTATGCCTCTAATAATCTAATGGTGCTGTCATTCAAACACATTACCATTCATACTGCAAAGAAAAACAAACTTCATTATCATTTAAGAAAAAAATATAAATCCCTTAAGTGGTGACAGAGTTGTAAAAAGAAACAAACACCTATTCACTAAACACATCAAAGAGGGCCAATCCTTTATTAACCTCTTAAAAATGTCAAATTGTGCACACAACCTTCTACTGATCTAAGTGCTTACACAGATTTTGAAACTCAGCCAAGCATTAATAATGGTTTCAGTTGTCAAAACAGCTGGCAACTGCAGACAAGGAAACGCACTGAATCTGAAAGAGGAGATATTTTTCTATTGCAAGCCAGTGACCTATCAAAAGGGTGGAGCATGTGTTTGTGTTTTCCTAAGTTTCAGCAGCATGGTTTCCTCCCCCCCACCCCACCCCAACCAAGTTAAAAAAAACTCTGGACATTTAAATCCCTGTCCATAACAAGAGGCTTCCCAAGCACATTTTTCTCCAGTTTTGAATGTATTAAGGTACTTTTTTCCATTGGGAAAAGTACTGTAGTGAACTTCAACACTTAAACGATATTGGTCAATGTAATGGTTACCTCACATTTGTAAGACAGAACCCAATGATTAATCACTGCAGTTGAACATTTCTACCAGTATCTAATGCTGACATTTGAAGTTGTAGAAACGTTTAATACTGACCAGTCACAATATTCTCCACTCCTCAGCAGGCTTCCCCCAAGGTTCCCGAACTCTCAGACAAGACAGGTTTTCCAAAGCCTGCCTGACACAATAAAAATCCCGGAAGACACGAAAACAAATTCCCCCTCGGGCCTTCAATGGCGACTCCGACGTCAGAAAACCCGACCCCAGTCCTTTTCCCGCCAACTGGGGAAATGGCGTCAGCTTCTTTTCACACGAGGAATTCAAATTTGCTTTGAAAAAAAAACCCGCAAAGCTTTGGCGATTTCCGTCCCCATCCCCGACTCCTGGAGGACAGGGAGATCCAGCCCGCTGTGCCCTCGCAACGACTGAACTTCAAGCAAACCCTGAACTAAATACCAAAGGAGAGTGGCCTGGTTTGATTCCATGTGGATTCTAGACCAATGGGTTCCTTTAAAGAGGGAGGTCTGCACTTTATTTTTTAGCTGCCTAGATCTTTGATCCCCCTCTATTTCTACTTTTGCTGCTATTTCAAGTATTTTTTGTTGTTGTTGTTTAAATAAGCAGATAACTCCACATGGGGAACTTGCCGGCTGTATTCCTGGGAGCTGACAGGGTGCGGGAATACTGTCTTGTCCCGAGCCTTCCATTAATCACGTCGACTTGACTCGTGTTAATTTAGCTTTATTGCACTGTTGAGTTTAGACACTCCTACAAATTAGCTCTTCAAACACTTCCTTCGTGCTCGCAGTTTAAAACAAATGATCTTTTTTAAAAAAAAACAAAAGACGAACAGATGGAACTGCTCGAATCGTTTTTAATCTCAGTTATAACTCTTCATGACGGGCGACTGTTGAAGAAGGAATCGCATTGATAAAAATGACCCTGTCCCAAGTGTTTATTCCTTTCCGCCCAAGGAAATAAGTCTCAGGGGTGTATTGAGAATGGGAATCCTCCCCAGAAGCTTCCCCGCTCAGCCATCCTCACTGAGGGTGAAAGTGATGGAAGCCCCGTTTCCGTGTGAATCTGAAGTTCCCGCCCATCTTCTCCTCAAGGTGGGGCTGACTGTTGGGGAGAAACTCCCCTCCCCCCAACCCAAAACCCCAACCCTAGCCCAGAATTTGCTGGTAAACTAGCGGCTAGTGTAATGACGCCCAGTGTTATTGGCCCAGCAGCTAATGGCAAAGAAGAGTTGGCCCAGGACGTCTGGTTCACACCAATCTGGGGCCCACGTCTCCCCAGTTAGCCTTGCCAAAATGTCAGCTCGCTCTCAAGCTCCCCGTGAATTTTCATGAAGTCACTGCATTTGCACTGTGAGAACAAATTAAACTCGCCACAGAAAGTTGGCCATGGTACATAATGATGTAAGGACCCCCCTTAATGAGAAGATTTATGTTAGTGCAATGCCACTTAATCTCTCCAATCCAGAAAAGGACCAATTGAAACTGTAGTGTTATAAGGCACAAAGTCAGAAAAGTGAACCAAAGTTCCAGACCTTCCGGGCTGCAGGTAGTCAGAGAATGGATGTACGACCCAAGATGTGCTATGGGACCCCTTGGAACACCCACTGCAATAACTCCATGTGAATTCCCCAGGAAGTTTGAACCTCCAAAGGGCAATTCCCCTGGTCCCTGGGGCCCTCTGAAAAGATCTCCAACTCGAGTTAAAGTCAGAGACTTTGGCCAGTTCTGACTTACTTGCCTGAATAGTTACCCAGGCAATGTTAGATGGAAAATCCCTAGTCTAACGCTTGAGTGACTATATAACTGACAACCACCCCCTCCCCCCCCCCCCCACCGCCCTGCCCGAGTATTCCCAACCCTTGACTCCCCTCTTGATCCCCAACTACCCAACACCCTTAATCTGACTAGCCCTCCACCACCCAACTTGCCCCGAACCCCTGACCCAACCTCACCAATCTGCCACCATATCTATTACGCCACCCACCCTACCCCTTTACCTCACCCACCACACACCCTTACCCAATTACCTCACCCACCCTACCCAGTTACCTCATCCACAGTACCCCCTCACCCACATTACCCCCTTACCATCTCTCCATAGCTGTTTCCAAAGCAGCTTTGGAACATTTAACTCTCTACTTACTAGGATATGACAACAGTACTGTAAAAAGGAGCGTGGCTTCTGCATGGATTCCCCTTGTTGGTGTTTCTGAGGTATCCTACACTGAGTTAGTTTGGAAGGATCCTCCATTGGATGATTGCCTGGAAAAATTGAGGGAAGGTAAGTCGGTATTTTTTCGTCTGATCCACGTCAGAAATAGGGCTTCCAATCCTAATGGGAAGACTTGGGTCATTCCAAAAATCATACGTTCAGTGGATATTTTGCCCATTTAGGAATTTCCAGGCAACCACTCAGAGAAGGGTTAGTCTTTAATAGGAAGGTTAGAAACACTGTCCGTGCAATGCATTTCACTGTGAGATGAAGGGTCTCTACAAGCTTGTTTTCTCTAGGATTCTTTCTTGAGTGTAAAAGTGGTGACCATAATGTAAAAAGCACATAGATTCATGAAATGCAAAATATAAACATGCAGAATGCCTATGGTGTCTCATTCCTACAGGTTATAAATTGTTCTTAGAGGTTTTTGCTAATTTCAATTTAAAAATTTTAATTCTTTTTTTACTTACTTTCCTTTCTGTTTTCCCAGAAGGAAAAACCAGCAAAACATGGAAATAACTGGTACTGGTCCAAACTGAAGTTCCATTTTAAGGCATACAAGACCAGTATCAGTCATTTCCCAAGTTTTATTGGTATTTTTTCTAATCAATCTTCTTTTCTTCTCTCTCTCTCTCTTTATCTAACATTTCTCTTCCTCACTTTATTTCTCATTCTGTACCCGATTTGATCCAAATTTATCCTATTATCTTCTCTATTTCCTTCTCAATCCTTAAGTTTCATTGCAGAGATAGACTGTTGGTCCCTTTGTTCACTAAGGTCCTAGATGCCTTGTTGTGAAGCTGCTCCTTCATGCAATTTATGGCACAAACGTTTTTCGAGCTGAACGTGAGGGCAAAAGTCGAACTAATAGGGCAGGCCACAAGATGACCCACTCCAGGAAAATCTGGGCCATTATGTTGAGTCACGTTCATGTTTATCAATCTGTAATTACTGGTAATTTTGCAAGGCAGTGCAGTTGACATGGAACCTAATTTTAGTGGCAAATGTGCCAAAACAGGTATAAAATGTTCTCGACACCTCTTTAGCCATGTTTGGGTCCAATGAGATTCTATTCTAACGACACAACCATGTGGAATTATACCTGTAGATACAATCCTTAAGTTTTTTTCCTTCAGAAAAAAAGCCAAATACGGAGAAAAATAGTTAAAGGATTTCAGATAACTTTCTATGTACTCAGTGAGATGTTATGTTGAATTAGGGTTTATACATTTATTGCTATTGCCAGTGGCAGGTTTTACTGAGATTACAAACGCATCAATCGAGAACAGCTTCATATTTGAAGCAAAAGGTTATAAGTTATAGGTCAGTTATGGGATCCATTGTACTTCAGAGTTTCAAAAAGAAAAACTCATTTAAAAAAAAACATTTATATATAACCTTTCAAGACGGCACAGGGCACATTGCAACAAATGAAGCACTGTTAAAGAGTAGCAGTCATTGTTGTGATGTAGGAAACGCGTCAGCCAATTTGTGCACAGCATGATCCCACAAACAGCAACAAGATAAGTGACCAAATAATCTGTTTTAGCAGTTGATTGAACAGGGAGAACTTACCCACTCTCCTTTGAAATAGTGCCCTGGGATCTTTTATGTCCACCTCTCTAAAGACAGGGCCTTGATTTAATGCTGCATCCAAAAGATGGCACCTCCAACAGTGTCGTCCTACCTCAGTGCTAGCATTGGGACTGCCTACCAACTCAAAACAGAAGTGTGCTCGTTTACTTTCTAAGAGCGCAAGAAAAAGGAGTTGGAGTAGGCTATTTGGCCCTTCGAGCCTGCTCAGCAACGCAGTAGGTTCTAGGCTGATCTTCCACTTCAACTCTATCTTCCTGCACTATTGCCATATTCCTTAATTCCCTTAGTACTGTCAGAGGCCTAAGGCCTCACTATATTTTTATAAAATATATATATATGTGACTGCAGAGATCAAATCCAAGGGAATTGTGCAAAGGCCATTTACATTTCTAAGGCCAGGCCTTGCCAACAAGGACTACCAGTCTCAGTGAACAAAGGACCCTGAAACCTCTTTTGAAATTATTAATGGTTGTAACATAAACTATCTCACGAATCCAGACAAAGGAATATACATCTTTTGTCCAAGCCAAAGTAGAGTGCTTGGAGCCACATGACACCCCTCCCTGTAAACCCCTTTCTTTCTCTATTCCCCGCTTCTTTTATTGTATGAGTGAAAAAGGAGGCTACATTGTCTCTCTTTTCTTGAGGTTTGAGAGTGTGAATAAGCTACCTCTCTTATTTTACCCTATCTCCAGTTTGCTGTGGTGTTGTTAATGGAAATTGTATCACGCCAATACTGAGGGGTTGGGAAACACAACCCCACATTTAAAAGTGCAAAATCAAAATTAAAACTGTTTACAGACAGGCAGTGAGAGGAGAAATCGGAACTGTTTAAATTAAACTCCCCCTGTCCATAGCAGTATCCCAAAATATTTTGATCTCATTATTGAATGTACTCAATGATTGAGCATTCACCGCTCTCTGGAGTAGTGAATTCCAAAGGTTCACAACCCTCTGAGTGAAGAAATTTCTCCTCATCTCAGTCCTAAATGGCTTACTGTGGCCCTAGTTCTCAACTCCCCAGCCAGGGGAAATTTTCTCCCAGCATCTACCCTATCGAATGCTTAAAAATTTTATATGTTTCAGTGGAATCACCTCTTATTCTTCTAATATATGGGAAACTAGGCCTTATCTACTCAACCTATCCTCCCACACTAAGAACCATGCTAGTGAACCTTTGTTTCACTTCTTCTACCCTCCCTTAGGTAAGGAGTCCAAAATTGAGCATAGTACTTCAGGCGTAGTTTCACCAATGCCCTATTAACTAGCAGTATGACTTATTTTGCTATTGTACTCAAATCCCTTTGCAATGCAATTTGTTTTCCTAATTGCTTGCTGCACCTGCATGATAACTTTCCGTGATTCGTACACAAGGACACCCACATCCCTCTGCAAACCAATATTTCCCAATCTCTCGCCACTTGAAATATGTTCTGCTTTTCTATTTTTCTGACCAAAATGGACTATTTCACATGTCCTCCGCCTCCCCATTAATTTACATCTGTCATGTTCTTACTCCCTCACTCAAATTGCCTATATCCCTTTGGCCGCCTCTTTACATTCTCTTCACTACATACTTTGCCACCTAACTTTGTATCATCAGCAAATTTGGATACATTACACCTGATTCATTCAACTGAGTCATTGGTACAGAATGTATATAGCTGAGATCCAAACACTACCCCACTAATTACAACCTGCCACCCTGAAAATGCCCCATTTATTCCTACTCTGTTTTTAATCTGTTAGCCAACCTCCCACCCATGGTAATATATTACCCCCAATCCGATGAGTCCTAATAACCTTTTGTGTGGCATCTTATTGAAAATCCAAATACATTACATCTACAGGTTCTCCATTAGCTACCCTGGCAGTTTAACTTCTCTTGCCAAATGTTCTTCCTCCTCTATTCTGCTAAAGGTATTGGAATCCTAGCTCAGGCATGGTTCTATGGAAGTTCACCACCTGCCAATGCCTCAGCCGGCATTATATGTGTGAGCTTTGGCAGGTGACTGCAAAGGCATTGATAATTGAAATTGATGCTGTCTTCACCCAGCTATTTCACATCCACATTCCAGCAGCAGACAGTGGAGAGTGATCCCAAGTAGGAACTTCTCCCTCCTAGACCTGCATGCTGAAGTCAGTGTTGGACTCTCTCCTCTGCTCTGTCTCTGATTAGCAAATCAGCCCAGCTAAGGGATCAAACTCCTTCTCCCTTGGAGACGTTTTCTGCTCCAGCTGGACACTCCACTGATAAACCCCTTGACATTCATCCCAAAACTAGATAACTGGTTGACTGCTAAGAAAAATTAAAGACTCTTGTGGACGTGTTGCAGTTGACTCGTTTTCTGATGCCATTTGACCAGTTCACATTCTCAGAATCACTCCTGAATAACATGTATTCCTATGTTTTCACGACTGACTCATTAGTCTAGCAAAAAGCAGGCATTCTGCTTATATTCCTCCAGAAAATAGGAACTACAGCCTTATAATGGGAGGTAGAAATCTTACGGAATGAAGGTGAGAGTTCGACTAGCCGTGGGTCAGTATTCCAATCTGCAGATAACCCTGAGCAATAACAGTCATTAACTACATGTTGCCCATTGCTGAGAAGAGTCCCCCCATCCCCAATGCAACCAGGTTTTAGCGTATGAATCCTGTTCATGAGCTATTTTCAAATGTGTCCAAAAATGTGATTTTTGCCATTAAGTGATAGAATGATACTGCGCAGAAGGAGGCTGTTTGATCCAAGATGTCTGAGCTAGCTGTATTGAGAGAACATTCCAGATCACCACAACTCACTATGTAAAAATAAAACTTCTCCTTAATTCCCCTCAGGTTCTTTTTCCAATTACTTTTAGTCTGTGTACCCTGGTTACTGAGCCTTCTGCCAGTAGAAACAGGTTCTCCTCATTTACTCTGTCAAAACCCTTTAATAGTTTGGAACACCTCAATCAAATATCCCTGAGGTGTCAGCTGTGGCTCAGTTCATAGCACCCTCCCCTTTGAATCAGAGGGTTGTGGGTTCATGTCCCACTCCCGGAAAACCAAGAACTGTGGTTGTACTCGAAAGAGTTGCAATCTGTGACTGTTGATAACTCGAAAGAGTTTCTCTGCTCCAAGGAAAACAACCCAAACTTCTCTAGTCTGGTGTCAACTATGTACCACTCTTCCCGGCTGGGGAACTTCATTGCCTTTTATTAATGCTCATCCTGAGTTGCTTTTGAACACAGTCAGCTTGGCTTGAATTCAGGCTCTGTCTATAAAGTGAGAAAGAATTGCCTTTAACAATGTTTGGAAGCATGATCCAGACACATCCGGATCATAGATGTATGAACATACGAATTCGGAGCAGGAGTAGGCCATTTGGCCCTTGAGCCTGCTCCACCATTCAGTAAGACATGGCTGATCTGATTGTGGCCTCAACTCCACTTTCCTTCTACCCCCTATACCCTTTGACTCCCTTGTCAATTAAGAATCCATCTAATTCAGGCTCAGTTCATAGCACCCTCGCCTTTGAATCAGAGGGTTGTGGGTTCATGTCCCACTCCCGGAAACCAAGAACTGTGATTGTACTCGAAAGAGTTGCAATCTGTGACTGTTGATAACTCGAAAGAGTTTCTACAGGGATAAAAAAAAACATTCAATGACCCTACCTTCACCACTGTCTGGGGAAGAGAGTTCCAAAGACTCACAACCCTCTGAGAGAAAAAAAATCTCCTAATCTCTATCTCCAATGGATAACAGGTCTAACCTGTCCAACTATTAAACCAATTATACAATTGTCCCATTGAGCTAATTGTCCAATTATTATCCAATTATTGAACAAGATTATTTGCCCATTGAGTGGCTGCCAATGCTGTCTTACGAACTGAAGTTCTCCCCTCTAACCCCATTCCATTGTAGTTTTTGCCATATACTTTTATATTCTTCCTTTACAACGTCTTATCCAATTCCTTTTTAACTGATATTATTGGGGGAATGATAACCCCAAACCAGACAGGCCTGATTGGGTGGGAGGCTAACGTCAATCCAGGGTCTTGGGGGAGGGTCCAATTCTGGGATCTGGATTGCCTGGGGTGGGGAAGCTTCTGTTTTAAAAAAGAGGTCCCCTTTAACTGCCCCTGCTCCATTGAAAATTCCTAAATTTTTGAGCCTCTATTCACAGATAAATAATTTAATTCCTGATACCATTCTTGAGTATTTATATGGTATCCGTTCCAACCTTTCTACTGGGATTGCCATAGCTGCATGCAATAGCCTAAATGTGACCTAATCAATATCTTGCATGATTTCAACATTATTGCCCTTTTTTTCATAAGTTGTGTTCCTAACTAAATTCTGGAATTTCACTTGCCCTTATTTCCAATATGCACTCCCATTTTTAAAAGATCTGTCGCCATAGATGTCTCCATTGTTTCCACTTTATTTAAAAACCTTTTCAGTTAACCTATGCTTCTCAGCATGTTTTTTTTTTCTCTCAGGTTGTACTATTTTACAGTTCTATGCATTGAACTGTATTTGCCAGCTCTCTGCCCACTCTGCTGACTTGCCTATGACCTCCTGCAATCTCCTGCATTGTTCCTTGCAACACTGCTGTTTTCCTCATTTGGTGCCATCACCAAACCTTAATATAATTCTTTTTGTCTCTAGGACCACCTCATTTATACGAATGGAAAACCGACAACGTCTCAGCACAGACACTTAAACATCACTGCCCATCCAGATCATATCATAAGGCACAACATTAAGTAGGAAAAGTGGATTAATGTTCTAAAAATCATAAGTTCAACTGATATTTTCTCCTTTAGGAATTTCCAACCATTCTCCCAAATAATAATTAGTCTAAAATAGGATTATTCGAAACACTGTGCATATTGTGAATGGCATCTATAAAATTGTTTTTCCCAGGATTCTTTAAATTCAGGAGTGCTGATTATAACAAAAAAACAACAGATTCAAGAAATGCAAAACAAACATGGAAAATTCTACAAACACATAGAAGCTCTGTCAGCATTTGAGAAGAGAAGATGGAGGTTAGCTTTTCACATTGAGATGCTTTGTCAGAATCAGAGCAGAACAGAAATCTTGAATTGCCTTCTCATTTCAAATGCTGACAGACTTACTGTGCACTCCCAGCATTCTGTTTTCATTTTGGCTAGCAGTATGAGAGACTGCAGCAAATGTGTCCCTGGAGAATCTATCCCACATACCATTCACCACATCTAAGAGAGACACCATTAAAATCGGGGCACCTTTAACATTAAGATAGCTACCCCCAACCTGAGCCCCTGAAACATGTCACACACTCTGATTAGATTCTGATTTCTGTCTTAGCTGCAGCAGGGATTCCAGGACCGATTCACAAATCAGCAGCAGTATTTAGTACAAGCAGTGCAAGGATGGTTTTAATGATTTGTCTAACCAGGTCCCTTCGGGTTGGAATGATGGCAGTGAAAGTTAGTAATAGGCATGAATATGGTACAGTATGATCATTGTGGCAAATCGTTGATGGTTTTGATGCTGCAGTAAGATGAAATATGTGGCTAGCGCCCTTTCTTAATACTGTATGACTCATTCATCATGTAAAGCCCATCCATCACTCCTACACTTACCTTGCACATACTTAACATCTGGATTTCCCTTCAAGTTCCTTGGCCTTTGAAATGAACAGGAGCAACCTGTCAAGGGACATGAATTAATTATGCTTGGAAGAATCTAATCCATTTGTTCTGTTTTCTGACTTCTGAGTGGCCTTTTTTGTCACATTCCACTCAACGTGTAGATTTGTGGATATTGTGTAGAACTCATTTGACCTGGAAAGTGATAAATGGTTATTCCCTAAATATTGGTTAAGTTTACCGGGTCCATTTTGTAGCTGAAACAACCAGTCCTGAAAGTAATTTCATAAAATTGCCAATAAATTCTCCTGCAAATGTTTCATCTGTGGTTCTCCTTTTAAAATTGTAGCATTAGCTGGTCAGTGAGGCACTCAAGGTTATACATCAGCAAGCTAATTCAACCAATGCAATATGTAGTGGAGACTAGCTACATACTGCAAAGGACAAATGGGGTAGGTTATTCTAATACACTCACATACTGGCTAACAATTGACCACATTTCCTTTTCCATGTACTTTATATTCAGTGTTAAATGGTTCCTTTACACTGTCTTGATTGTCTAATTTGGTACCTTTCAACCAACAGAACAAATTCAAAAGATAAAATTAATTCAGGTAGGCCAAAAATAAATGTCAAGATTCACAAACAAATGTCTTCATCCTAGTGATCCTATATACAACTATATTCCAATCTCCAAACAAAGACTGACTAACACAGTTATTAATCCAGGCTGTGACCCAGAGCTTGTTCCTGTTTGCTTCTCATCTAATACTCCTCATGTAGTTCAGCATGCGCCTGTTCCTGTGAAGCATTATAGATGGCCCCCACTGAAGAGCAAGCATTAAGAGTGTACTATAGGCCCCCGAACAGTCGAGAGAAATGGAAGCGCAGATATATGGGCAAATTTCAGAGAAGTGTAAAAATAATAGGGTAGTAATAGTGGGGGAATTCAACTTCCCCAACATTAACTGGGTTAGTCACAGTGTGATAGGTTTAGAGGGAGCAGAATTCTTAAAATGCATCCAGGAGAGCTTTTTAAGCCAGTACGTAGAACGTCCCACAATAGAGGGGGTGATCCTGGACTTAATTTTAGGGGATGAAGCCAGGCAAGTGGTAGAGGTATCAGTGGGGGAGCATTTTGCAGATAGTGATCATAACTCCATTAGATTCAAGGTTGTTATGGAAAAGGACAAGGACAGGCCAGAAATCAGAGTTCTAAATTGGGGGAAGGCTGATTTTAATAAGATCAGATATGATTTGGCCAGAGTGGACTGGGAGCAGCTACTTTCAGTAAATCTGCATCAGAGCAGTGGGACTCATTCAAGAAGGAAATATAGAGAGTATAGGACCAACATATTCCAGTAAGGATAAAGGGTGGGACCAACAAATCCAGGGAACCCTGGATGTTGAGGGATATAGAGGATTGGATAAAGAGAAAAAGAGAGGCTTAAAGCAGATACCGAGGGCTCAAAACAGCAGAAGCCCTAGAGTAGTATAGAATGTGTAGGGGGGAACTCAAATAGGAAATTAGGAGAGCAAAAAGGGGGCATGAAAAGACATTGGCAGGTAAAACAAAGGAAAATCCAAAGTTATTTTGCAAGTAAATTAAGAGTAAGAGGATAACTAGGGAAAGAGTAGGGCCCATTAAAGACCTTAGTGGTAATTTGTGTGTGGAGCCAGAAGACATAGGTAGGGTTCTAAGTGAATACTTTGTGTCGGTGTTCACAAGTGAGAGGGACGACGTGGGTATGAAAATCAGGCAGAAGGACTGTGATATAATGAAAGAAATTAGCATAGAAAGGGAGGAGGTTCTAAGTGGTCTGGCAGGCTCAAAAGTAGATAAATCTCCAGGCCCAGATGAAATGTATCCCAGGCTGTTGAGAGAGGCAAGGGAGGAAATAGCAGAGGCGCTGGCAATTTTCAATACCTCTCTGGCCACAGGAGAGGTGCCAGAGGACTGGAGGACAGCCAGTGTGGCACTGCTATTCAAGAAGGGAGGAAGGGATAAACCAGGGAACTAGAGGCCAGTCAGTCTAACCTTAGTGGTGGGGAAACTATTGGAAGCAATTCTGAGGGACAGAATTAATGTACACTTGGAGAGGCAGGGATTAATCAAGGACAGTCAGCATGGTTTTGTTAAGCGGAGGTCATGTCTGACCAATTTGATTGAATTTTTCGAAGAGTTGATCAGGTGTGTAGATGAGGGCAATGCATTTGACATAGTCTATCTGGACTTCAGCAAGGCTTTTGATAAGGTCCCGCATGGGTGACTGATAACGAAGGTAAGAGCCCATGGGATCCAAGGCAAATTGGATCCAGAATTGGCTGAGTAGCAGGAAGCAGAAGGTGATGGTCGAGGGGTGTTTTTGTAACTGGATGCCTGTGTCCAGTGGGGTTCAACAAGGATTGGTGTTGGGATTTAGACTTAAATTTAGGAGGGTTGATCAGTAAGTTCGCGGATGACATGAAAATTGATGGAGTGTTGAATAGTGAGGAAGATAGCCTTATATTACATGAGGATATAGATGGGCTGGTCAGATGGGCTGATCAGTGGCAAATGGAATTTAATCCAGATAAGTGTGAGGTGATGCACTTGGGTCGGACAAACAAGGCACGGGAATACTCGATGATTGGTAGGACCCTGGGAAGTACCGAGGATCAGAGGGACCTTGGTGTGAATGTCCACTGGTCCCTTAAGGTAGCAGGACAGGGAATTAAGGTGGTTAAGAATACTTGCCTTTATTAGCCAGGGCATAGAATATAAGAGCAGGGAGGTTATGCTGGAACTGTATAAAACACCGGTTAGGCCACAGCTAGAGTATCGCGTGCAGTTCTGAAATCCGCATTATAGGAAGGATGTGATTGCACTAGAGAAAGTGCAGAAGAGATTTACCAGGATGTTGCCTGGGCTGGAGAGTTTTAGTTATGAGGAGAGATTGGATAGACTGGGGTTATTTTCCTTGGAGAAGAGGAGATTGAGGAGGCACATGATTGAGGTGTATAAAATTATGAGGGACATAGATAGGGTAAACAGGAAGGAACTTTTCCCCTTCGTGGAGGGATCAATAACCAGGGGGCATAGATTTAAGGTAAGGGGCAGGAGGTTTAGAGGAAGAATTTTTTCATCCAGAGGATGGTGGGAATCTGGAACTCACTGCCTGAAAGGGTGGTAGAGGCAGAAACCCTCATAACACTTAAGAAGCATTTGGATGTGCACTTGCGATGCCATGGCATACAAGACTATGAGCCTAGAGCTGGAAAATGGGATTAGAATAGTTAGGTACTTGTTTGACCGGCGCAGACTCAATGGGCCGACAGGTCTTTTTCTGTGCTGTAGACCTCTATGACTCTAATAACGTGTGATAGGTTGAAACATTGATTTCTTTAATTGTAATGTCATTTTTCCTAGAGTCTTTGAGGCATTAGAATAATATTATCACACGTGAAATAGTATGGAAACATCTACAATCCAAATTGTATCAGTATACAGCTGTGGCTCAGTTCTGGGTTCAAGTCCAACTCCAGAGACTTGAACATAGAACCTAAGCTAACACATCCAATACTGAGGGAGCGCTGACTGTCAGTGGTGCTGTATTTCAATGAAAATAATAAATATATAATATTATTGTGATATTATCTTGTTATAATAATTATTATATATTATGATACTGCATCCTTCCATCTATGAAAGATGATGAATACACACAGTAAACAATCCATTTCAGATGGGCTGTCTTAATATGATGCATCTTTGCTGATAGCTAAAGAGGCCAATCTTTGAGAGGCAGGCTCCGCCACAAGTGCCGCTCATGGAGCTACCGAGTGTCATTGTGGGTTGTTGTTCTTGGCGTTGGCGTCTGTTGTCAAGCCGCTGTAGCCACTGGTCATCATGGTGATGCACACCAGCTCACTATTTTCCTCTGTTGTCAGCTAGTGACTCCCGGCTGCGATAATCATTGCATAGGACCTTCATGTCATGCTTACAAACATCCTTGAAGTGGAGCTTTGTGCGTCATACTGGTCATTTGGCTCTGGCTACCTCACCGCCCAGAAAGTCCTTGGGTAGGCAACTGTCTTCCATATTACGGAGGTGCCTGAACCAATGAAACCGCCTCTGTTTGATGAGTGTTAACAAACCTGGGAGCTCTGCCTTTGATTTTGTGATTTTGTCCTACCAGAATATACCCATAATGCACCACAGACAGCAAAGATGGAAATTCTGAGCTGCTTTTCCTGGTAGCTGCAAATGCTCCATATTTCACAGCCATACAGCAATGTGCTGAGAACACAGGCCTTATAACCCATCAGCTCGGTCCTGAGGGTCAGCTTGGTATTACTCTATATGCCTTTTGAGTTAGCCAAGGGTGGCTTTCCCTATGTGTGTATCAAGTTCTGCATCAAGGGGAGGGACAGATTATCTGTCATCATGGATCAGAGGTAGCAGAGTTTGCTAACCACTTCCAGCAGGGTGTTATTTAGTGTGACCAGAGGCTGAGATGCAACACCATATCCCATGACTATGATATTCTTGATTCTTATAATCAGGAAGAACAAGTTGCAAGCATGGGGGAGACAGTTCATGAGCCTTTGTAGCTGAGTTTCCATGTGGGCGATGAGTGCAGCATTGTCAACGTAGAGGAGTTCTCTAATCAGGGCGCGATATGTTTTTGTCTTTGCTTTCGGTCTTGATTGTAAAGCTTGCCATCTGATCTAGTGTGCAAACAAACTCCTTCCATGTCTGCAGTGAAGGCAAAGGTCAGGAGCATGGAGAAGATGATGCCAAACAGTGTGTGTGTGGGGTGGGTGGTGGTGCTGGGCTAGAACACAGCCCTATTTCATTCCGTTTTTCACTGTAAAACTATCAGAAGTGGAGCCATAAAACTGTACAGTGCAGTGCATACTGTCATCGAAGCAGCAGGTGGGAATGGGGAGCTTTGGCGGACAGCCAACTTCTCTCAAATCTTGTAGAGTCCTGCCCTGCTGATGGTGTTGAATGCCTTAGGAAGATCTACATAAGTATGGTAAAGTGGTATACCCTGTTCCCCACAATTCTCTTGTGACGGCATGTGAAGAAAATCATGTCCACAGTAGATCCACCAGCATGGAAACCGCACTATGCTTTGTGTTAAACTTGGTCTGCAAATGGATGGAATCTTTTAAGAATATCCCTAGCAAAGGCCTTCCCCATGACAATAAGGAGTGAGATATGCCTCTATTGTTTGTCCTCTGTCATCTTTGTTTTTGTACAGTGTGATGATTTTAGCATCACTCATCTCCTTTGGAATGGAGTCTGCTTTCTACCAAAGATGGAAAAGGTCACAAAGGTGTTTCAGTGAATTGGACTTTCAGCTTCCTGCCAGCAGGAAGATTAGCATGTGAAGCATTGTTAAAAATGGCTACAGGAGTTCCATAGAGATAAAAACAAAAAGCTAAAAGCTACTGCGGATGCTGGAAATCCAAAACAAAAACAGAATTACCTGGAAAAACTCGGCAGGTCTGGCAGCATCGGTGAAGAAGAAATCAGTTAACGTTTCGAGTCCTCATGACCCTTCGGCAGAACTGAGTATAGTTAGGAGAGAGGTGAAATATAAGCTGGTCTAAGGTGGGAGGGGCGGGGGGAGAGAGAAGTCAAGGGTGGGGTGATTGTGGGGATAAGCAAGCAGTGATGGGAGCAGATAATCAAAAGATGTCACAGACAAAAGGATCAAAGAGGTGTTGAAGGTGGTGATATTATCTAAGAAAAGTGCTAATTAAGAAAGGAAGGCAGGATACTCAAGGTACAGCTCTAGTGGGGGTGGGGTGGAAAGACTAACAAAGTTTTGGTTTTAGATTTAAAAATAATGGAAATAGGTGGGAAAAGAAGAATCTATATAAATTATTGAAAAAAAAGGGGGAGGGGGGAGAAACGGGGTGGGGATGGGGGGAGGGGGAGTTTAAGATCTAAAGTTGTTGAATTCAATATTCAGCCCGGAAGGCTGTAAAGTGCCTAGTCGGAAGATGAGGTGCTGTTCCTCCAGTTTGCGTTGGGCTTCACTGGAACAATGCAGCAAGCCAAGGACAGACATGTGGGCAAGAGAACAGGGTGGAGTGTTAAAATGGCAAGCGACGGAGGTTTGGGTCTTTCTTGCGGACAGACCGCAGGTGTTCTGCAAAGCGGTCGCCCAGTTTGCGTTTGGTCTCTCCAATGTAGAGGACACCGCATTGGGAGCAACGAATGCAGTAGACTAAGTTAGGGGAAATGCAAGTGAAATGCTGCTTCACTTGAAAGGAGTGTTTGGGCCCTTGGACGGTGAGGAGAGAGGAAGTGAAGGGGCAGGTGTTGCATCTTCTGCGTGGGCATGGGGAGGTGCCATAGGTGGGGGTTGAGGAGTAGGGGGTGATGGAGGAGTGGACCAGGGTGTCCCGGAGGGAACGATCCCTACGGAATGCCGCCGGGGGGGTGAAGGGAAGATGTGTTTGGTGGTGGCATCATGCTGGAGTTGGCGGAAATGGCGGAGGATGATCCTTTGAATGCGGAGGCTGGTGGGGTGATAAGTGAGGACAAGGGGGACCCTATCATGTTTCTGGGAAGGAGGAGAAGGCTCAACCGTGTCCGGCCCATATCCCGCGCATCCGCCCTCACACCTTCTCCTCCTCCCCAGAAACATGAAAGGGTCCCCCTTGTCCTCACTTATCACCCCACCAGCCTCCGCATTCAAAGGATCATCCTCCGCCATTTCCGCCAACTCCAGCATGACGCCACCACCAAACACATCTTCCCTTCACCCCCCCCCGGCGGCATTCCGTAGGGATTGTTCCCTCTGGGACACCCTGGTCCACTCCTCCATCTCCTCCTACTCCTCAACCCCCACCTATGGCACCTCCCCATGCCCACGCAGAAGATGCAACACCTGCCCCTTTGCTTCCTCTCTCCTCACCGTCCATGGGCCCAAACACTCCTTTCAAGTGAAGCAGCATTTCACTTGCATTTCCCCTAACTTAGTCTACTGCATTCATTGTTCCCAATGCGGTGTCCTCTACATTGGAGAGACCAAACGCAAACTGGGCGACCGCTTTGCAGAACACCTGCGGTCTGTCCGCAAGAAAGACCCAAACCTCCCTGTCGCTTGCCATTTTAACACTCCACCCTGTTCTCTTGCCCACATGTCTGTCCTTGGCTTGCTGCATTGTTCCAGTGAAGCCCAACGCAAACTGGAGGAACAGCACCTCATCTTCCGACTAGGCACTTTACAGCCTTCCGGGCTGAATATTGAATTCAACAACTTTAGATCTTAAACTCCCCCTCACCCCATCCCCACCCCGTTTCTCCCCCCTCCCCCCTTTTTTTTCAATAATTTATCTAGATTCTTCTTTTCCCACCTATTTCCATTATTTTTAAATCTAAAACTAAAACTTTGTTAGTCTTTCCACCCCACCCCCACTAGAGCTGTACCTTGAGTATCCTGCCTTCCATTCTTAATTAGCACTTTTCTTAGATAATATCACCACCTTCAACACCTCTTTGATCCTTTTGTCTGTGACATCTTTTGATTATCTGCTCCCATCACTGCTTGCTTATCCCCACAATCACCCCACCCTCAACTTCTCTCTCCCCCCGCCCCCCCCCACCTTAGACCAGCTTATATTTCACCTCTCTCCTAACTATACTCAGTTCTGCCGAAGGGTCGTGAGGACTCGAAACGTTAACTGATTTCTTCTCCACCGATGCTGCCAGACCTGCCGAGTTTTTCCAGGTAATTCTGTTTTTGTACAGGAGTTTCATGTTCTTTGAATCATGTAAGGCTGGGAACTTAAGTACACAATTATCCAGATTTACTTTTTAATGTTTTATTTGCCCTTGAGACATTCTCTACAGTTTTTCATCATAGTACTTACCTCTAACACATCAAAACTAGCATCTGGTTTAATCTGAGTGTCCAACCATTTCAACTGACCAGTCATTAGGCTGTCACTTCTTTAGGTGTAATGTCATATTTCTGTGATGACCTGGATTGATTAATCAGGAGTGACACTCTCTCTAAAATGGGATTGTTGATTTAAAGTCCGATTAATATCTATTCTGCTTAATATCTAAACCAATATATTTAAAAGCCCCACAAGCCTGACTCCCAATTTTAAATTCTACCCCATTCATAACACATTTCTCAATTCCACAGTATAACCCTGTAAGAAATCATCAGCGTGCGTTATGAACATGCCTGAAAGTTTTCCTTTATACCAAGCATGGGATCTGTTTTTGTTAAACATAATCTACTTTCAATAAAACAGATCTTGCTGAAAAATATCAGACCCTAGAAGCATCATTTGGGCCATAGATGGAGTTGTTTAGTTTCTATAGTTTTTCTTCTGCCTCTTTTGGCAGTTTCACTTCTCTCTGAAAAGTGTTACCCTGCAGAAATGTAACTTTAATATCAATTGATCTACACTCCCATGAATATGTGACCAAAAGAGCTAAAACGATTTTCAGGATTACTTTTCAGCTCTGGGAGTGTCCACTCTAACAATTATATCACCCAGTTGCTCTTCAAAACCTTGGCAACAAGCC
This sequence comes from Cetorhinus maximus, assembly GCF_964194155.1. Taxonomy (NCBI): domain Eukaryota; kingdom Metazoa; phylum Chordata; class Chondrichthyes; order Lamniformes; family Cetorhinidae; genus Cetorhinus; species Cetorhinus maximus. The sequence continues at coordinate 46,869,010 of NC_135883.1, forward strand.
TTGCTTTAACCTAATGAGTCACATTTGCAAGAGTTTTGTCACTACAAATCCATCTATGTGACAAAGCGGGTTGTCCCTTATCTGGTACCACAGAATAAACTCCAACCTTTCTCCAATCATCTAATTCTCTTTGCTTTGCCTCTCATTAATTTATCCTTGTGTTTATTGACAGCCAGCAAAACTTCACGACCATGAGGACTTCTGCTTCTAGTTCTGTTCTGAGATTGTTCTGTAGCCCTTATTTCATTGTGTAATCTATTTGTGCTATGGCCTCCAGTTGCACATTGATGCCTGTCAAGTCTATTACAGTGACTACCTTGCACTATTGGAGGCTCTTTCTCTGGTTTGATCATTTTTTGACTCTAGAGTCACTTCCAGGTCCGGTATCAGTACTTGCACTGTGCCTTCTTACTCCCCATTCTTTTTTACTTCATTCTGCCAGTCCATAGATCTCCTCCTTGACCATCACCTTGAACCTTCAATCAATATTTAAATTTGCCAGTGACCTTTCCTGCACGTCCCACAATTGTCACATCCCTCCATTCATTAGATTCCTCTGCACTACATCACCTGACAAATGGCCTTTGGGCCTGACAGCTCTGCCGTGTCACAGAATCATTACAGCATTCGACCCATCCTGTCTGCACTGGCTCTCCAAATGAGCAATTCACCTAGCACCATTCCCCCATCTTCTCCCTGTAACCCTGCACATTCTTCCTTCTCAGGTAACAGTTTAATTCCTTTTTGAATGCTTCAATTGAACCTGCCTCCACCCCTCTCGGGTAGTACATTCCAGACCCTAAACACTTGCTGCGTGAAAAAGTTTTTCCTCATATCACTTTTTCTTCATTTGCCAATTATTTTAAATCTGTGTCCTCTTGTGCTTGATCCTTTCAGGAGTGGGAATAGTTTTTCTCTATCTACTCTGTCCAGACCCCTCATGATATTGAATACCTCTATCAAATCTCCTCTTAGGACTGTTTTCCTTCGAGTAAAGAAGGCTAACTTCTCCAGTTTACCTTTATTGATCCAGGGATGAGGAACTTCATTTTTGTGAATCTTTTCTGCAGCCTCTCTAATGTCTTCACATCCTTCCTAAAGTTTGGCACCCAAAATTGGACACAATATTCCAATTGAGGCCAAACTAATGTCTTATACGAGTTCAACATAACCTCCTTGCTCTTGAACTCTGTGCCCCTATTAATAAAGCCCATATGTGTCATGATCACTCACATTATCACCATTTTTTTAATAATACACCAAATCTCCTGAATTAAATTCTGTTTCAGATGGTCATATATGATGGCTCAGAGTTCTCTGAATTTTCTCCAAGTATTCAAATATGTAAAATATTGAACTAACTGTAGTACTTTCTAGAGTAAGAGGACTATCACACAGCACAGAAGGCAATTTGGGTTTTCGTCCATAAACTAATTGGTAAGAACCATATTTTCCCAATCATCTGGAGTGAATTATTTCCATGAGCCACCCAGGCTGGGGCAGTTATCAACATGCAGTCTGATTGATCAGATAAGATTTTATGCAGCATTTCATGAATCATCACATGATTCCTTTCAGAGACTATTGCTGAAAGGACTTTCAGCTGCAGTATTCATGACCATGATGTTCATGTTTTCACATGTCTCTGAACTCATCACTGGCAAATACTCCTACATCATCATTCAGGAACTTCACTGGTGTCTCAAGTCTGAGCCCTATTTATTTCACCATGATTTTGTCTATAATAACCATTTTGTCCTTAACCTGTATTATTGGAGGAAGACTAAATCTGGTCGCCAGATTCTAAAATGTAGAATGAAAATATTTCTGTCTTTTCCCATTCCTTTAGATCCATAAAAACTAACTCATTAAAGCCATGTTCGAATAGAAGGCTTACAAAAGGACATGATGGCATCCTCTGATACTTTTTATATATTTCATACTTTTCACTAATCTCTTCTTCTAGCCTTCTTCTAGTATGCTCTCCATCAACCACACCTGCATCTTTTCGCAGGATATTTTACCTTTAGCAAGTAGGGGAAGCAAATTATCTATGTAACTTTTACACAATTTTATTTTTTCCTCTGATTCTGATAACTGGTGCCATTAATACTTGTTTTTCATTCATGGGATGTGGGTGTCACTGGCTAGGCCAGCATTTGTTGCCCATCCCTAATTGCCCTTGAGAAGATGGTGGTTGTTAGTATCAAATAGGTTCTGTTGATGGATGTTAAATACAGAGTAGTTTAAGATAATAAGATGAACAGGTGTTGGGTATTGATTAGTTAATTATACTCAGATGTGTATATAAAGAAGAGTCAGGCAACAGTGGGGTGGGGGGCTTGTTGTTGTTATAATAAAATAATAATAATAGTAGAGAAGTGGCTCTGTGGTGAGCAATTAACAGTCTCTACCAAATCATCCTAGTCTCAGTGTCTTCTTCACAATCTGGCTTGGGGCTTTGCTCTAGCATTGGTAGTGGGGAATGGTTGCCTGAAAGTGAAGACTAAGGTTTACATCCAGATAGAAGGTTAGAATTGGGGTTGATTTTTTTTTTGAGAGAAGACTGTAATTGGAGACTCTTTGAAGAAAGCTGACTGAAACCAGGTATAAAGTAGCAGGATATGATTTTCCACCATTCTGTTGTGAAACAGAACCTTATGAGCAATGGAAAATAAAGCGGATATGGGGACATGGTTAGGTCCCTACCAAAGAGAAAACAAGGCATGGCCTTAGCATTGGCACTTCCTAACAAAAGTAAAATCAGAAGCAAAGTATTTTGTGAGCAGGATGCCTGTCAGTTGATACTGATTGAGGTTTGGATCTTCTATTAAACTTCATGGATAAAACTTAAATGTAGGTGACCTATTGAATGCCTATGAGGTTTGGTTGAACTTTGATAAATTTAGAAAATTGGATGATTTTTCCATCATGGAGTTTAATTGACTATATACAAGATTGCAGCAATTCCATTTGGAAATTCCTAAATCAGTCCTTGCCTTTAAATTACTGGACCGTGTTAGGATATCAAATATGGATAGGCTCTTGGTTTTAACCGCAGTTAGATTCAAAGAGAGAGAAACGCTTTTGTGTCAAATGTCCAAAGCCTTAAAAAAAATTTCTGAGCGAGCATTCATTTCCTGCCACTTTTATGGCACAAATGGGCTCTTCAGCAGTGACACCAAAGATGGAAGATACAATGCTAGCAGCAATTCGAGACCGTTCAAATATAGGACCCGAACGTCTATACGAAAGAAGAATTACAAACAAAATGTATAAGGACAGAGACCCTTTTGGGAGCTATAACAGGCAGCGGGAGTTGGGCACTTATGGAAGGAGGATGAATCCCAGGGATAACCAAGGGGTGGTCAACAAGTGCTTCAGATGCGACTCTAAGCATCATTATGCGTTGATTTGCCCAAAAATGAAAAGCAAGGTTTTTGAGACAACACACGACATGGAAGGTGAGGAGGAGAATACTGACCAATCGGAAGGAATCGTATTGGTCACCAGAATGTTCAGTCCAGTAATGAGTATCCTAGTCACAGATTCGTTCAATTGCGCAGTTCAAGATATTGGGTGTACATCCACAGTACATGAAGTGGACTGATTAATATGTTACATGGATTCTTTAAGTAAGGAAGACTGAAGTAAAGTCAAAGAATATGACAATTTTACTTGTTTCAAGTGCGGTGACAGTAACGCATTGAAATCACTTAAAAAAAAATATAGTAATTCCATGTAAAATAGCAGGGGTAAATCACTTTATCAGTACTGATATTGCATCGAGTGAAATACCTTTACTGTTAAGTAAACCTTCAATGAAAAAGGCCCAAATAAAGTTGGACATACAAAGTGATTTGGGAGATCTGTAGATTTGCAATTTACACAGTTGGGACATTATTGTATTCTTTTAAGGCCAATCATCTCTAGGCAGAATGTTAGAGGTATTAATGGCAACTGGTAGATAGAGATTTAAAGGAGAAGAGGCAAATTATTACAAAACTACATTGACAATTTGCACACCCCTCTGACCAGAGGTTGAAGATTCTGTTAAAGGATGAAGGGGTACGGGATGAGGAATACGCTAGCTTGTAGAAGATATTCGTGAAAATGTGATATTTGTGAAAGTACAGTATAATGCCTTCGCGACCAGTAGTAAACCTTCCATTGGTGAGAGACTTTAATGAAACCGTAGCGATGGACCTCAAAGTTTGAGATAAAGAGAAAATCTTTTTTCTACATTTTGTAGATGTAATGACAAGATTTAGTTTGTCAATGATAATTTATAGTAAAGAGAAAAAGTAATTAGTGATAAAATAATGGAAAGATGGATAGGAATAGGGCTGGGAGCACCAGCTAAATTTCTGATGGACAATGGAGGAGAATTTGCCAATGAGAAGTTCAGGAGTACCTGTGAAAGTTTGAATATTGTAGCAATGCATACAGCAGCAGAAAGTCCTTTTAGCAATTAGATATGTCAGAGAAATCACACGGTGATTGACGAAATGCTCTGAAAAATTTTAGCTGAGCAACCAAATTGTAAATTGACAACTTTTCTCGCGTGGGCAGTACTTGCAAAAAACACACTCCAGATTGTTGAGGGCTACAGTCCCTATCAATTAGTTTATGGCAGGAATCCGAAGATACCTTCAATAACGTGGGACCATCCTCCGGCTTTGGAGGGGGCTACTGTTAGCTCCATTTTTTCAGAACATTTGAATGCCATTACATGCAAGGAGGAGCACATTTATTAAGGTGGAGGTTTCAGAAAAAATCAGGAGAGCCTTGAGGTATCGAATCAGGCTGTCAGAAATGAATTTTTATCCCAGGGACATGGTGCATTATAAAAGAGAAGGGCGGAAAGAGTGTAGAGGCTCAGGAAAAGTTATCGGCACTGATGGCAACATGGTAACCAAACTGTGAGGGAGCATTCCACGCGACTTCTTTGCACTGATTACACATTGATGGAACCTGAACAAGTGATGGAAGCTGAAGATGCGCCAGGCACCTCGCACAAATATATGCCAGACCTGTATGAAAAACAGATTGTGGCAGATAAGGTGCCGTATGAGAGTAGACCAAGTGATAGTGAAGATCAGGATGGGGTAGTTTGTCACAAAGATCAACTGCCAAAAGTTGGAACTAGGGTGGCATATATTGCAGAAGGGGTTAGTGAGTGGAGGGAAGCCACTATAGTAGGAAGTGCAGGAAAGGCCACAGGAAAATACAAAAACTGGCTGAATATACAAGACAAGGGGCAGGATATCAGATCTATGGATTGGCAGAAGGAAGCAAAAATGTGGAAAGCCAGGAAACGTTGTGTAAGTTCATGCAGTATGGTGATCACAGCCCAAGGAAATGATCAAGAACTTGTGAAAGGAAGTCTAGTCATGGGAGGGACAGCTTGAGTAGTAGTAGTCTAGATAAGGACAGGAGATCTAGTATGGGGACATAGTTTAATAAGAGCAAGGTCCAAAGAACAGGCGAGGAGCAACACAGGAAGTACGAGTCCCGATGATAGAGAGGCTCTCATTGCTACTAACAAGTTAGATGATAAATTGATAAAGGAGGCAAAACAAAAGAACTTGGCAGTGGGAGAGAGTTTTGCATTTATACGAAGGTGCCAGAGAAGGGACAGCCAGCAGTGTCCCATAGATGGATCTGTATCGAAAAAGTACTTCCCGATGGTACGTATGAAGCTGAAGCCAGACTTGTAGCTCGGGGATTCGAGGAACAACTGGGCAACCAAGAAGTTAGAATAGACTCCCCAACAGCAGGAAAAGGGTAAGTTTGAGGATTTTCCTAGCACTTTTAGCGACGTACTCATTCGAATGTAAATCCATTGACGTCAGAGCAGCATTTTTGCAAGGGGAACAATTTCAAAGAGAATTATTCTTAAAAGCCTCAAAAAGAAGCTAGAGATATAGAGGGAAATTATAGAAGCTAAATAAGTGTGTTTACAGGCTAAACGATGCATCCAGGGTATGGTATTTTTCAGTTAGGTTCGTCCTACTAAAAGCTGGTTTTCATCAGCTAAAAGCAGATCCAGAAATGTTTTATTGGAATGATGAAGGATAACTAGCAGGCATTTTCTTAATGCACGTAGATGATTTCCTGTTGGGGTGAGGGTAGGGAGGAGAATCCGCAACATTTGAGAAATTTGTAATAGATAAAATTATAAGGGAATTCAAAATTGGATGTTGAGCTTCTGGAGGTTTTAAGTACATAGGGTTGGCCATCAGGCAGACTAAGTTGGGAATAATCCTGATTCTGCAGTCTTACCGAGAGAATGTTAATAGGATCCCGATAAATCGGGCCAGGCCCTCTCAAAAGGAACATTCTAAAACTGAGGAAGAAGCAGATCAATTAAGCTTAATTGAGCAATTAAACTGGTTATGCACACAAACTAGATTGGATGCATGCTATGATGTATTCAAATTGAGCACCATTCTGAAATATGCCGCTCTTGGTGAAGTGCTAAAAGCAAACAAAACATAGAAGAAATTCAATTTAGAAGAATGTAGGTTCATATTTCCAGACCTGGGTAACCCAGAAGGAATGAAATTAATCATTTTTAATGATGCCTCACACACTAACCTTCCCAATGTTTATTCGCGTCTCAGAGGATTCATTATATTTTTAGTGGGAAGAAACAATAAATGTCGTCCATTGGATTGGAAATCAAAGAAAATAAAGAGTAATTAAAAGCACATTAACTACAGAGCTTCTTGCGATGGTAGAAGTGACAGATGTGGCCATGTATTTATCAAGTATTTTAAAGGAATTCCTATATAAGGGACAACCAGGGAAAAATGGGCCTATAGCATGCCAAATAGATAACTGTTCACTCTGGGACAATATCCATTCGACAGAGTGTTATTGGAAAAGAAGTTGAGGATTGATCTCGTGAATATAAAAGAGATGTTGGAAAGGAAGGAGATTTCAAAAATAAAATGGGTCAACGCATGTCACCAGTTGTAGGGTTGCTTCACAAAAAGAACTGTTCACCCAAATGAATTGTCGGATAACCTCAAGGAGGGGCATCTTGTGTTATAGTGGATTATGAGAACAGAGAAATTTTCATGTTGTAACTTTATTAATTTTTTTTGCTCTCAAGATGGGGGAATATGGAGTATGTTAAAGATTGTACAATAAGATAACGTATTATCATTTTGTATTTTTCCTATGAATAGCTTTTGATTGCATAGCAATTTAATTTGAAGAAAAAAGGGGAATCTATTAATATCTGATAGGTTCTGTTAATGGATGTTAAATACCCGGTAGTTTAAGGTAACAAGGGGAACAGTTCTTCGGTATTGATTGATTAATTATGCTGAGATGTGTATACAAGGAAGAGTCAGCCAGCACTGGGGTGGTGAGAGGCGTTAGAATAGTGAAGAAAGCTCTGTGGTAAGCAATAAACAGTCTCTACCAAAACATCCTAGTCTCAGTGTCTTCTTCACAACCAGGCTTGGGACTTTGCTCTAGCAGTGGTGAGCTGCAGTTTGAACCGCTGCAGTCCATGTGGTATAGGTACACTCACAGTGCTGTTAGGAATGAAGGTCCAGGATTTTGACCCAATAATAGTGAAGGAACAGCAATATAGTTCCAAGTCAGGATGGTGTGTGGCTTGGAGGGGAACTCCAGGTTGTGGTGTCCCTGTGCCTCTGCTGCTCTTGTCCTTTGGGTGGTAGAGGTTGCTGGTTTGGAAGGTGCTGTTGAAAGAACCTTGGTGGTATGCTGAAGTGCATCTGGTAGATGGTACACACTGTTGCCGCTGTGCATTAGTGGTGGAGAGAGTGAATGTTTGTGGGTGGTGTGCTAGTCAAGCAGGCTGCTTTGTCCTGGATGGTGTCAAACTTCTTGAGCGTTGTTGGAGCTGCACTCATCCAGGCAAGTGGGGAGTATTCCAGCACACTCCTGACTTGAGTCTTGGAGATAGTGGACAGGCTTTGGGGAGTCAGGAAGTGTGTTACTTTCCACAGAATTCCAAGCCTCTGACCTGCTCTTGTAGCCCACAGTATTTATTTGGCTAGTCCAGTTCAGTTTCAGGTCAGTGATAACTCTCAGTATGTTGACTTTTCTAACAACTTGATGAGAAACATCAGGTTTTGTTAAGGGGCGTACAATAAAGTCCTGAGCAGGTAAACTGCAGATCCACTGACTTTCAAAAAATAATAGTCACCTTATCAATTTTCATTTCTGCCTTTTTGTATAGAAGGCTTACTAAACACCGTGGTTATCTCATCAGAGATTGTATCAGTATTGATAAAATGGCTGGCTGCAGCTATTTTATATGGACCTACAACTCTCTTTAATGACCTCAATATGTTATCATCACCAAACCTAAAGCAATTAGTACTTCTGTGTTCCTTAACCTTTAATCTATGCTCACTACTTAGTGAATCAAGGTACATTTTAACTAATCTGTTCCACAAACTACTGAAGTGCAAATACTATCTAGCAATGGACAATTAACAAGCCTATGACTAACACATTCATAAAAGGACTAAAATTCCTTGTGGCTAGTATAAATTGTTTGGATTAATCATTATCTTTGTCCTCTTCCTCAGAATTCTCTTTGTCGTGTGTCATTAAGGACTCTGCCCCTCCGCTTTGGGAAGTTCGCTATATAATGATATTTCGAGTCATGCATAAAGCACCAATTAACTGTTCCTTGGGCATTGTATTATTCATTCACCTATTGTTGTTCCAATTCTGCCTTATGCCATAATAGCCAGATGTGCTAAAGGTACTGTCATCCTTTCTCAGCATGTCTTTCACCCTTCCATTGTACTAATACAGCCAAGTGTCTAGACCATTTCAAGATCAGGTAATCATTAAGTCTTCTATTCTTTGTCACCACGGTATATCCCGTTTGTTCCACAAAGGAAGAAATGAGTCTTTCCCCAGGATTTTTTTCCCCCAAGGTAACAGACGCCTGATTCAACAGGGTCTCCCTCTCTGAAAATCGAATAACAATTAGAAGCAGGAGCCTGCCCGTATGAGACACCTTAGCACAATCCAGAAATTTAAATGGTAGTACTGATCCAGGAATTCCCTAATTAAATTTTGTCATTCTTCTATGCAATCTGTTAAAGTCTATGATACATTCCTTCATGGTATGAACCATCTGTTTTTTGGAATGTAAAAAAAGTCTGTCTGTGCCTCGTAGGTATTTAACAGATCATCATTCCTGTAAATTTCATCCAAGAACTCGAAAAGAAGGTCCACAGCTTCTTCATTATCTAACTGGCAGGCATCCAGCTCACAAAATAATTTACTTCTGGTAGGAAGTGACCCACACCATAGACATACCTGTTTCCTCTTTGGAAGGGACCTAACCTGTGCCCACATATCCACTTCATTCTTCCACTGGTCACATGGTTTAGACTCTGAGAACATGGAAGTATAATCATACCCCAACAATTTTCACTTGTTTTCTGTCAATTTTTCACAATGGCTGCTAGGATATCGGTTTTCTGTAGGATTATTCTTAGCTTCCAACATTCTCCTTCAGACAACCATTCTCTGCCAGCATGTTCCATTCCAGAAAGGAGGCAGTGGTGTAGCGGTATTGTCACTGGTCTAGACCCAGGGTAATGCTCTGGGGACCTGGGTTTGAATCCCACCATGGCAGATGGTGGAATTTGAATTCAATCAATAAAAATCTGGAATTAAAAGACTAATGATGACTGTGAAACCATTGTTGATTGTCGTAAAAATCCATCTGGTTCACGAATGCCCTTTAGGGAAGGAAATATGTCGTCCTTACCTGGTCTGGCCTACATGTGACTCCAGACAGGGGCTGACTCTGAAATGCCCTCTGAAATGACCTAGCAAAACACTTTGTTGTATCAAACTGTGAGGAAAGTCAATAACGAATGAAACTGGACGGACACCTGACATCGACCTAGGCACCAGAAATGACAATGGTACACCCAGCCCTGTCAACCCTGTAAATCCTGCTTACTAACATCTGGGAACTTGTGCCAAAATTGGGAGAGCTGTCTCACAGACTAGTCAAGCAACACCCTGACACAGACATACTCACATAATCATACCATCATACCTTACAAATAATGTCACAGACATCACCATCACCATCCCTGGGTATATCCTGTCCCACAGGCAGAGCAGGCCCAACAGATGGCGGTCAGTGGTATACAGTCGGGAGAGAGTTGCCCTAAGAGTCTGCAACATCAACTCCAGACCCCATGAGGTCTCATAGCATCAGGTCAAACATGGGCAAGGGAACCTCCAGCTGATTACCATCTACTTCCCCCACCTCCCCTCAGCTAATGAATCAGTTCTCCTCCATGTTGAGCACCACTGGGAGGAAGCATTGAGGGTGGCAAGTGCACAGAATGTAATCTGGGTTGGGGTCCTGAATGTTCATCACTATGAGTGGCTCGGTGGCACCACTACAGACAGAGCTGGCCAAGTCTTAAAGGACATAACTGCTAGACTGGATCTGTGACAGGTGGTGAGGGAACCACCAAGAGGGAAAAACATACTTAACCTCATCCTCACCAATCTACTTGCTGCAAATACATCTGACCATAACAGTATCGGTAAGAGTGGCCACCGCACCAGCCTTGTGGAGATGAAGTCCTGTCTTCGCAGGGAGGATACCCTCCATTGTGTTGTGTGGCACTGCCACCACAATAAATGGGACAGATTTCGAACAGACCTAGCAACTCAAGACTGGGCATCCATGAGGCGCTGTGGGCCATCAACCACAATCTGTAACCTCATGGCCCAGCAGATCCTCCACTCTACCATAACCACCAAGCCAGGGATCGACCCTGGTTCAATGAAGAGTGCAGGATGGCATGCCAGGAGCAGCACCAGGCATACCTAAAAATAAGGTGTCAACCTGGTGAAGCTATAACCCAGGACTACTTGCATGCCAAACAGCATAAGCAGCAAGTGATAGACAGAGCTAAGTAATTCCACAACCAATAGATCAGATCTAAGCTCTGCAGTCCTGCCGCACCCAGTCATGAGTTTTGATGGACAATTAACCAACTCACTGGAGGAGGACGCGCCATAAATACCCCCATCATCCATGATGGAGGAGCTCAGCACATAAGTGCAAAAGTTAAGGCTGATGCATTTGCAACAATCTTCAGCCAGAAGTGCCAAGTGGACGATCCATTTCTACTTCCTCCAGAGGTCCCCAGCATCACACATGTCAGTCTTCAGCCAATTTGATTCACTCCATATGATATTAAGAAACTGCTGAAGGCACTAAATGCTACAAAGACTATGGGCCCTGACAATATTCCAGCAATAGTACTGAAGACTTGTGCTCGAGAACTTGCCGGACCCCTAGCCAAGCTGTCCAATACAACTACTACACTGGCATCTATCTGGCAATGTGGAAAATTTCCTAATTATGTCCTGTCCACAAAAAGCAGGACAAATCCAACCTGGCCAATTAGTGCACCATCAGTCTACTGTCGATCATCAGTAAAGTGATGGAAGGGATCATCAACAGTGCTATCTAGCAGCGTTTGGTTAGCAGTAACCTGCTCACTGTCACTCAGTTTGGGCTACGCCAAGGTCACTCCTCCTAAGCGCATTGCAGCCTTGGGTCAAACAGGGACAACAGAGCTGAATTCTAGAGGTGTGGTGAGAGTGACTGCCCTTGACATAAAGGCTGCATCTGACCAAGTGTGGTATCAAGGAGTCCTAGCAGAACTGGGCCAATGGGAGAAAACTCTCCTCTGGTTGGAGTCATACGTAGCACAAAGGAAGATGGTTGTAGTTGTTGGAGGTCAATCATCACAGTTCACAGAATCAGAATCACAGAATCACACAGTGCAGAAGAGGCCCTTCAGCCCATCGAGTCTGTATCGACATGTGAGAAACACCTGACCTACCAACCTAATCCCATTTACCAGCGCTTGGCCCAAAGCCTTAAATGTTGTGCTCATCCAGGTACTTTTTAAAGGATGTGAGGCAACCCGCCTCTGCCACCCTCCCAGGCAGTGCATTCCAGACCATCACCACCCTCTGGGTAAAAATGTTTTTCCTCACATCCCCCCTAAACCTCCTGCCCCTCACCTTGAACTTATGTCCCTCGTGACTGATCCTTCAACTAAGGGGAACAGCTGCTCCCTATCCACCCTGTCCATGCCCCTCATAATCTTCTACACCTCGATCAGGTTACCCCTCAGTCTTCTCTGCTCCAACGGAAACAACCCAAGTCTATCCAACCTCTCTTCATAACTTAAATGTTTCATCCCAGGCAACATCCTGGTGAATCTCCTCTGCACCCCCTCCAGTGAAATCACATCCTTCCTATAATGTGGCGACCGGAAATGCACACACTACTCCAGCTGTGGCCTCACCAAGGTTCTATACAACACCAACATGACCTCCCTACTTTTGTAATCTATGCCTCGATTGATAAAGGCAAGCGTCCCATATGCCTTTTTCACCACCCCACTAACATGCCCCTCCGCCTTCAGAGATCTATGGACATGCACACCAAGGTCCCTTTGTTCCTCAGAACTTCTTAGTGTCATGCCGTTTTTTGAATACTTCCTTGTCAAATTTCTCCTTCCAAAGTGTATCACCTCACATTTTTCAGGGTTAAATTCCATGTGCCACCTATCTGCCCATTTGATCATCCCATCTATATCTTCCTGTAGCCCAAGACGCTCAACCTCACTGTTAACCACCCGGCCAATCTTTGTGTCATCTGCAAACTTACTAATCCTACCTCCCACATAGTTCACTATGTCGTTTATATAAATGACGAATAATAGGGAACCCAGCACAGATTCCTGTGGTACGCCACTGGACACTGGCTTCCAGTCACTAAAGCAGCCTTCTGTCATCACAGTTCCAGGACATCACTGTAGGAATTCCTCAGGGTAGTGCCCTAGGCCCAACCATCTTCAGCTACGTCATCAATGACCTTCCTTCCATCATAAGGTCAGAAGTGGGGGATGTTCGCTGATGATTGCACAATGTTCAGCACCATTCGCGACTCCTCAGATATTGAAGTAGCCCATGTCCAAATGCGGCAAGACCTGAACAATATCCAGACTTGGGCTGACAAGTGGAAGGTAACATTCATGCCACATAGTGCCAAGCAATGACCATCTCCAGCAAGCGAGAATCTAACCATCACCCCTTGACTTGCAATGGCATTGTCATTACTGAATCCCCCACTATCAACATCCTGAGGGTTACCATTGATTAGAAACTGAACTGGACTAGCCATATAAATACTGTGGCCACAAGAGCAGGTTAGAGGCTAGGAATCCTGTGGCGACTAACTGACCTCCTGACTCCCCAAAGCCTGTTCACCATTTACAAGGCAAAAGTCAGGAGTATGATGGAATACTCTCCACTTGCCTGGATGAGTGCAGCTCCAACAACACCCTGGACACCATCCGAGACAAAAACATTCCTCTTAATTGGCACCCCATCCACAAACATTCACTCCCTCCACCACCAACGCACAGTAGCAGCAGTGTGTACCATCTACAAGATGCACCGCAGGAATTCACCAAGGTTCCTTAGACAGCACCTTCCAAACCCACGACCACTACCAACTAGAAGGACAAGGGCAGCAGACACATGGGTGCACCACCTGGAAGCTCCCCTCCAAGGCACTCACCATCCTGACTTGGAAATATATCGCCGTTCCTTCACTGTGGCTGAGTCAAAATCCTGGAACTCCCTTCTTAACAGCACTGTGGGTGTACCTGCACCACATGGACTGCAGCGGTTGAAGAAGGCAGCTTACCACCACCTTCTCAAGGGCAACTAAGGATGGGCAATAAATGCTGGCCCAGCCAGTGACGCCCACATCTCGTGAATTAGTTTTTTAAAAAGTCAGTTGATGAGGGATAGAACTTGAAGTCAATTTGCCAACTGAAGCTCTGTTTTAAACTGGACACTTAGAATATAATGGTAGGGTTGGGCAGACTCAACATGGATTTTTGAGAGGAAAGTCATGTTTGACGAACCTGTTAGTTTTTTTGAGGACGTAACTAGCAGAATAGATAAGGTGGAATCAGTGGATATGGTGTATTTGGATTTTCAGAAGGCTTTTAATAAGGTCCCACACAGGAGGTTAGAAAGCAAAAATTAGAGCACATGGGACTGGGGGTAATATACTGGTATAGATTGAGAATTGGGTTAACAGACAGAAAACAGAATACGAATGAACAGATCATTCTCAGATTGCAGGCTGTGACTAGCGGGATACTGCAAGGATCAGTGCTTGGGTCCCAGCTATTCATATCCAAATCACTGATATAGGTGGTGGGGACCAAATATAATGTTTCCAAGTTCACTGATGACACAAAACTAGGTAGGAATGTGAGTTGTGTGGAGGATGCAAAGAGGCTTCAAGCAGATGTCGACAGGCTAAATGAGTGGGCAAGAACCTAGCGGATAGGATATAATGTGGAAAAATGTGAAGTTATTCACTTTAGTAGAAAAAACAGAAATGCAGAGTATTTCTTAAATAGTGAGTGATTAGGAAGTATTGATGTCAAAGAGACCTGGGTGACCCTGTTCATAAGTCACTAAAAGCTAACGTGCAGGTGCAACAAGCAATTAAGAAGGCAAATCCTATATTGGCCTTTACTGCAAGAGGATTGAGTACAGGAGTAGAGAGGTCTTGCTGCAATTGTATGGAGCCTTGGTGAGACCACATCTTGAGTATTGTGTAGAAGAATGAGAGGTGATTGCATTGAAGCATACAAAATTTTTACAGTGCTCAACAAGTAAGTGCAACAAGGATATTTCCCCTGGTTGTGGAAGGTCTCGAACCAGAAGACACAGTCTCAAAATAAGGGGCAGGCCATTTAGGATTGAGATGAGGAGGAGTTTCTTCATTCAGAGGGTAGTGAATGTTTGGAATGAAAGCAGAAAATGCTGGAAAAAAACTCAGCAGGTCTGACAGCATCTGTGGAGAGAGAAACAGAGTTAACATTTCAAATCTGTATAGCTCTTCTTCAGATGCTGGATGGATGTTTCCCCTTGTGGGAGGGACTAGATTTAGGGGGCACAGTTTAAAATAGGGGGGGGTCTCCCATTTAAGATTGGGATGAGAAGAAATTTTTTCTGAGGGTCGAGTCTTTGTAACTCTCTTCCCAGAGACCAGTAGAGGCAGGGTCAATTAATATTTTTAAGGCAGAGGGAGATAGATTCTTGACTAACAAGGGAATCGAAGGTTATCAAGGGTTGGTGGAATGTGGAGTGTGGCCACAATCAGATCAGCAATGACCTTATTGAATGGTGGAGCGGGCTCAGGGGGCCGAATAGCCTATTCCTCCTAATTGTTACATTTGTAAAATACATACATTCTCTGTTACTGTCATGAAAATATAATAATTCTCATAATATTGTGGCTTATTGTAAAAATGGCTTAATAGTAGGGTTTGGATTAGTTTATGTGTGTGTGTGTGTGGGATTTAATTGAATTGGAGACAACTAGTCTGGAGGCTTTTGAGTCATCAAAAAGAAGATGGGTCTCAAATGCTAAATACATAAACATGGCTGAAGTTTTAGAATGTGAGGTGTAAGGAAAATTTGCATTTTTAGATAAAGCAGAGTAGTTTGAATTTCAAAGAGATGGTAAGATGTTACACCTAACCAGAAGAAGCTAAGCCAAACAGTGTGTTTATTTTTCGCAAAGGTTACTGATAAAATTAGTACTATGAAATGATTTATATTTTGAGAAAGGTAAAGTTCCAAAGACATATCAGAACAATGGAATTTGCATTAAAAAGGGAGAAACATGTATAAAGGAGATGAGGCTATGTGTCAGAGAAGAAGGCATTCCAAGATCTAACACAAGTGTGAAAAGCCTCCAGCCTCTGTGCATCAAGTTGCTGTCTACAGAAACCAAAGCTGAGAAAACTCACTTTGAATTCGACTTCAGGGTATTCGTGGCTTTGCCTGGTCTGTTTAAATCTTTTTTTTTACTGCTGCCTTAACGGGGGTGTAACTGGAAACCAGATTAATTAGGGGTTTTAGGAGTTATTATTGTAGTATTTTGTAGACCATGTATGTTCTTGAAATCTTTTCTTTTGGTAATAAATGTTTAATTTAGTTTTCTAAAAACCTCTGAAATTGTGGTAGCCTTATTACTTCTGAATTCAAGGCACGCATCTCGAACTGAAATACAAATTGCAAAACAGTTGTGACTGCATGATCAAGTTTCCCTTGTGGATTTGATCCACCTGGCACACATCATCTGCCACGTCATAACACTCACTAATATCAATCACCTCGATAACCTTCATGTCCACCAGGTAAAGAAAAATATATCAAAAACAAAAAAATTAAAAACGCTAAGTGGGGTACTCTTAAAATAAGTAAGATTTTTCTCAAATCTGTGAGAGGAGTGAGACACTGCCTGAATGTGGGAGAAAGGAAAAGTGAATTTGGACAGTATGGAGCTATATACAGGGAATAGATAATAAATAAGGAGCAGCAACTGCTAAAACACTATACAGCAGCTGGGAAGAATGACCTCAGTAAATTATCCCAACATTATCCCAGCATGCACACCACAAGAACAATGAAGCAAAGAGTGAAAAAAATAAAAAAAAGGTTTGGAGGTACAGATTTTTCTGGCCTTTGCTCGAAACCTGCCAAAAGGAGCAATTTCTTCCCCTCAGGCATCAGAGGTGATATGAGCTATCTTGAACCATTGAGGTTTGTATCATTGAAGGAGACCATTCAGTCCAGTGTCAGCTATTTGCTAGAACAACCCAAATCCAGTCTCAATGCCCTGGTTTCTCTTTATTTCCCTGTATCTCCACCCCCCCTTTCAAATATTTGTAGAACTATTAGGCTGTAACTGAGTCAGTGAAGATTTCAGAGCTGTTATGTGTTCCCAATCTCAATCGAGGTCTCAGTGGGTTGTGTTCAACTGGCCTCAGTACTTTAGCATAAGGAATGTGAAAAATGAATGGCATTGAGGCTGTATTAGGCTGGGAGAGGAGCAGTATGTGGGGTAGGAGCAGAGTGCTGAGGCACTGAAGAACATTTCCTTCAAGCTTGTTAGGAATGGTGATGCTTGACCATAGCGGATTGGGCAACTATCTTTCACTGCCCAGGACTGATGATGAATATTGACCAGGGTAAGGTCTTTGTGTAGGACAACACCCCAGAATGAATCATTATCTTCAAGGGAAATAAGCTAAGGGGAGAAATCTTGAGCAGAAAAATTAATCAAAAATATCCTAGGAAGGAAGCTATTATAAATGACCATGGGGAAGCTAGATATCGCGTATATAGGAAGATTATTTCAAACATTTATTTCAAAACTTAAACTGATAGACTCATCTAAATAATACATTTTTAACCTAAATTAGCATGGGTAAAATATACTGCATGGAGTATCTCCAGTTCACATTTAATCTCTGAAAAGTTTTAACAGATGGTCAGATTTGAGTCAGCAAGTCACATTGATCAGCTTACTTTGATGACAGCATTTGGAGCTCAGCAGTTCTTACTTGAATCCACGGATATAGATGTTATTGCTTCACAAATTCATACCAGTGGGAGGGTCAAGATCAAGAACAGCACCAATCTAGGCAGGTTGCATGCAGCTAGCTCAATTTTCAGCTATCTTCCCGGCACAATGCTTCTCTCCCCCTGCCAGCTATCCCTCTTCTTCAACAGGCTGCTGGTAAAAAGCAGAGCGAAGATGGTGGCTTTGCTCAGCCTAGGACAGAATATGAAGGATGAGACATCTGGGCTGTGGGAAGTGTGACTTGAGTCAGCAGGCAGGTAGACAGGAAGCTGGGAGTCAAGTCTGAAGGACTTCAGTTGTCGCAGGAAATTTAGAGTAGCAAGAAAGTGAAAGAGTGAAGCTGGGGTCCAAGCTGAAAGGGAGAGGGAGTGGAGCCAATATAAATTGGCTGATACAATTAGGAAGGAGGAAGGTTTGGTGCAGAACATGGATAACACTGTTTACAAAAGCTAGGGCTAGGAAAGTGGGGCCTAGGACTGAGGCTGGGAGGACGTGTTATACATTTTGCTACATTTCACTGCAGGCGAGATATCCCCATTAATTTATCTAAAGAAAAAGCTGTTCAAATTGCCCAGGACCGAATAACATGTTGAAGGAATCATCTTATAAAAAACAAATCCTGGAATGGAGCCTCACACCCAGGAAAGCAAAGCAAAAATTTGGGAATTTATTGCTCATGATTTTCCACCCATGAAAATTATTCATTTTAATCCCATCTTTCTGGGATTTGAACTGTCCCCCATGTTTTATTGGCAACCATCAACTAGTGGTGCACTTGGTGGCGATGATATATCAAGTTTCTGTTTTGTAGCGTAAACCCAGAGTTAGGATTACAAGCTATTTCTAGAGTGACTCAGTAAAGTGCCCCATCGAATCTTACTCCATTTCACACTGAACATGCATTGTAAGCAATGCCACACAGCTCCTGCCTAGTGAGAATGGAAGCCACAAAAGACTTCAGCTCCCACTCTCAACCCTTTTAGCACCTAATCACATGTTTCTTTACTTTCTTTCCTAGATCCCCTATCCCTTTTCTGAGCTTATTTTGTCCATGAGACCCACATCCAGATAGTACATAGCATGCTTTATGCCATTACAAGGGCTACTCAATTCCAACTTTTGCCAATTTCAACTCCTAGAGGATGAGAAGCCAGTCCTATGCCAAGGAACACCTCTCCCAGTTGTTATATTCTTTTGTTCCTTACTATTTTCCCTCACTTGTATCTCTTGCCTGCATATTGTTTCCTCCAGAACTCTGCTCCCTCTTCCTCACAATTAGACGGCCTGGCCTGGTCAGGAGCGCAGAGTCTGGACATTTCCCGACTCTGTAAACCCAATTGGGAGAAAGTGGCCCAGAAGTTCAAATTTTCATTCGGGTGGCGTGCTTCCCCAGGAGTCAGGCAGGGTGACCCTGTAATGAATGCGGAGGATGCAGGCTGGGTGGAAGGCCTGCCTCGGTGCACTGGCACTCTATTGAAATTTTTAAAAAATACATAAACAGACCTCCAGCCCTCACCCCTCATCCTCCACACACTCCCCATGCCCCATCCATGGTAATCTATGCTAGCCTTTGTCCCCTGTCCACTTTCCATGGCCCCTCATACCTGCCATACCAACCCATGGCCCTCTGACCACTCCCATGGCCCCTCAGACCCACCATCCCAACCCATGGCCCTCTGGCCACTCCCTTGGCCCCTCATACTTGCCATTCCAACCGATGCCCCTGTCAACTTGCCACAGCCCTTTGTAGCCCCTATGCCAACCCATGCCCCTCCACCACTCTTTGCCCCTACACCGTCCATGCAACTCACCCAGTATTCACCATGGACAGACCTCAGGACCCATGCTGAGATTAAACAAAATAAAGTTCCAAGTGTCTATTGCAGACATTTTTTTAAATAAACATGCTCATTCACACAAACCCATTTACTACATTTACATTCCTTCAGCTACATTATCCCTTGTGACAGGCTTGTCCAACCCCCGGCCCACAGGCCACAATTCGACCCTGCAGGCCTCTGTATCCAGCCCACGGACTCACTATTCAAACTACAGGTAAGTTGAATGAAAGATTTTCAAGGATCTGCTTCTCCAATCAGAGACCGATTCTCTCCTGCGTTTGCGGCTGATAGGCTTGCAGGCAAATTCTGGAGAGAATCAGTCTCTGGACGAGCAGCAAGTAGTGTGAGGGTGAATGACTGCGCCTTTGTTTTCAGAGCGCCCTCTCTCTCAGCTGCCTGCGCAGGCGCGGGCTGAAGAAGTACAGGGCCAAGATGGCAGAGCGGGCAGGGAGGCCACGAGGAAAAGCATAGTGCAAGGGAAGTAAGCAAGGGCTTGGGAGAGAAGCGGTAAGAAGGATGGCAAGCAGGATGCAACAAGTGTCTGGAAATCGGGAAGAGGTCGGGAAGGTCCGGGGACAGCTGGAGGTCGGTAGACCGGCAAAATGAGACGAGGGCCCGGCCGCTGCCACCTGATCGATTCTTCCTAATGTAGTTTCCAAACTTCTTGGGGAGAGTGAGAGTGTGTGAGTGAGAGAGAGAGGGACCGTGGATGGAATTTAAACCCCTGTCGGTGGGATCTTCAATTCCCACTGAAGCCAATGGAGTTTTGAACAGCTCGCCACATTTTACAGCCCCACCCGCACTGTGACGGGGCCTAAAATTCTGCCGCGTCTGTGAGAAATTGAGAATCTGTGTGAGTGGGTGATTCTGGGTAATTTTGTGTGAGAGTGAGGACCCCAAGACTTGGAGTGAGTGAGAAACACACAACATGCCTTCCTTGTCCTCCCTCCCCAAAAACCTAACCACAAAGCAGGTGGGGAGAGGAGGAAAACCCAGGCTGAAAGGTAACCTGCTTCTGACCCCTGCTTTCATATGAATTCTGCTGAGGCCAGCATGGAATGTGCGCCACCAGAAGTGAATGCAAGGTCAGTGTTTGCTAAACCCAACTCCTTAGCTAAGGCCTGGATCTCATCCCCTCCCTGGTGACCCTGGGGTAGTCTATCTCTCTCTAGTTCTGCTTCTTAACTGAAAAGGCAAACTGAAAGGTTTTATTGGTAAACTATGCTGCTTGGCACATTTTAATTGGCATTTTCATTAATTACTTTTCTTTGAAATTTATTAATTTGACATTAAGGGGTACCTTACCACTCCAAATGTTACCCTGGCTATCCAAACAAATTCCGAGAGTTTAAAGCAGGTCTAATCTGCACACATTGGGTTTCTGACACCTCTCGCACAAAAATCACACATGAGAGGAGGCAGCAATTGAATTCTAGGGGCAGCTGCCTCCGCGAATCGCATATGTGTGAATCTCATCCCGTTCCCACCCTGGCAAAGACGGCAAATGCCATTGTCAAGGGTGGGACTTACAGATTCGGGCCTCTTCCACCATTTTCACAATGACAGAGAGACTCTCCATCATTGCAAAATTCCAGGCTTATGATAGTTCAGGCTTTCCAGCAATTCCCACTAGAGCCTCACTGACTTTGCACGAAGTCAATAGAACCTCCCCATTTAAATCCCAAATTCTCGAGTTGCACTTCTGTGTGTGAGGCTCCACCCCAGAAATGCTCTTCTTTTAAAATGATCCCTTCTTTGATCCTGGGGAATTAGAACAGCATTTATTCAGATAGCTGGATGGATACGTATATCCTCGAGCTTGATCTAGCGGAATATGTACCATAAAGAAGATATTTAAACAGTCCAAAACTCTAATATTGCTGAAGAGAGAGACATGTTGGCGATGCTTTATGTGAGTGCAGGATGTAAAGCTTTGGCAACATGCCTCTCTTTTCAGTAATAAGCAAGGCATTTAAGCATGGGCTGGCTGTGACTGAGTGGGTAGCAATCTCATCTCTGAATCATGAAGTTCTAGGTTCAAGTCCCACTCAAAGGCTTGAGCGTAAAACCTGGGCTGACACTCCAGTGCAGTACTGATGAAGTGCTGCACTGATGAAGGTGCTGTCATTGGGGTGAGGCATAAAAGCTGAGCCCCATCTGCCTGCTCAGGTGGATGTAAAAAATCCCATAGTCCTATTTAGAGGCAGAGCAGGGGAGTTATCCCCAATGTCCTGGCCAATATTTTCCCCTCGATCAACATCACCATATACAGATTATCTGATCGTTACCACATTGTTGCATGTGGGAGTTTGCCGAGTGCAAATTGGCTGCAGCGTTTCCTTCATTACAATAATGAGTACACTTCAAAAAGTACTTAATTGGCTGTAAAATGTTTTGAGAGGTCAGGTGGTCATGAAAAGTGCTACAATTTTTCTTTCTTTTAATAGTTAATGAATGCCTTAGAAAAAGAAATCCAGATTTTTTTTAGTCCACTCAGTGCAAATATAGATCAGGAGAGATATAAAACAGACTGCCAATTCACCTGTTTTACACCATCAATTAAAGTCAACATTATCCACAGAGACTTAAGCAGCAAGAGAAGAGGAGGAAAAATTGCCTTGACCTTTCTGAGAGGCTATACCTCAAACTCGACCCTCTTCGCTGCTGATGTTCCTGTTTCTGCAAAGATGCCAATGGCAGTGAAAATCAGTGTTTATAGAGTGGCAGGGCCTCGCACTGTGCTGATTATCTCCCTCCTGTTGTGGGACAACTTCTGCTGCAAGACGCATCCAACTGTTGCCAAGCTGTAAGTCAGTTTGCCATAGAATGTGTGATGACAGGTAGAAGGCAGCAGGTTTAGCCAAGAGGGAAAGCTGTATTTATGAGGAGCGGAGCAGCTTTTAAGGGTCTGAGTAAAAGAAGAACGGCAGTATAGTGAAGGCTTCCCTACTGACTTACTCAGAACCATGGAAACAAAGAATGAAATAATGGATTGTACATTGATATAGGTTAAGCAGAGTGAAATGAAATGGGGTATACTACTTTGACGAATCCTGGTAAGATAATTACATTTCAACCTACATGGCAACCATGTCCTGAATAAAATACCGCTCCCTGTTGCATGTTGTGTTGCCTCTTGGCATTTAGCAATTCACTTTGCAATCAGCAGACCGTTTGAGGGCAGAGGGCTCCCCTCCCTTGACAAGCATGTGTCAGTTGTGGCTCAGTTGGTCTCATTTTTGCCTGTGAATCACAACGTTCTATGTTGAAGTCCCACTCCAGAGCTTGAGTACAAAAATCAAGGCTGACATTTTCAGTGCAGTACTGAGGGAGCACTGCACTGTTGGAGGTGCCGTCTTTCAGATGAGATGTCAAACTGAGGCCCCATCTGCCTGCTTGGGTGGATGTTAAAGAACCCGTGGCACTATTTCAAAGAAGAGCAGGGGGCAGTTATCCCAGTGTCCTGGCCAATATTTATCCCTCAATCAAAATTACAAAAAAAACCAGATTATCTGGTCATGAAGACATTGTAGGTTTGTAGGGGTTTGCTGAGTGTAGATTGGTTGTTGCATGTCCCGCAACAGTGACTATACACTTCAAAAAACACTTCATTGGTAAAGTGCTTTGAGACATCCGGTGGTTATGAAAAGTCTATATAAATGCAAGTCTGTCTTTCTTTTAAACTTGCTTGACCAGCATCTCTGCAGTTTAGCTAGAACATTACCTGCTCTCAGGTATTTTCCTACAGCTCCACAATGTTCCTTCCCTACACTGGTTGCATTGAATACATTTTCACTTTAAAGTGTTTCAGGCCCTTGAAAACCTACACTACCATTTGATTTTCCATACACCAATCACGAGTTGCCTATAGTAACTTAGTAGTTCATGTTGTGATGTTACATCGGATACTTCACAGTTGCAATAACTTATGATATTTTGAGAAAAAGGAGAGGGGCAGTGACCCCTCATGGGTGGAAGGAGGAGAAATCAAAGGCTGGATCTGGAAATGGACGATCAGCAAAGTAAGATTGTTGCCACTGTTTCTGTTAATTTAAAGAGATTGAATAACCAGGATCAGCTACACAATGCAAAATGTCATTACTGACGGTTCAGATGAAGGTGATCCTGGTGGATCCACTCCAGCAGGATCAACAGGAGCATGGCCAAGAAGGCTCTGGAGAAGTGTGCCATTTTGTTGAAAGTTGTAACCGTGGACCTCGGGTTGAGTGGGAACTGCTACCGGATGAGAATTGGTGGCTAACTCCTTGAAGGAAAGAAGCTGGAATTCTATCTGAAGAAGATCAAAGTCTTCAAGGATATTGTGGCTGAAATTGATGCCCCATACGCTAAGTGTGCTATGTGATAAATCTGTTAGATGTATCTTTATTACATCTGCTATTTAATATGTAATTTATAATTTATATTGACCAGGATTTGCTTGTTAATTCATGTTTAATATTGGTTGATTTTGGTTTGATTGTTAAAGTAAAATTTATAACAAGGTGAAATTGTGCCCATTGCTTTTTTTTATTGGGGTCGTTTGGTAAATTTAGGACCAGAATCACCCCAATATTGTCTTACCTTGTTATATTGAGTTCAATTTTTAACCAAAACAAAATTGCAAATTAAATGTTGAAGCATTTAGCCTCCAATTACCATCTGATTTTGAGACTTGGGTGATCTATTGAAGGTAAAAATATTTTTACAGTTTGATTGTTTCCGTACCAGAAAGAAACAAGAACTTGAATATGTACAGAGCCTGCACTGAAAGGTGCTTCTCCCATAGACACACAAGAAGCAGGAAGAGAAGTCCAGATTAGAAGGGATGATTCAAATCTCTGCTGAAGATTTGGAATTATTGTGGTTTGTGGAATGGAAAGATGAAAGAATAATTTTTCGTACTTTTCACAATCTCGGGACGTCTCAGTGTTTTACGTCCCGATGAAGTACTGTTTGAAGTATAGTCACTTGTTTTGTTGGAAATGTGGCAGCCAATTTAAGCACAGCAAACTCCCACAAAAAAAATTGTCTAACAACTAGATAATCTGTTTTTAGCGAAGTGGGTCGAGGGATAAATATTGGCCAGGACACCAGGAGGAACTCCCCTGCTTTTCAAATCAATGCCATTACATCCACCAGAGCATGATGGGGGTGGGGTTCTTGTGTAATTTCTCATTCCGAAAGGCAGTGCCTCCCATGGTGCAGCACTCAGCAGAGTGAAGTGTGGGTCTACAACCTGCTGAGATGGAGGGAGAGGTGGAGCAAACTAGGGAGAGGTTAGGACTAAGGTGGACACAGGTCCTGCCACCAATGCTGAGACACATCCCTTCATATCTTCATTCGCTTGTGAATAGGGATAAATTAAAGAGAGACCATTAATCGAGGATTAAACAAAAATCATGAAAAATTTCTGCACAGCATCAGCGAGCAGCTCATGGGAAACACCTGTTGAATTATTGATAACTTTACAAACAGGCAGATGAATATAAATATGCTGACAAAAGACTGAAGACGGTAAATCCTAAAGACAGCTGTAGCACAAGCGGCAGATTGTAAACAGAGGGAAGAATATTGCTACATCCAGGATCGAGATGGATGAGTTCATAAGTTTGTTCGGCAAGGCAATTTCATGTCATAACTACATCAGTCTTTATCAATCAAATAAGCACTACCAGGGCCAATAATGATAGTGGAGCTTGTTAGCAGCAATTCAATTTGGAGCTTGTATTGCTGCTGTTGTTAGTAAAGCAATGGATTCATTAGACTTTTTGATTTTTGGATATAAATGGCTTTGAACAAGTATATAGTTTGCCCAGCACAGCGAGACTGGTCAGCAAAGTGCATATTAAAAAACTTACCACATTACTGCACAGAAGCACCAATCTGTGATCTTGGCATTTGCCCAGCACTGTCAATTATTGTTGTCTGCTCCATTGAAGTGTGGCAGAGCTTATCATTCTGTAATTGCACCAGTATTAACAGATAGTTCCATCTGCCTTTCATTTAAACAGGAGGCCATCCATTATAAGGAAGAAATGTACAAACCCATTAATACAATGCATTTTGTTGATCAACAGTTATTGCCAGACATTCCCATAACTGAAAAATATAAATTTTTAAACAACTTTCCCCCAAATTGTTGCTGCACTGATATTTGTTCATGATTAGATATTAAAAGCAAAATGTTAGGAAAAAATCATATAATTGAATTGCATTGTAATAAGAATCAGAAATAGAGAATAACTTGTAATTATATAGCGCCTATTGCATCCTCAGAGTATCACAGCCAGTGGACTGTTTTTGAAGTGTAGCTGCTGTGATGTATGTTAATGTGGCAGCCAATTTGCGTGCTGCAAGGTCCCACAAAGAGCAATTAGGTAGGTAAATGGATCATTAGTTTTATTGGTTGTGGATGAGATGTTAACCAAGGTTTCGGGAGAACTCTCCTGCTTGTCTTTGATTCTTTTTTAAATCTTCACCTAAGAAGGCCTCATTTTAACGCCTGATCCGAAAGACATTGAAATGAAAGGATGGATTTTGTGAGGCTCCAGCCTTGCTCGATGGAGAGTTGATTGGACATCAGGTGTAGAATTCAATATGCTCAATTCACAACACTTTTGATTTTCTGCTTATTTGTTTCAATGGTTGGAAGACTGGGAGCACCTGGAACCCAGTGTTTTTTCAATCTGTTTGTCAAAACAGTGAAGTTCTCTGCTGAGATTTGCCCTCAATTTTTCAATTTGATCATTGAATTCTCCTGTACTGGGTTTGATCACCATGAGGAGGTTGGAGAGTAAGTTTCCACAGTCCTTTTTCCCTAATTGGCCCTGTTTTTCCCTTTTCTTTGTCTCTCCCAGGAGATTACCATGACAGGGGAGAAGGAGGAGAGGAGAGAGAGGATGGTACGTGAGGAATGGGGAGTATTTGGTAACAATGTTCCAACCATTCTGTTATGGGGCAAGATTGATGGCCTTTCCCTGTTAATGTTATACATTCTCATTTCTGCAATTGTGTTGCATTTAGGAATGAAAATAAAATGTTGTAAGTTCCAAATCTGAACTTTATTAAATCAGCATGCAATTATCAGAGCTCCATTCTTCATAGAGCTTATGTAGCTATGCTTCACTTGAGCAAGGAGAGCAGAATGCAATTGGTTAATCAGTACGGTTTCAGCTTAGGCAAGTCGGGGCATTCTCACATTTGTCGGCCAAGATTTATTGATTCTGCGGAGTCCCAGCAGATCTTAGTTATGGCAGGTATGCTGTCACTATTCTGCCCTGAGCCAGTTGGTTTTCTGGAATTGAGTCATTTGCACATTTTGTGTGTACTCTCTGTTCCATGCCGAGGACCCAGCCTGGGATCAGTATGGCAGATGCCTGTGGCAGGACCCTTAGCCCTGCCTCTGCAATTGCTCACCATTCCTTCCATTTGGACATAACTACAATCCAGTGTAGTCTCCCACCGAGGCTTTGCTAGGTACATGTCTATTAGGAAGCTAACTGAAGCATGTTACTGCCACACTCGCTGCCGTGTACATCTCAAGAGCAGCCAGCAGCAAAGGCAGCAGCAACTTTTCTTTTATTCTTCTATAGGCTGTGGGTGCCACTGGTATGCCAGCATTTGTTGTCAATCTCTAATTGCCCTTAAGAAGGCGTTTCCAAGTTGCTGGCTTCCCTAAGTGGGTAGTCCCTTGTGCCCCCACTGCCAGTGGTATGACATCTCTAAATGGGAAGAGACAGTATCCTAGCAACATGCAAGTGGAACATGATTGCCACCAAAGAATAATACGCCTCAGTGCAACATTTCAAGAAGGTACCTATTATTCTTTTATTCTGAGACAGCCAAACATGACACAAAAGGGATTGGTAATTAGCTCTTCTGACAAGTGCGCTGCTAATACATCTATGGCTGATGAAACCCCGTATTACAGAACCCCATACTCCAAAATCCCATATTCCAGAACCCTATATGCCAGAATCCAATATTCCAGAACCTGCACACCCCACACCCCCACTATATTCCAGAACCCCATACTCCAGAAATCCATATTCCAGATGAGAACAGGTACACTCAGGTACTTGGGAGAAGTTTCTCAGTGGTGAAAAGCTAGAAACAGTAAAGGTCTAAAGAGACTTGGGGGGCCCAGATACAGAGGCCATTAAAATATCACAGAGGTACCAAAAATAATCAAAAGGCTAGTAGAATGCTGGTCTTTACACAGCCAGAGGACAAAGGGCAAAAGTCATGTTTCTGCCATGCTAATCCCAGTTTAGTCCTCATCTTGAATACTGTGAGCACTACACCTTAGTAAGTATGCATTAGCCTTGGAGGGAGTGCAACATAGATTTACCAGAATGATACTTGGAAAAAGAAGAAAGACTTGCATTTAAAGAGCACTTTTCATGATGATCAGACATTTCTAAGCGCTTTAGAACCAATGAAGTACTTTTGAAGTGTTATCACTTTTTAAAGTAAGAAACACAGCAATCGATCTGCACACAGCAAGCTCAAACAAACAGCAATGTGACAATGACCAGATCACCTGTTTTAGTGATGTTAATTGAACGGTAAGCATTGGCCAGAACACCAGGGAGAACTTGCCTGCTGTTCTTTGAAATGGTGTTATGGAACCTATGCAGTCCACCTGAGAAGGCAGACAGGGTTTCAGTTTAATAACTGCCTTAAGAGACAGCACATCCAATAGTGCAGCACTCCCTCAGTCCTGGGCTGGAGTTTACACCTTGATTTTTGTGTTCAAGTCCTGGAGTGGGTCTTGAACCGGCAGCCTTCTAATTCAGAGGGAAACATGCCACCCATTCTGCCACAGCTAAAACCAAGGGTTAAATTCTGAGAAGAGATTACGCAAACTAGGTTTGCATTGCCTGGAATTTAAAAGAGTAAGCGGTGATTTGATCAAAGATTTCAAAGTATTAAATGGAACACATAGGGTAGATTGAGAAAAACTACTTGCGCTGGTTGGGGAGTCTAGGACTAAGGGGCATTGTCTAAAAATTAGAGCCATACCTTTGAGGAGTGAGATTGGTAAACAATTCTACACATGAAGGGTGGTAAAAATTGGAACTTTCTTCCATTAGAGTAATTGATGCTAAGTCAAGCGTTAATTTTGAAACTGAAATTGATATATTTTTGCTAACCAAAGGTATTAAGGGATATGGGCAAAGGTGGGTATGAGAGGTGGGTTACAGATCAGCCGTGGGATCATTACATGGCAGAACAAGAGACTAGATGGTTTCCTCCTGTCCTATGTTACTATGTTCCAAACAATGGCTCTCCTGGAACAGATATTTGGGTTGCTAAAGTAACTTTAGGTGCTTGGGACAGCCTAAGCCATCTTAACATACATCCTAGAGAGGGTCAGCAAAATGGAGGAGGCATGCAGCAATATTGCCACAGCTTCACGAATGATCTGAATGAGAAGTCAGCTGTAAGCTACAGGAGATCAAGAAGGTAATGATTTACAGCATCCAGAGCCAACAATCCAGCAATTGCAGGCAGTTGGATATTGCTAAGCTCTTCTCGCGACCTCTGCATTAGGCACTGTTAATTTTGTTTGGATATGCTTCCAACCAGAGAACTGCTGTTTGCCATCCCTCTTCAATTTTCATATAACCTGCAAGTGTTTTAATTGATTTCTGAACAAGTAATGTTTCATTTTGTGCACAACACATGAATGACAGACTGAAGTGAGAAGAACTTTAAAACCTTTGATAAGTTGTACAGAGCTAATTGTGTTCATGCTCAGTGTAGCTTCTGTTCCCCCTTATATTTTTAACTGGTTGTGCCTCCGCTATTAAGTGCTCCCCAATGTTACAAGAGTTGCACTGATGGATGCCTCATGGCCATTGCAGAGCTGCACCACCTGCAGGATGCATAAGGTTTGTCCCTGTAATTGGAACTGGTGGACGTTGTGCTATAACTAAAGCGTTCTGGTGCATCATCTGCCTTGGGCTCACTGTTGGATGTGCTGCCCAATGCCATTTGTACAGTATTGCATAATGACATAGAACTGTGGTGGCTGTGCCAGGCAGCTGCTACATCAGTGACTGAGGGCATGTACTCAGAATATCCATTGATTTGTGTGAGCATGTGGAAGGCTTTGGCATCTCTTCACCCTGATTACATGCAACCATTCCCCAAGTGAGTGAAAACTAGACCAACTGCATTTGGAATGTTTGACTGCGTTGTTACATCATTACAGAATACCTGGCTGACACGGTATATATCACCAGCTCTTTGACTATACCCATCTCCACACACCCAATGCCAACCAAGCTTGCCAATTCCCCAATCCTTCAATGGTGTGGCTGATGGAACCTCATCTCTCCCAGGAACAACACATGTCCTTGGGTTTCTGCTGGTGTCTATTAAAATGGGCAGAAGTCATGCTATTCTCCAACTTTTCCAACCATTGGCTCCCAGGTGCTGAAAGCAGATGTCTACTATATGCAGTGTATAAAATTGACAGACTGAAACGCCAGCTGGTTAAATGTGTTTGATGTCTTAACTTACTGCATCACTGAAGTACAGGGGAAACATGATAGATCTTTATTTATCAGACCAGCACTGAGGCAGCTCTAGGCTAGGCATGCATGAAGAAAGCATCACTTTCTTGTAGGGATCATTAACAAATGTATGAACACATTGGCCCAGAGATCTTCCAGTCTCTGAATCATCGGAGACGGGACGTGCTGACTCCGAGGGAATTGCCTGGGAAGTTTAAACTCCTGATGGAAATTCACCTGCTTCATGGGACCCTCTGAAAAAGTTTCCAACTCTTGAGTCCACCTCAAGTTAGAGATTTTGAATGGTTCCGATGTATTTACCTGAATAGTTACCCAGGAAATGTTAGACAATAAAATCCTAGTCTGACCCGTGGTTAACTATACAACTAAACTCCCTGACTCCCTCCTTGACCCTCTTGATTACCCCCCCGACTCCCCGCCCAAACTGACCTGACTAAACCTCACCCCTCCTGACTCACCCCTGACCCCCAACTACCCCTGACCTAACCTGACCTGACCTCACCACCCTACCTACATACCACCCTACCCACCTGCAACCCTACTGACCTACCACCTCATCTGCCTGCCACCCTATCCTTTACCAACTTACCTCACCCCGCCAACCCCTCACCCACCTACACATTCGCTCAACCATTCACACACTCATTTGCTAGCACACTGTAAAGCTGTTTGAATGTCCCAGCTTTTCAGTGTGTAAGTGAACACTTACCAAATCATGGCAGCTAGTGCCGTGAAAAGGGGGCATGGCTTGTCTTCCTCCAATGATCCAGCACTATGAAGAAACAGTTCATAATACAGGAGAATGGCCAGAAATGCAGAGCTGCGGATTGGCACAGAAAAGTAGGAGCTGAGCAGCAATCTGAAGGTGACTGCCACTCCTCAGAATTCTGAGCCATTATATATTTAACAATCATTGGCTGGAACACATTTATTTGTTTCCTCCAATGCATTCTTATGTTTGAAAGTTGACTGTGGCACTGCACACAAGTGGTCAAACTGTGTTAACTTTAGAAAACTGGTAATGGTATAGGTCTACATGTCTTCATTTAGCATATGCTATTGACTTCCCATTTGGGCCTTTAACAGTTTACAATCAATGTATGTTTAATACTTTGAGATGTATCCTTGTTAAAAAAGACATAACGTCTTGCATCGGAACTTAGTTGTGTCCCCTTTCTGAACTGTTGGCAGTGGTCCATGCAGTGCAATTGTGACTCATCATCACTGATCATCCCTTCTGTGTAATGTGAAACAATCCAACTTTTTGAGTTTGTAAACAGGGTGCACTGCACTATAATCCACAAAGGGACATGGTTAGTTCATGGGTGTAATACAATTGTATACCATGTGCTGCTCACCAACAATTTTTGTGACCATTTCTCACCAACGTATCTCAGTTGCCATTGCGAAGCAAATCATGAAGATGTACAGGCAGCAATTTGTTAGGTTCTAACAAGAGAGTTGCAGGAAAGCTTGGCAAAAATCAGTTTAAAGTGATTGCTTGAAGGGGATGAAGGCAAGCTAAAACCAAACCTATCAGGCCTAACACAACTTGATCAAACCAATTTCAGTTCATTTTTGCATCACCCAAGTTTTATTCTAGTTTAATGTTATGTCACCTGAAACTTAATATCCTCAGGTTTGGTCCAAGTTGCTTTCAAAACTATCATTTTACCATCCACCATGCTGGTTTACAGTCTCCACCTTGAGGATTGAGAAAATCCTAAAGATTTTCACCCCTTGGGCAACTATTTTCTGGAGCTTAGAGGAGTGAGGGGTGACCTCATTGAAGCATGCAGAATTCCTTACAGGGCTTGACAGGGTCGATGCAGGAAGGGTTTTTCCCCTCGCTGTGGGTCTAGAACCAGCGGAGACAATCTCAGAATAAGAGGTATGCCATTTAGGATTGAGATGAGAAGGAATATCTTCACACAGAGGGTGGTGAATCTTTGGAATTCTCTGCCCCAGAGGGCTGTGGAGGCTTAGACATTGAGTATGTTCAAGACAGAGATTGATAGATTTCTAGATTTAATGATATCAAAGGATATGGGGATGGTGCAGGAAAATGGTGTTGAGCTAGAAGATCAGCCATGATCCAATTGAATGGTAGAGCAGCCTCAAGGGGCCATATGGCCTACTCCTGCTCCTACGTTCCTATGTTCCTATCTGTATTTTGATAAGGCTAGCAAGTTCTAATTGGTCCTACCTCATTCTCCTGTCCCTGAGACCTTGTTTAAATATAAAACAGATTTCACAGTCAGTGACAAAATGACAAGTCCTTGCAGCAAGAAAGCTGACAAAAAGTTTGAGAAATTTCTTTGGAATGGGTTTTCCCTTTCCCAACATCAGTTTGAATCTGACACTAAGCCAAGGGAATCGCCAGGCATCCAACAACAATTAAGGCATCAAGCAGGATAAGCAGTCAATCACATTGAGGTACTCTCACAAGCAGCAAACCAAGAGGTAAAATGCACTGAATTTTTCACTTTTAATTAAAATTTTTACAGATGATTAGGGCATACACATGGGATTAATATAGAATCTGAAATAATGTAAGCAAACTTTTAAAAGAAACATTTTAAAAATGTGAATTTTGTTATCATAATGGAGAAATTTAACATTTCAGAAATATAAAATTATGTTTCCATGGACAGTAAGGCTGTTCAGCAGTAATTATGAACTTGGTACAGTGCGAAAAACCTAGCACACCTCATTTAGCCTTGTATAATTTTTTCAACGGTTTTTACATTGAAAACTAAAATGTTCTTCAGTGATTTCGACTTGATTGCAGTCTGGGGGTACTTCAATATCGCACCCTATGGGGAAGCATAGAATAACTAACAGCAATTTCTGGATTTCCACATTTAACTCCACATGTGTGGACTCCAGGAATTGCTGTCAGTTTCAGAGCAGTGATGATGGCAAATGGTAACAGCTTCACCATCATTACCACTGCAAAATCCAGGCCAGTGTTTTTGCAGTCAAAACTAATGACCACTTATAAGGCTTCTGTCTGACAGATAATATTCACAAATTTTTGTAATATTGTGGGTCCAAACAGGCATCAATACCTTATCCCCGATTTAGTCAATCTGTAAAAAAAAAGTTAGAAAATTAAATATCACGAAGGCAAAAGCTGAAGGAATTATTTTGTTGAAACAGGTGATGGTAGTTGTGTTAAATTAATTCTTCATTGGAGGCAGCCTCCAATAACAAACTTTGTTCGGATTTACCTCATTGAGCGGTAAGGTTTTTGGAGAGTCTAAAAGGAGGAGATGCTGTTGGAGAATTGGAAGTGTCCAGAGAGGAAATTCCACAGATTGGGACTTAAGCAGTTGAAGACAGGGAGAAGGGCAGGAATTCAATAGCCTGGGCCCTAGCTGGCTGAATCACATCTTTCCAGCCTTTGCTACACTTTGTCCCTATGCTCTTCAAGTTGCAGTGGTCAATTGTAGGTTGTATATGCAATCATCCATTTTAATTTATTTAAATCATACTTTGTACTTCAGCTTTGAAGAATGTACACTGTTAATTTTCCACTGCATTCAAGTCCAATCTTGAGCATTCTTACAGAACATTTTGACCAGACAGGACATTATGTTCAGATCAATAACTGCACATATTGAAAAGAGATATTGTGCCCTACTTGCCCATTTTCATACCTTGGCTTTTTTCATATCTCCTTATTCATAGATTTAAGATTTTGATGCAAAATCTTCCTCCAGTTTGTTAGTGATACAAAAGTCAGTTTTAAAATCCCAGTGTTTTCCTGTTCATTTATATTCCATAAAATTACAACAATTTAACTAATGCATTTCTATCCAAATTGCTAAAATTATAGTGAAGAAATAAATAATGTTCAGAGTTGAATCACAGCATGTACTGTTCAGAATAGAAATAAATGAAAGATGAGCTCAATAAAATTTCTCTATAATCCTACACTGCAGGATGCGTTGTGTTATATATTCCTGAAATTGATAATTCGTGGCATAATATAATTCCTGTATAAAGCCAGTAGTGTTTTAGCTTTGGAAAAGATTGCATTTATTTTTATGATGCCTCTTTTCGTTGAGTTTATTACACTGCTGCAACAGGCTTTACGATTTTATTTTGACATCTTAATTGTCTTGCTGCTGCTACAATTATGCCGGAATTATTTGTGTAATTAGAAACACTTGGAGTGTGTTTAAAGTGAGCATGCTGCACTTCAAACTAAGCCATTCTGTGAAAGAATGAGACTATGGCCAGGATTTTGTGGTCACTGGTGAACTGGTGGTGCTCACCACTGACCTGGAAGAAAGGGGAGGCAGTGGCATACTGGTATTAGTATTGCAGAGACCCACGGTAATGCTCTGGGGATCCGGGTTCAAATCACACTGCGGCAGATGGTGAAATTTGAATCCCAATAAAAATCTGGAATCAAAAGCCTAATGCTGACCATGAAACCATTGCCAATTGTCGCAAAAACCCATCTGGTTCACTAATGTCCTTTAGGGAAGGAAATCTGCTGTTCTTACACATGTCTGGCCGACATGTGACTCCAGACGTGACAGCAATGTGGTTGACTCTTAATTAGGGGTGGGCAATAAATGCTGGCCACGATGCCCACATCCTATGAACAAATAAAAAAAGCTGCCCAGGAAAATCTAATGAATTATGCAGTGTAGATTTCACCTTTCCTCATGTTAATTTCATTCTGGCACCAAATCAAAGGGCTCTCTTCAGATGTGCAGAAACGTATGATAAAAGACATACAAAAGTTACGGCACAGAAAGAGGCCATTCAGTCCATCATTTCTGTGCCGGCCGAAAAAATAACAAACTATCCACCCATTCTAATTCCGTCTTCCAGTACCTGATCCATAGCCTTGCAGGTTACAGCACTTCAGATACAGACCCAGGTACCTTTTTAAATGAGTTTCTGTCTCGACTACCAATTGAAGCAGTGAATTCCAGACACTCCACCCTGGATGAAGAAGATTTTCCTCATGTCCTCTGTAATCCTACGAGCAGTCACCTTAAATCTGTGCCCCCGGTAATTGACCTCTCTGCTATGGGAAACAGGTCTTTCCTGTCTACTCTTTCTAGGCCCCTCATAACATTATATGCCTCAGTTAAGGCACCCCTCAGCCTCCTCTGTTCTAAGAAAAACAACCCTAGCCTACCAAATGTTTCCTCATAGCTGCAATTTTCAAGCCCTGGCAACATTCTTGTAAATCTCCTCTGCACTCTCTCCAAAGCAATTATGTCCCTCCTGTAATGAGACCAGGACTGTACACAAAATTCCAGCTGTGACCTAACCTGCGTTTTATAAGGTCCCAGCCTTTGTGTTCTATACCTCATCCAATAAAGGAAAGCATTCCATATGCCTTCTTTGCCATCTTATCCACCTGTCATGCCACCTTCAGAACCTGTGGACATGCACACCAAGGTCTCTCACTTCCTCTACCCCTCTCAATATCCGCCTGTTTATTGTGTATTCCTTTGTTTGCCCTCCCTAAATGCATCACCTCACACTGCTCTGGATTGAATTCCATTTGCCACTTTTCCACCCACTCAACCAAACCATTGATATAATTCTGAAGTCGACAGCTATCCTTTTCACTATCAACTGCACAGCCAATTTTTGAGTCAAGTGCAAATTTCCCAAACATGTCTCCCACATTTAAGTCCAACTCATTAATATATACAACAAACAGCAAGGGCCCCAACACTGAGCCCTGTGGAATGTCACTGGAAACCTCTTTCCATTCGCAAAAACATCCGTCAACCATTACACTTTGTTTCCTGTCACTGAGCCAATTTTGGATTTAATTTGACACATTCCGCTGTATCCCATGAGCTTTTACTTTGCTGACAGTCTGCAATGTGGAACCTTGTCAAATGCTTTACTAAAATGCATGTAGCCAACATGCACTGCACTACCCTCATCAATCCTCCTTGTTACTTCCTCAAAAATTTGATAAGGTTTGTAAGCACGACCTTCCCCTAACAAAACCATGCTGACTATCCCTGATTAATCCATTCCTTTCTAAGTGACAGTTTATCTTGTCTCTCAGAATTGATTCTAATTATTTGCCAACTACCGAAGTCAGAGTGTCCAGCCTATAATTATTTGGCCTATCCCTCGCATCCTTTTTAAATAATGTTACAATGTTCGCAGATCTCCAATCCTCTGGTACCTCACCTGTATCTAGTGAGGATTGAAAAATGATCCTCAGAGCATCCATTGTTTTCTTCCTGACTTCCTTCAACAGCCTGGGATATAATCCATCTGGCCCTAGTGACTTATCGACCTTCAAGGATGTCAGTCCCTCCAGTACTTCCTCTCTCATTATGCTTATTGTATCTAATATTTCACAATTCTCCTCTTTAACTAGAACGTCTGCCTCATCCCTCTCCTTAGTAAAGACAGAGACAAAATACTCATTGAGAACCCTGCCCACATCTTCAGCATCAGCATATAAGTTACCTTGTACATCTCTGATAGGCCCTAGCCGTTCATTATTTATCCTCTTGCTCTTAATGTACTGATAAAACATCTTTGGATTTTCCTTGATTTTACCTGCCAATATTTATTCATATCCCCTCTTTGCTTTCCTAATTTCCTTTTTTACTTCATCCCTGTACATTCTGTACTCCTCTAAGCTTTCTACAGTATTAAGATTTTTGTGACTGTCATAAGCTTCTTCTTTATTTTACCCTGTATGCTTCTGGATAACCAGGGGGGTCTAGAACTGGCAGTACCGTCCTTTTTCTTTATGGGGACATGTCTACATTGTGTCTGTAGAATCTCGCTTTTGAATGTCTCCCACTGATTTTTCACTGATTTTCCTTCAAGTAGCTGTGTCCAGTCCACTTTAATCAGTTCACTTCTCAGCTTTGTAAAATTTTCCTTCCCACAACTTAGAAGCTTTACTTCTGTTCTATCTTTGTCCTTTTCCATAATGATGCTAAATCTAACTGTATTATGGTCACTCTCTCCAAAATGATCACCACTGCTACTTCATCCACTTGCCCAACTTCATTATATAAGACTAAATCTAGCCCCTCTCTTTGGGCTTGTTACGTGCTGGCTAAAAATGTTCTCTTGAATGCAGTTCAAGAATTTTGTGCCCTCTGTGTCTTTCACACTGTTCATATCCCAGTTTATATTAGGGTAGTTGAAGTCCCTAACTATTATTGCCCTATTGTTTTTCCACTCAGAAATTTACCTACATATTTGTTATTCTATCTCCCTCTCACTATTTGGGGGTGTATAGTACACTCCTGGCAATGTAGCTGCCCCTTTATTATTGCTGACCTAGACCTATATGGCCTCATTTGATGATTCATTTAGTATATCATCCCTCTTCACAGCTCTAATTGATTCCTTAACCAATAATGTTACATCCTCATTTTTCCCTCTCTATCCTGCCTGAAAGCTCTATATCCAGGGATGTTGAGCTGCCATTTTTGCCTCTCTTTAAGCCAAGTTTCCACTATAGCAATGATATCATGCTGCCACGTGTCTATCTGAGCCCTCAGCTCATCGGCTTTATTTGCTATACTCCTTGCATTTATATATATACCTTTCAACACTGCCAAATTCCTGTGCTGTACACTTTTTAACCTTTGCTTCTTCTGTCTTTCAGAGTCACTCACTAATTTTCTGTCTCCCATTCGCTACTCTGAATTTGTCCTACCTGAATCTGCCCTCACGTTCCCATCCCCCTGCCAATGTATTTTAAACCCTCCCCAACGACACTAGCAAAGCTCCTCATGAGGGTATTCATCCCAGCCCTGTTCAGACCATCCAGCTTTGATGTCGTCAAATGGGCTAAGCAGCCAATCACATTGAAGAATTTTCACAGACAGCAAAGTAGAAGGAACAAGCATATTTTGTCATTCATTTTTTATAATTTTACAGAAACAGAATACACATACACATAGGATTCAGGTCAAAGTTGAAAAAGCATAAGTAAACTTACTTTTGAATTATTATTTTTAAAATCTATTGAATTTTTATTCTGGAATGGAGAAATTTGACATTCCATAAAATATAATGTTAGTTTTTCAGGGCCAGAGACATCATGAAGCAATAGTTATGGCTTATTATACCATGAAAAACCTAGTTACACCTCATTCAAGAATGCTTAACTTTCTCAACAGTTTTTACAGTGAGAATAGAGTGTAAAACGTGGAAGGTCACAAATTCATTGATTTATAATTGATTTCCATTTGCAATGACTTCAACAATGCATCCTGTGGAGGAGTGGGAATCACTCATAACTGTGCAAGTGTAGATCCAGAAGTTACTGTCAGTTTCACAATAATGATGGTGAACCCTGACAGTTTCAGCATCATTATTATTGCAAAATACAAACCTTTGAAATGAAATGGGCAATAGGCTACTAGAAGCTTTAGGCTGCAGGTTTGGGATGAATCTGTTCCTTGAGGCAGATACATGAACAAGATGCAATGGCCACTGTTTATCACAGCCTTACAGCAACACAGGTTCCACAGCAGGGAATTTAATATTGTGCAGTGTTTGCTTCAGAGGTTCTATTATTGAACCTCTGAAAAGACCATTCCAGAGTTGCTGAAAGGAAAGGATTGCATTGATGTGAGGGGCTACTGTACCTGGACTGTAAGGGCCAAAGTAGCAGACATGAATCTAGCAGCAAGAAGACTGGAGCAAAATTTGAAATTAGAGGCAAATTTATTCTACACAGCAGTGAAATAAACATCCAGCAGTTAATGCCATGTTAATTAACACTATTAACCCTCCAACATATTTACATTTGTGGTGGGGAATTAGCCATCACTGGTAAGGAAGTATTTATCGACCATTCGTACATGCCCAAGGGCACACAAACTCAACCACATAGAATGGAACTGAAGTCGGGTAGAGGCTAGACTGATTTGCAGTGCCGGTTTCCCTTCCATGCAGGCCATTTAGAATCACAGAATCATAGAATGATACAGCACAGAAGGAGACCATTCGAGCTATTGTGCCTGTGCTGGTTCTTTGAAAGAGTTTAATTAATTCCACTCTCCCCCTGCTCTTTCCCCATCACCCTGTAATTTTTCCCCTTGAAGTATTTATCCAATCCTCTTTTGAAAGTTATTTTTGAATCTGCTTCCACTGCCCTTTCAGATAGTGCATTACAGATTGCAACAACTCCCTGTATAAAATAAAGTCCCCTCATCTTCCCCCTGATTCATTTGCCAATTACCCTAAACCTGTGTCCTCTTGTTACTGATCGCCCTGACAGTGGAAACAGATCCCATTGATAAAACTTCTCAGGATTTTTGATCTACGTTATTATGACTTTATGAAGTATCATTAAAATTTGATCAGTTTTATTGTTGCTTTAGCATAAATTGTAATTTCTAACTCAATTATGAAAACTGCCGAAATCATTTAGCCAACAAAAGAAGTGTGGCTGTTTGTAAATCTGATAAGTCATATGAATCTTTAGCATATGACTGGCAGTCAGTTTAGACTAGCATCATTGACAATGTCAAGGAATAATTATAGAAACAGGTTTTTGAGGGAACCAATTGGGGAATTGTTTGTCTCTCGGGCCACCTGATTTTGTTTCCTCTCAGCTCCACATTGTGGTGTTGAACATTCTTCGCATGCTGACGATTACTCCAGCTAGGGTTCCCAGCCTCCCAGAATCATCTTGGAGTCTCCAAGAATCAAAGAGTCATCTCCTGAAAACTGCTGCAAGATAACTATTCAGCCACCTGTTAATCATTTCTCTCGATTTACAATTCAGGTAAAGTAACTGGAATTGGGAGAGATGGATAGAAGCAGCTGAATTGATATTGTCAGTCTTATATTATTGTTCAAAGTCAAAATGATTGTTTCAATGGTCATATGTGGCAACTAAATCCACCACTCTATTGCCCTTTGCGTCAGAAGATGACCTCCCTCTTTATTCTGCCATTGTTACCTCCTAAGGATATCCCTTCAAATTGTCCAATCTCCTGAAGCTGTGCACATGGATTTTATTATTCTTTGCTTATTCCATGGAGAAAGGGATCCCAGGAAGGAGTAATACCTGCTTTGTGGGTTTTTAATGCTCTCTTAAGGGGTCAGCCCCAGCTGCCCAGGTTTGGAAGGTTCCTCAGTAAGCTTCTTGTCCACGCCTGGGAGCCCACCTTGTGATTGGGGTTGGGGAGGGAGTGTGGAAATAAAATGGCTGCTGGGGGTCTTCGACACCCTTGGATAGCAGAGAGGAGTTGGTTATGTCTAGGGGAGCAGAAGAGAAGGACCTGGTTATTAAAAAGAAACCCCACTGGTTGCAGGGTCAATAACCAGAGGGTCCAGATTTAAGGTAAATAGTGGAAGAAGCAGGAGGGAAATGAGGAGAATTGTTTTTACACTGCGTTTTGTTATGATTTGGAATGTTTGAAAAGATGGTGGAAGCAAATTAAATAGTAATTTTCAAAGTGGCATTAGATAAATACTTGAAGGGGAAAAGTTAACAGGCTATGGGGAAGGAGCAGGAGAGTGGGATTGTTTGGTTAGCTATTTCAAAGAGCCAGCACAGGGATGATGGGCTGAATGACCTTCTCCTGTGTTGAATCATTCCACGATTGTAAATTGTTCTTTTAAATTCTAAATCCTTTCTCCCTGACTGAATATCAGGAGCAGGCTGATATTCTGTAGCCCCGTCTTACTATGGCAGGACATCACTGCAGGAGTTCCTTAAGGTAGTGACCAAGGCTCAAGCATCTTCAGCTGCTTCATCAATGACCTTCCCTCCATCAGAAGTGGGGCTGTTCGCTGATGACTGCACCAGTACCATCTGTGATTCCTCAAGTACTGAAGATAGAGAAAAGCAAAAATTTGAACTCCAGAAAGGAAAGGAAAGAGCAATACAAAAACTTGAATTAGAACTCCAAAAAGAAAGAGTGTAAAAAACACTTAGAAAGGGAAGGCCTTGAATTCCAGAAAGGAAATGAAGTGAGGAATTTGAACTGGACAGTGGAAAACTGAGATTACACAAGCAGGTGATGACAGCAGCATTGGAGGATGACTCAGATTTAACTCTTTCAATTTGGCAAGTAATATTCACTTAGTGTCTAAATTCAGTGAGGAAGATTTAAAATGCATTTTGTGTCATTTGAGAAAATTGCCATACAACTGCAATATTTTACTGTAGAGTGTGTTCGTTGGGAAGGCTTTGGATGCATACTTATCTCTTTCAAATGAACAGTCTGGTGACTGTGATATGGTGGTAGCTGCTGTTCCCAATGCCCTCTCAGTGTCAGAGGTTTGAAGACAGAAATTTAAGGAAGAAACAGAGTCAGGCAATTGTGGAATTTGCTAGGGAAAGGGAAATGGAGTTTGCTAGGTGGTATGGGGTGAGGAAGGTTAAACAAGACTTTGAAAATCTGAGAGAGGTGATGGCAATGGAAGAATTTAAAAAGAGTAAACCTTTGGAATAAGGTTCCATCTGGAAGACCATGAAATTTCTAAGATAAGGGAAGCTGCAGGAATAGCAGACTACTATAAGTTGTTCCACAAGCATGTTAGAAACGAACCTTTGTTTGTGAAATCACAAAGAAGCTGGAGAGATAAGAGATTCGATCAAATTGAGGAAAATGGCCCGGGGAAAAGAAATAAATCCTCCTCAGAATAGAAGGAAAGGCAGACGGAGGTTAAAGTTGATTCAAGGGTACCGACGTGTTACCTTTCTCATTAACTAGGACATGTAAAGGCTGAATGTTGGAATTTTTTTAAAGAATTATAGCATTTGTAAGGTTGCACAGAGTTCCTCCAGACAATGCTTCCCCAGTGGATAAAGCTGATGAAAAACCAGCAGGTCCTCCTGTGTTCTCTGCTAAAGTGGATGAGGGTGAAGGAAATTGTTGAAGTTTTCTGTTTAAAGGTGAAATGTCCTCATTCTTATCTGGTGAGGCAGGGAAGTAAATAGTTATTCTTATAGATTCAGAAACAGCACAGTCACTGATGTTGACAGGTGGCAGGAATTTGCCTCCAGAAAATTCACTAAATAAAAATGCATTGATGTGAGGTATTGATGAAAATTGTTTACTCATTCCTTTGTGTGGAGTTAACTTAAAAAGTGGTTTAATTAATGGTCCTGTAATTGTGGAGGTGGCTCATGATTTCCCTATTG
Organism: Cetorhinus maximus; assembly: GCF_964194155.1. Classification (NCBI taxonomy): domain Eukaryota; kingdom Metazoa; phylum Chordata; class Chondrichthyes; order Lamniformes; family Cetorhinidae; genus Cetorhinus; species Cetorhinus maximus. The sequence goes on from NC_135883.1 coordinate 46,911,052, forward strand.
ATGGTGTAGATTTTTTTATTGGGAAATGACTTGGCTGGGGATAAAGTATTGCTGTCTCCAGTGGTTTCAATAAAACCCATTGAGGTGTTGAAACTGAAGTTGTACAATTCATTGGTCGTATAGCATTTTGGGACATCCCAAAGTTGTGAAAGGTGCTATTTTAATCCATTCTTTCTTGCCGCAAAGTGGGTTTTATCAATAATCAACATTCGTAAGCATGGTGCAAGCTGCATACATGTGTGAATCCATCATATATTTAATGTTGGGTTAGTGAATATTAGTACCTTGAGTGAGGAGTTGGCTGTTGTCAGCAGACTTTAGACCAGTCAACTTCCAGCAAGAGAATTGGAGAGGAATTCAGAGATCCAGGCAATGCTGAGCAGAGGGAGGCAGGAATTGTATTAATAGAGAGTATACTGAACTTTTTGCAGGTGAGTTTCAACTTTAGCTTGGGTGAAAATTGGGCCCATTTTGCAGCTGATCTATTGAATGGAGAGTCAGGCTACCACCCATTCTGTGCTACTACCAAAGTTGAATCTCACCTCCCCCTCCCGCCACCCCCCCGCCAACTCCACACCCCCATTCAAGTTGAACTGGCATCCTTTTGTGCCAGTTGAAAGTGTTGTGCCAGGAACCTACTTCTAAGCCCTTACATCTCTCATATTGTAATTAACATTTAGGAGTCAGGTGGGACCAGCCCTTCTCTTCCACTTGAATGCCTAAGCAACACAGCAAGTAAACCTGAGGGAATGAGATATTTACATTATTGTTTCAGCAGCACAGTCCACTGCCCAGATATAACAGCGCTGAGTTTTGTTTGTATGAATGGCAAAATCATTAAAGGTAGGGCTGCTTTGATAACTAGTTCAAATCTCGTGGGCAAGCTCCATGATTTCCCTGTGTCTGCAGGCTCCTTACTCACAGCACTCAGCCCGAATATCTCCTTCCGAGTGCTTCTGTTCGTAAGAGTGAGGTATCCTACCTGCTGCCATCCCACATTGGAAGACAGTGCATACACTTAAGAGGTAGGCAAGAATTAAGGATACGTACATCTTGCAGTGCCTTGACCTTTGTAACAGGCCACAGCAAGAAGATAATGGCAGACTCCAGCAACAATGCAAGATATGTATTGGGATAGATGGATAACTCCAACGTTCATGGCAGTCATCTTGTGCTGCATAGTTTGAAGCCAGCTCTTGCTTTATTTTAAAATAAAAGAGCCATTGTTCCCAACTAATACAACAGTTAACCTGGGAAATTATCTCAGAGAGATGTTGTGATACACCAGCATTTAACATGTAACAGCACATGACCAGGCACAGCCTGCTAAAGCGAGCTGAAGTGGCAAGAAACTGGCGTAGTGGTAATGTCGCTGGCTATTGTAATCCCAAACCCGAGGATAATGCTCTGGTGACATGGGTTCAAATCCCACTATCGTAGTTGGTGGAATTTTGATTCAATTAATTAGAAATCTGGAATATAAAGCTATTCATATATCTGGAGTATAAATCATGACAATTGACATAGATGCCATGAAAACTCATTTGGCTCACTAATGCTCTAGGGAAGGAAATCTGACATCCTGGCCTCCATGAGACTCCAGATTCACAGTAATATTGTTGATTCTTAACAGCTTTCGAGGGCAATTGGGGATGAGCAACAAATGCTGGCCTTGCCAGTAATGCCCATATTCTCAAGAACGACAGCATTTCACTGTATATGCTGAATTTGGAATACATTCTTGACAGTGTGAACTCATAGCGCTATGTATTTTAAACAGCTCTGTAGACCAATTGTGACAGAACTATAACAGGAATTGAGAATACTTACTGAATATAAAACACCATCCTTGCTTAAAGATAAAATGGGATAAAACGGCAGCTAATCAGGTCTGGAAAGACACTGGAGGCAGAATGTATTGCATGAAGGATCGAAAGTGGCCTCCGTACTCATAATGATGCCCATTAATATTACCTATAAATAAATAAAATTGCCTCCCCCACCCATTTATGTGTACTCAGCTGCATGGAACTCTGAAGAGACTTCAAAGTACCTTGTTTTGACAATTTGGTACAATTCATATGATCGTATATAATTAATGGTATACATTCGGGGTGACGATTGTCCAGAGAAAATTGTGATGATGTAACAAGAAATCTGGGTTCATTCCATTGAAAGAAGGCATTGACCCAGAAACAGCTAGTTGTGGACTGTAGACTTCACTCCCCACTACGGTAGACCCCTATATTGCCTGACCTGTCATTGACTCGAGACAATTTCTTTAATGTCATCATGGTAGGTTTGACCTGAATACCCCCAAGAAACTCTATCCCACCACACATTTTCATTATTCAACATATGGTGCTTGATTTCCACAAATAGCCTTTGCTTAGCAAATGCGGAGCTGGATATTGTGCCTTCAACAGAGTATCTGATTATCCCTGCTTATTATTTTGAATTAGTCACACTGTGAGCTTTTGATAAACAATAAAATGGGCATTCTGTTGCTCCCCTCCATTGTCTATGCAGCAAATGCAGTTCACACAGACTGTTGAATTGCTGACCGATTTGCCATTCCACAATGATTGAATAGTACCCATTAAATACTTTCCTTAAGATGCCAGCAACGTCCACAGTATGCGACAGCAGAGAAAGCTTGTCTGTGTGCAGCCTGACCCTGTTTTACTCACATGATAAAAGAATGCATGTAAGCTCACTTCTAGGTTTGTGACTATTGGAAGCCACGCTTGAATTAACAAAATAGACAGTGCACAATCCAACAAAAGAAACAACTTTTCCCCAGATTAAATAAAGTATAATGATTTTGAGATTCCAGGGCACAAGGAAAAATTAAGGTTTTAGGTTCTAAAGTTATAACCTGACTCAGATAACATAGTGGATCAACACACTATCCTGTTAACATTAAGACTTAGGCTGCCTGGGCCCGAAGTTCTGAAACTCCCTCCCTAAATCTCTCCGCCTCTCTACCTCTCTTTTATCTTTTAAGACGTGTCTTAAAACTTTGACCAAACATGTGGCTCAGTGTTACTTTTTTTCATAACACTCCTGTGAGGCACCTTGGGACACTTTGCTGTGGTGCTATACAAATGTAATTTGCTGCAGTTGATGTTGGGAGGTAACAATGCATAGAATATCTGTCATCATGGCTTTAGGGGATATGGTGGCCACTATACTTGTAATCCAGAGGCCCAGGCTAATGTTCTGAGGACAGGGGTTCAAATTCCATCACGGAAGCTGGGGGTATTTTAATTCAATTAATAAATCCAAAAAAAACCCAATCTGGAATGAAAGTTAGTCTCAGTCGTAGTGACCATGAAACTATTGATTGTTGTGATAGCCCATCTGGTTCACTGATGCCCTGTAGGGAAGGGAATCTGCCATCCTAACCTGGGTCTGGCCAATATACGAACATACGGAGCAGGAGTAGGCCACTCGGCCCCTCGAACTTGCTCTGCCATTTAATGAGATTGTGGCTGACCTGATTGTAACCTCAACTCCACATTCCAACCTACTCCCAATAATGTTTCTCCCACTTGCTTATCAATAATATTATCTACCTCTGCCCTAAAAATATTCAAAGTCTCTGCTTCCACTGCCTTTTGGGGAAGAGAGTTCCAAGACTCATGACTCCCTGAGGGAAAAAAATAATCCTCCTCATCTCTGTCTTAAATGAGTGACTCCTTATTTTTAAACAGTGACCCCTAGTTCTGGATTCCCCCACAAGAGGAAATATCCTCTCCACAGCCACCCTGTCAAGACCCCTCAGGATCTTGTATGTTCAGTCAAGTCGCCTCTTACTGTTCTAAACTCCAGTGGATACAAGCCTCGCCTATCTAACCTTTCTTCATAAGACAACCTACCCATTCCAGGTATTAGTCTAGTAAACAAAAGCAAAAAATCCTGGAAAAACTCAGCAGGTCTGACAGCATCTGTTTCGAGTTTGTATGACTCCTCTTCAGAGACTCTTCAGATTAGCCATGTAAACCTTCTCTGAACTGCTTCCAATACATTTACATCCTTTCTTAAATAAGAAGGCAAAGATTGTTCATTGTAGTCCAGATATGGACCACCAATGTCCTATATCACTGAAGTATAACCTCCCTACTTTTAATTTCAATTCCCCTTGCAATAAATTATAGTATTCTGTTAGCGTTCCTAATTGCCTGCTGTACCTGCATACTAACCTTTTGTGATTCATGCACTAGGACACCCAGATCCCTCTGCATCTCAGCGCTCTGCAATCTTTCACCATTTAGATAATATGCCTATTGTTTATTCTACCTGCCACAATGGACAATTTCACATTTTCTCATATTATACTCCATTTGCCTGTTCTTTTCCCACTCACTTAACCTATCTATGCTCTTTGTGTCCTCTTCACATCTTTCTTTCCTAACTATCTTTGTGTCATCAGCAAATTTAGCAACCATATCTTCGGTCTCTTCATCCAAGTCATTTATATAAATTGCAGAAATTTGAGGCCCCAGCACGATCCCTGTGGCACACCACTCATTACATCTTGCCAACCAGAAAATGACCCATTTATGCCTACCCTTTGTTTCCTGTTAGCCAGCCAATCTTCTATCCGTGCCAACATGTTACCCGCACACTATGAGCTTTTATTTCTCGCAATAACCTTTGATGTGGCACCTTATTGAATGCCTTCTGGAAATCTAAGTACAGTTTATCCACAGCATATGTTACTTCTTAAAAGAACTCTAATAAATTAATTAAACATGATTTCCCTTTCACAAAAACATGTTGACTCTGCCTGATTATTTTAAATTTTTCCAAGTGTCCTGCTATAATGTCTTTAATGATAGTTTCTAATGTTTTCCCTATGACAGATGTTAAGCTAACTAACCTGTAGTTTCCTGGTCTCTTGTCTCCCATTTTGAATAAAAGTGTTACATTCGCTATTTTCAAGTCTAATGGAACCTTCCCCGAATCTAGAGAATTTTGGAAAATTAAAACCAACACATCAACTATCTCATGAGCCATTTCTTTTAAGACCTTAGGATGAAGTCCATCAGGACCCAGGGACTTGTCAGTCCATAGCTGCACCAATTTGCTCAGTACCACTTCCCTGGTGAATGTAATTTTCTTGAGTTCCTTCCTCCCTTCCATTTCCTGATTTACAGCTATTTCTGGGATGTTACTTATATTCTCTATGGTGAAGACCAATGCAAAGTACCTGTTCAATTCGTCTGCTATCTCCTTATTTCCATTATTAATTCCCCAGGCATGTGACTCCATTACCACAGCAATGTGATTGACTTTTAACTGCCCTCAAAGGGCAATTAGAGATGGGCAACAAATGCTGGCATTGCCAGAGATACCCATATCCCATCAAAAAAAAAGAAAACAAATTCCAGCATTTTCATCGACTGTCTTTTTTTTGTGTGTGCGTGATACAATCCAACTCGGCTCATTATGGATGAGAACAGTATTCTGGCACATTACTCTTTCACCAAATAAAGCTTTTATGAGGAAACTATCAAAAACACTACAGTCCCTGCTACTTAACTGCATATTAACACTTAATCAAATAATATGCCTAATTGGATAACTGCCAAGGCACTGATTCATTTTCCAGTATTTCTATACATAGGAATGAACACAGGAACAGCAGGGGGGCCATTCAGCCCCTCAAGCCTGTTCTGCCATTCAGTTAGATCATGGCTGATCCATATTTTAACTCCATCAACTCACCTTGTTTCAATAACTCTCATTGCCCTTGCCTTGCCTAACAAAAATCTATCAATCTCAGTTTTGAAATTTCCAATTAACCAACAACAGCCTTTGTTGAGGCAAGGGGAGAGTTGAATATTCACACTCCCCTTTGTGTGAAGAAATGTTTCCTGACACCACCCCTGAACAACCTGGCTCTAATGTTAAGGTTATACCCCCTTGTTCTGGACACCTGGCCCCCTCCCCCCTCCAAGGAGGGGAAATTGTCTCTATCTATCCTATCAAATCTTTAATCATCTTAAACACCTCAATTAGATTACTCCTTAACCTTCTATATTCAATGGAAAACAAGTGTTGTGACCCTGTCCTCATATTGTTAACCCTTTTTGCCCCAGTATAACTCATACAAACAAAACCTGTTCAATTGAGCAACTATGGAAACATAAAATCTCCCATGTGCATATTTTGTCCTTAATTAAATTATTTTTTTATCCATTTGTATCCAAGCTTCAATATCTTCATTTACCTGGCACTCAACATAGTCTGTACCTGCTGCACATGGCAAGATATTCCATTTTAGATGAACTATCAATCATTAAATTACCTCATTATTTTACTGTCTTGTGCTGTTTTGTTGGAATATAGGCCTAGATATAGGCATTGCAGCTGACGGCAAAGTTTTCTCCGGCCTGACAGTACTTCCCATTTCTTCTCATCTTCTGATCCCAGCTAAAGCAGAAATGGGCAGCACTGCCTCTTCAGAATAAGTCCAGCGAGTATAGGAGAGTTGGGGCAGGGAGAGGACAAGCCCCCTCTATATGACAGTAGTTACCATATTCAGGTAAGTTTTTAAAGATCTCAAGCCTTTTAATGAATATGTATGGGTTAGCAAACAGAGTGAATGGATGAATGAGTGGATGGATGAGTGGCTGAGTGAGTGAATGGGTAGGTGGATCAGGAGGTCATCAGGTCGGGTGGGGGGGGCTAGTCAGGTGGAGGGATAGTTGGGCCTGGTCGGAGGAGGGAGACAGGTTGGGTCAGGTGGGGTGGTCGGGTTGGGGGCTAGTCAGTTATGGTTGGGGGTAGTTGGATTGCCAGTGGTGGGAGGAGAGTTTGGTGGTTGGGGGGTTAGTTGGGTGGTCGGGTGGTAGTCGGGTGGGTGGTGGGGGGCATTAATTGAGTGGCCAGAAGGGGTGATAGGGCATTGGGTCAGTTGCTATGCTCAGTTTCATTATACAGCTGTCAGACCAAGCATTAAACTGGGTAACATTTCAAGGGTAGGTATGCAGGTAAGTCCCCTGTATCTGGCCCAAGCCTTTGACGCGGAGATCAGGGTTGGAGACATTTACAGAGGGCTCCGGGCAGCAAGGAATCAACCCATTGGAAGTTTAAACTTCCCGGGCAATTCCCATGTATTTCTGCACATCAGGACTTCCACAGTGTCCTGACACACATCTCCCATGATATATCCCATCTCCGAGTTTGCGAAAATTGTACATTTTGGGCCATAGAAATGTATAATATTGTACCAAGACTTTAGAACTTACCTTAATCCAAACCCACACATTGGACAACCTATCAATTCCTTAAAATGAAAGGCACATACTGAAAATGATTTAAATCTGAAATAAAAACAGAAAATGCTTGAAATACTAAGGCAGAACCAGTGAAGAGAGAAATTTCAGGTCGAGGAACTGAAATTCTTTAAAAGCTTTGTTCCCCATATAGGAAGGGGTATTTAAAGATTATCATGTTTATAAAAATATGGAAATTATTCCCTGCAATGTTATATTTTGTCAGATAATGGATCATTTAGGCACCAAAAATTCAAAATGATAATCATTAGGAATCTGTATTTTTTTCAATTGGGTCTCCATCCCCAGTTTAAGAAACAAAAATGTAAATTGATCTGAGGGGCCAGAATGCCAGGCTATTGTTTTTTGCTGTTGTCTGTGCTCAATCCCGCTTACCTTCTCTGCTCCATCACATCGCAATGCAAACCAAGAAGTCAAGGTTTCTGTATTTCCGCCTCCTCTCTTTCTCCTTAACAAGCAGGCATAAAAAACACAGCAAGGCAATTCTAAAAATAAAAAGCAGCAAAATGACAAATAACTTGCTTTCTCTTTACACTGTAAATGTAGGGGACATTTAAATGGAAACATTGTGCACGTTTATCCCATTCCAGTTTCGTTTGGCCAGACTTCCAATTTCATATTTTCTGTATCATGACATGATTTTTTTTTAGAGGGTTACCAAGGGGAAAGCTCAGGCCAAAAATTATGGTTGATGAAAGAGTAAAAGAGAATATGAGGTACAGTGGTTGGACGGAACCAAATTGACAAAATATTGCCAATGCAGCACATGTCATTTAGCCCAACAGATTCTTGTACCACACAAGCCTCTTCTCAGACTTCTTCACTTAATCCATCAATATATCCTTCTATTCATTTCTCCCTCATATACTTATCCAGCTTCCCGAGGGTTGCCAGCTTTGGCTGGACATATTCCTGGGAGTGATGTCACAGAAAGCCCGTGGCGTGGTGCGAGCAGATGAATTTCTTCACAGGCCCAATTTTTCATCCACCCTGTCACCTCACCCTGCCTCCCTTGATCGGCCTCCCAGATTCAGTTTTTTGACATTTATTTCCCTCCTTGGTTTCTCCTTTCTTTCCTCTGCAACAATCACCTCGGGGTCTTTTAAATATTTAATTCTGGCTTCCAACATGAGTTGTGTTCAATGTCCCAGGATTAGAGGGAAACAAATAAAACAGCACTGCACTGACTGAGTTAATAGTGCAACAAATTTGGCAGCAACTGCAAATGATGTGACGCTAAACTTTATAAAAGTCCTGCGACTGCCCCCCCAATACAGTGATATGAATAATTAAACCAGTGCTTTTAACTGGCAGACAGATCTCAGCATGGATACAGAAAGCTGTCTGTCTATCTCCCCTCCAACAGATTTACTCGAACTGAGAGGAAATGTCGATAATTAACTGTTTTAATCTAGCGCCCATACCTACAGCACAAAACTACCAGAGCTGTTGACTCTACTCTAACACCATTTGCAGAACCTGGAAGTATTCAGCGCACGGACCAAGTTCACAGTGCAACCAAACCTCAGAACTGTGGTTCCGCCCTGTCGGCCCAGCCTGGGTCTATCCCTGTTGGTGAGTTTACTCGCTGCCAATGTGCAACCTCGAATCTTGGTCACATTTATGGGTCTGAGATTTTCTAAGTACGGAATGAGGTGAATTATATCATTTCAGAAATGTGTGCCCTTCCCAAGATAATGTAGGGAAACAATCCATACAAGGTGCAAGGAAGTGAACCCTTTGCCTTTTAAAATCTCCCGGATTACTTTTAAAAGCCAATGGGAGATTGATGCTGATTCCAGGAGACTACCGGCCATTCCTGGAGGGTTGGCAACCCTAAGCTTCCCCTTAAATGAATCTGTGCTATTCTCAACTATTCCTTGTGATAGTGAGTTCCACATTCCAACCACTCTCTAAAGCTTCTCCTGAATTTCTTATTGGCTTTGTTAGTGACGATCTTATATTTACGACCCCTAGTTCGGGTCTTGCCTGTAAGTGGAAATATCCTCTCTACTTCTACCCTATCAGACTTTCATGAGGTTAGATTTTGAAAGCCTGTAAATTAGAAGAGAAATAGAAGGTGTTTTAGAGGTTTGGGATATTGGAAAAAAATGAGTAAAAGGTGATGTAATTGCAGCAGGGTGAGGAAAGAAGCACAATGTGCAGGCATATTTGGAGTTTACGAGGGAGAGGAGTAGGAAGGTCAGAGGAATTAAATGTTTTCCTATTACTTCAGTGCTTTTTGTTAATATAATTGACCGGTTGATATATCTTCCGAATACATTGTAGACAAGCCAATTCAAAGAGTGCTGTCAATGGAAAAATGTTTCATAGGGCAATGCACTTCTCCAATTTACTTTTTCACTTTGCTCAACATTCACTGTTGTCACGGAAACATGTTCCGACTTGGGGTCATTATTAAACATTAGCAAAAGGCATCTCTTCTGATACCATGTCTGGCTGGATTGCATAAAGCATTATCAGACCTGCTCTCGTCTGCTAAAACTGCTCACTATTCTAAGATCATTCTGGAATACAAAGATAACCCTTGACTTCTTTTCTATACTTCTTCTTATCGTGTCCACGGACAGTCTATACGTGGCCCAGCCAGAACCGGACACATTTTTGTGCCTTGTTGTTGAATTCGGCAAGATCTGCAACAGTGCAGGGTTCCTCTAGCGATAGGCATTGCAGGAGATGTTGCATAGTCTGTGGCTCAGTTCCACATTCATAAGTTGTCGGGCTGGTTGTATATCCCCATTTGCTTAGTGACACCTTTGAACGACCTACACCAGTCCTAAGTCTGTTAAGGCACTTCCAGGTTGCCCAGTTGCAATTAGTTCTATACTGCAAACCACATACTTATAAGCCTCTCCCCTGTCTCCTTCACCGTCACTTCCAACAATAAATGTGAAGAGCTCTTTGTCACTAAAATCCAGACCATCCAATTGACTGCCACTCCCCTCCCTTTCACTAACCCACCAGGTTAATCTTCCTCTAAAGCTCCCCTCTGCTGAGGCCTGAACTCATACCTTTCTATAGCTGATCTCCTATCTCCCTTCTTCCCTTCTCCAAACTCATCTTATATGAGACCCACTTCTTGCTCCCTCAACCCTATCTCCACTAAGCTGCTGATCACTCAACTTCTGTCCTGGTGTCCATGTTAGCTGATATTGTAAACAGCTCTCTCTTGAAGTATTGCCCCTCTCTTCTTCAAATCTGCATCAGAACCCCTCTCCTCGAAAATCCAACACTTGGCCCATCGTTCTTGCAAACTACTGTTCAATCTCAAATCTCCCTTTCCTCTCCAAATTCCTTGAATTTGTGGCCAACTTACAAATCTGTGCCCACCTTTCCTGGAACTCCATGCTTTGAACCTCTCCGATCAGGTGTCCACCCCCGCACAGTACTGAAACAGCTCTCATCAAAGTTACAAATGATATCCTATGTGGCTGTGATAAAAGTGAACCACCCCATCTCATCCTTCTCAGGGTGAGGGAAGGGCGACAGAGATTCAAAACATTGTGTGAAGAGGGAAGAAGGGATCGTATGGAAAAGATATCTCTTTCTTTACTTGTTCTCTGTTTATAAATGTAAGTTTTGGTTTCAAATCTGCATTGCAGTGAACTTTCTAGCCATCTCAGGCATATCTAGAAGCCAAAAATAAACGGCTCCAATTTGCTCAGATCACCACCATTTAAATATCTCTACCTACTGGTTAGCACAACAACAACACATTGTAGTTATATAGCCCCTTTAATGTACCAAGGCATTTCACCTCACAAGAGCATTATCAGACAAAATTTAACACCGAGCCACATAAGGAGATATTAGGACAGGTGACCAAAAGCTTGGTCAAAGTTTGTTCAAGGAACAATTTCAAAGAGATGCCTACCTTTATGGGAGAGACTAGAATGAGGGGACACAGTTTAAAAATAAGGGGCTCCCATTTAAAACAGGGGTAAGGAGATTTTTTTCTTTCAGAGGGTCATTAGTCTGTGGAATTCTCTTCTCCAGAGAGCAGTGGAGGCTGGGGTCATTGAATATTTTAAAGACTGAGTTAGGTAGAGCCTTGACTGACCAGGATTCAGTCAAAGTGTCTCGGGAGTAGATAGGAAAGGTGAGGTTTTTTAATATATTCTTTCATGGGATGTGGGCACCACTGGCTAGGCCAGCATTTATTGTTCAGAAGGCATTTAAGAGTCAACCACATTGTTGTGGGTCTGGAGTCACAGGTAGGCCAGGCCAGGTAAGGTCGGCATATTTCCATTAGTGAATCAGATGGGTTTTTAAGACAATTCACAATGGTTTCGTGGTCATTTTTAAACTTTTAATTCAGATTTTTATTGAATTCAAATTTCACCATCTGCCATGGTGGGATTCGAGCCTGGTTCCCCAGAGCATTACCCTAGGTCTCTGGACTACGAGTCCAATTACAATATCACTATGCTACTGCCTCCCCATTTCAGATCAACCATGATCCCATCAAACGGCAAAGCATGCTCAAGGGACCGAATGGCCTACTCCTACTCCTATCTCATATGTTCATAAGGAGAAAAAAGACATTCAGAGGTTTATGGAGGGAATTCCAGAGCATGTAGCCCCCCATCAGCTGAAGGGACATTAGTGAACCAGATGGATCTTTACAACAATTGATAGTTGTCATGGTCACCATTACTGAGACTAGCTTTCCATTCCAGATTTATTAATTAAATTTAAATTCCACCAGCTGCTACGATGAGATTTGACCCCACGTGCCCAGGGCATTAGCCTGGGCCTCTGGATTACATTACCATTACACCACCATCACCCCCTAAGCAATCTGTTAAACCACATCGACTAGGAGGGTCACTGCCATTAATCTGCGGTGTATACAGAGCTGATTTTAGCAATGTGATAATGGTGAGGTGGGTGGGAATTACAGATTGCTTCAGTGGCTCTAGAGTAAAATGCTTGATCCTAGCTAAAATATGCCAATGCTCCCACTGTTGAAGACTAGACAGTGGAACAGTGAGTATGTTTGGTGAGGAAGTGGCAAGCTTGGCTGTAATGTGCACTTGGGGCAAGAGGCCTGTTGGCACTCACTATGTGTGAAGGACCTGCATAGACAAGGTGGGGCTAAAGGTTATATGGAACCAAGACAGGTATAAGGATATAGATCAGCCATGATCTAATTGAATGGTGGAACAGGCTCAAGAAGCTGAATCACCACCTCCTATAACTATATGGTTCTGAAAGACAAGGGAGCGAGGTGCTGGATGACTGTTGTTAGTTGTAGGTCCATTCCCCAGCATGAGACCACAGCCCTCTTTGGCACCCCCCCACCCCCCCCCCCTCCCCCACTCCCGCACCCAGATTGGGGAAAAAAGTAAGAAATGTAAATCCCCCTTTCATTCCCTCTGGGTCTCCCTGTGCATAGTGAGAGCACAGAGGATGGCAAATTCCTCCGAAGCCTCAGCCCAGCTGGAAAGGAGATTTCACTGAGGCAGAAGCTCATGAGCTTGCATTAAAGTCCACATAAGGGCATTTAGTACTCATCCATTTGCATCAGCTTATTTTCACACAACTCCAAGTCTGGAAGCAGCAACAGTCAATAATGTTGTCAACCAAACATAGCCTTTTGGACAGTGTAAATGAAATGCATAAGCAGCTTCTGTTTGAAGAACTGCATTCAGTGAACCTGCATTAACCCTGAAAGTACAAACCACAACTCTTTGTGGGAACCATATGGAACACCTGTTTTATTCGGCAGATTCATGATCCCCCCTGGGACTGACACAATCTGCTTGCTTATGGCAGAGTGCATCCGAATGACAAATATTAGCATTTGGTGCTCCTATACCCAACCACAATTTACAGTTGTGATCGTGGCTGTGTTTATGAGCAGTTGATCCGTGTGCAGTTGTCACTCACTAACATCCATGGCTCTGGATCTTTATAACATATCACTGTGTCCACTGCTGAATCCAGTACAAATTCCTTTCAATTAACTTTTGAAATGTGCTGATTCTGAGGGAGAGAGGCATCGCAATACAGCTAAATGTTTAATCAAAGGCCCCGTTCCACTGGATATAATCTGAAGTAAAGTGAAGGCAGCTTTTACACAAGCTGTAGTAATAATGGTTATATTTAGTGTGTAATGTACCTTTAAGAATAATACTTGTTAGACAAGATCACAAAATCTGAAGTAACCAATAGGAGAGTAACTCAGACTACCTCAGCAGTCAGTGTAGAGACAGAGTTAGAGTTGAAAGCACATGTGTAGTTGCTGCTGAGTATATTGTAAATAAACTTAAAGTTTCCAACCAAGAAGTGTCTGCAGATCAACTCAACCATTAATAGCTCAACTCAGCCACCCTACAACAAACTGGCAATGAGGATAAAACAGGATTGAACAGAAGAAATCCAGTTAGAAAGAAATCAGCACTGTACCTTGCCCAGTGATTGTCAGTAGCAAGTTCTGTTAGAATTGAAGAAGTTATCCCTCTCAAAATGCCACAATTTGGGAGAATTGATCCTTTTGAACCAGCCACAGATGATTGATCTCAATACATAGAACACCTCACATTCTTTTTTCAAACAAATGTGATTATGGGGGAAGAGAAGAGGCAAGCGATCCTTTTGAGTGCTTGTGGGAGAAAAACCTACAGTCTGATTTGAAGTTTGACAGCACCCAGTGCCCCAGATTTGAAGAATTTCAATGAATTGGTAGACCTCGTGAAGGGTCACTTTGAACCCAAGCCCTCAGTCATGATGCAGAGGTTCAGGTTTAATTTGTGAAATGGAGCATGCTATGTGGAAAATTTGAAGCAGCTAATGGAACATTGTGAGTTCGGTACAACTCTGAACGACATGCCCAGAGATCGTTTGGCGCGTAGTGTGAAAGAGGACACTATTCAGAAAAGATTATTGTCTGAAGTGAATCTGGACTTCAAGAAGGTGCTAAAGATAGGGCTGGCCATGGAAAGCACAGTTAGCCATCCTCCACATCAGGCAGGAAACCTCAGCCGAACGAGGCTTGAAAAAGCGAGACTCCACTGAGAAGCAGGAAACAGCCTCTGCTATTTGAAGCATAAAGAAAAAAAATTGGCAGCAAAATCATAGAATAACTTTGATAGAGGTGAAAACAATCAGTCTTTTAGTGATTGGCAGTTTAAAAAAAATCGAATGCTACTATTGTCATGGAAATGGACATATAATGAGGTAGTGCAAGGAAAGATTCAAATCTACAATGTAGAAGAGCCTGAACCAACAAATTCAGACATTTACTCGTTAATCTGAAAGTTGGAAAGACAGAACCAATATTTGTCACAGTGAAAGTAAATGGCAAAACTGTTAGAATGGAAGTGGACATGGGGGCTTCAACTACAGTAATTGGGGAACAAACCTTCAGATATTTGAACAATGGTTTGAACATCAATTAAGTTTAGAAGAAACAGATGCCAAGCTAAAAACATATACGGGTGAAGACATTCAAGTAAAAGGCATAAGCAGAGTAACTGTCCATTATGGAAGCCAATTGGCACAGCTATCCTTGATGGTGGTAGCAGGTGAAGGGACAAGCCTCATGAGGCGAAATTGGTTAAAGGAGATTAAGTTACAATGGGCAATATTTTTCTAGTTGAGAGCAAGTGGGCTACCAGAGCTACTTAGAAAGTAGGCCAACGTCTTTAAGGATGAACTGTGGAAAATCCAGGGCCTGCAGGCTGAGATTCATGTGGATCCAGAAGCAACCCCTCACTTCATGAAGGTGAGACCGGTGCTATGTGCCCTGCGAGAAAAATTAGACATTGAACTGAACAGACTAGAGAAACTAGGCGTTACACAACCTGTTCCGTTCTCATAACGGGCAGCACCCATAGTCCCCGTTCTTAAACCTGACTAAAGTGTCCAAATTTGTAGAAACTACAAACTGACGGATAATAAAGTAGCTAAGCTAGTCAGGCACTTCATTCCAAAAATCTCTGACCTGTATACCAAGCTGGCAAGAGGGACAATGCACACCAAGCTTGACATGAGTCATGCTTATCAACAATTAGAGTTGGATAATGCCTCCTGGGAATTTGTCACAATTAATACCCACAAAGGGTTGTACCAATATATACAATTGTCTTTCGGTGTCTCCTCCGCTTGTGCCATCTTTCAGAGAACAATGGAAAGCTTACTGCAGGGACTGCCCCAGGTTGTAGTCTATTTGGATGATGTATTGGTGACAGGATTCACTGAAAAAGAGCATTTGGCAAACTTTCTTGCAAGCTGGAGTGCATTTAAAAAAAGAAAAGTGCATGTTCCAAGAGAGGGAGGTGATCTATTTGGGTCATCGGGTAGATTCACACGGCCTCCACCCAGTTGAGGAGAAAGTGAGAGCCATAAGAGAGGCACCTGCGCCAAAGGACGCCTCAGAGCTCAAATCGCTTCTAGGAATGATCAACTATTATGGGTGGTTCTTACCCTATTTGTCTACAGTGGTGGCCCCCCTGCATTCTCTACTCAAAAAGAATCAATGTTGGTGTTGGGAGACGCCCAACAGAACGGTTTTCATAAAGGTGAAACAGTTGTTGCACTCGTCCAACCTTTTAGTACATTATGACCAGATGAAAGAATTGGTGTTGACGTGCAATGCATCTCCCTACGGAATGGGAGCAGTCCTCTTTCATTGGATGGACGACGGCACGGAATGGCCAATAGGTTACGTATCAATAACACTCACCACAGTGGAAAAGGGATACTCTCAGTTAGAAAAAGAAGGCCTATCCATCATCTTTGGTGTCAAGAAATTTCACCAGTACGTACTCGGCCGTCATTTTACAATCGTTTCAGATCACAAACCATTGCTAAGATTGTTTAGTGAGGACAAGGCTATACCACCCATGGCCTCAGCAACGATACGCCGATGGGCTTTAATTCTGGCAGCATATGAATACACTTTTGTACATAGGCCTGGCAATCAAATCGCAAACACCAATGCCCTTAGTCATTTGTCTTTACAAGAAAATGATAAGCTCATCTCAGTTCCACAGGAACTTGCTTTACTGTTAAATTTCTTAGATTCCCCGCCGGTATGTGCTCAACAGATCAGAGACTGGACAAGTCAGGACCCAATCCTATCTCAGGTAGGAGAACAAGTGCTACATGGTTGGTCACAGGATCTGACTAAATGAAACCGTACTTCAACAGAAGACATGAAATAACCAGCCAGGACAGCATCTTATTGTGGGAAACATGTGTGATAGTTCCTCCAAAGGGAAGGGGGCCACTTTTAATTGACCTACCCAGTGCCCATCCAGGAATTTCCCAAATGAAGACCATAGCATGCAACTATCTATGGTGGCCTGGGATGGATGGAGCAATAGAGAATATAGTAAAGCACTGTGTGCAATGTCAGCAACTGCAAAAGCTGCCAGTGACAGCTCTGTTACACTCATGGGAGTGGCCAGGTAGATTCTGGATGTGGTTACACATTGACTACGTTGGACCTTTCCTAGGAACAATGTTTCTGCTTATTGTTGATGCCCATTCAAAATGGTTGGACACATATGAGTGAAGTCACTAACGTCGATCGCTACAATTGAGAAACTATGCCAGAGTTTTGCCATTCTCGGACTACCAGAAGTAGTCATTTCCAATAATTGCACAGCATTTACGAGTGCTTAGTTTCAATAGTTTATCAGTCTGAATGGTATCACTCATGTGAAAACTGTACCATACCACCCTTCCTCAAATGGATTGGCGGAAAGGACGGTTCAAACATTCAAGACAGGCATGATCTCATTACAGCCTTGGTTCAAACACGGCCAAAAGAACTGAACTCCCGAGGTGAGGTGAGAGTGACTGCCCTTGATATCAAGGCAGCATTTGACCAAGTGTGACATCAAGGAGCCCTAACAAAACAAGTCAGTGGGAATCAGGGAAAACTCTCCACTGGTTGGAGTCATACCTAGCACAGAGGAAGATGGTTGTTGTTGTTGGAGGTCAGTCATCTCAGCTCCAGGGCACCATTGCCAGAGTTCCTCAGGGTAGTGTCCTCGGCCCAACTATCTTCAGCTGCTTCCTCAATTACCTCCCTTCCATCATAAGGTGAGAAGTGGGGATGTTTACTGATAATAGCACAATGTTCAGCACCATCCGTGACTCCTCAGATACTGAAGCAGTTTATGTCCAAATGCAGCAAGACTTGGACAATATCCAGGCTTGGGCTGACAAATAGCAAGTAACATTCGAGCCACACAAATGCCAACCAATAACCATCTCCAATAAGAGAGAATCTAACCATCACCCCTTGACTTTCAATGACATTACCATCACTGAATCCCCCACTATCAACATCCTGGGGGCTACCATTGACCAGAAACTGAACTAGATTAGCCATATAAATACTGTGGCTACAAGAGCAGGTCAGAGACTAGGAATCGTGCGACAAGTAACTCACCTTCTACTCCCCAAAACCTGTCCACCATCTACAAGGCACAAGTCAGGAGTGTGATGGAATATTCCCCACTTGCCTGGATGAGTGCAGCTGTCTCAACACTCAAGAAGCCCGATACCATCCAGGACAAAGCAGCCCACTTGGTTGGCACCACATCCACAAACATTCACTCCCTCCACCACCGACGCACAGTAGCAGCTTTGTTTACCATCCACAAGATGCACTGCAGGAATTCACCAAGGCTCCTTAGACAGCACCTTCCAAACCCATGACCACTACCATCTAGAAGGACAAGGGCAGCAGATAGATGGGAACGCCACCATCTGAAAGTTCCCCTCCAAGTCACCCACCATCCTGACTTGGAAATATATCGCCGTTCCTTCACTGTCGCTGGGTCAAAATTCTGGAACTCCCTTCCTAAGAGCACTATGGGTGTACCTACACCACATGGACTGCAGCGGTTCAAGAAGGCAGCTCACCACCACCTTCTCAAGGGAAAATAGGGATGGGCAATAAATGCTGGCCCAGCCAGCGAAGCCCACATCCCCTAAATTAATTTTAAAAAGCTACCTGGCAATTCCTTGGCAATCAAGCTAGCTCGCTTTCTTTTTCATTACAGGACTACCCCTCATACAACAACAGGTGTCACACCTGCGGAGTTATTGTTGGAACGCTGTCTCGGGACGAGATTGAGCTTAATAATGCTGAATTTAGAGGGGAAGGTGGAAAGGAGTTGAGGAAGCCAGAAAACTAGACACGACTGGCATAGTCGCGAGAGGAAATTTACCATGGGAGAGCCGGTATACGTGAAGAACTTTGGGGAAAGACCAAAGTGGTTACCGGGTGAAATAAGCGCAGTGACTGGACCTCTACCTTACCACGTGGAGGTGGAAGGCTGGATCATCCATAAACATGTGGACCATTTAAGGAAAAGAGAGACAAATCACCAAGATTTGGTTCCACCAGTGATCATGACCAGGTGTGCATTTCCTGTTGAGGATACTCAACCCAGGACTGACATGTCTGATGTTCCTGTAAGAGTTGTGGATACAGAACTGCAAGTGCACACCGAAGCACCTGATGTTCAGGCAACTCCAGAAAGGAGATTCCTGACAAAGAATCTGAAGTTGTGAAGATGCGATGTTCCACACGTACCAGGAAACCAACTGAAAGACTGAGCTTGTAAATTCCTTACCCAGTGTAAATAGTACATTGTCTTGAAAAATATGTACTTGTAAATATAATATGTATAGCCGAGTTAAAGGGGAAGGAATGTAGTAATTATCGTTTTATTTAGTGTGTAATATACCTTTAAGAATAATACTTGTTAGGCAAGATCACATGATCTGTAGTAACCAATAGGAGAGTAGTTCGGGCTACCTCAGCAGTCAGTGTAGAGACAGAGTTAGAGTTGGAGTTGAAAGCACACACGTAGTTGCTGCTGAGTATATTGTAAATAAACATGAAGTTTCCACCCAAGAAGTGTCTGCAGATCAGCTCTATCATTAATAGCACAACTCGGACACCCTACAACACAAGCATTGAATTAGAATACGAAATTACAGCATTGAGTTCAATGCGGAACCTTTAAACAAGTGTTGATTTGAGATACCGGGCCATTACTTAAGTATTGCATTACGATTTTAATCCATTATACCAGTTTGCGTTAAGATAACTCTAAAAGTTAGCTCTGTGTTCCTCTCTCCACAGAGGCTGCCTGACTTGCTGTGCGTTTCCAGCATTTTCTGGGGTTTTTTTTCAAATTTCCAACATCTGGAGTAATTTGCTTCTGATAAATATAGTGATGGATGTTGAATGCAATGATTATAGGTTCTTGCAATTGTATGCATCATTATGCCTGTTGCCTGGTTATTGTTATTATTGCTGAATAATGAAGCTGGGGCTGTGTCTCAGCTTGTTGAAGGAGTCGTACACAATATGGAAGGCAAAAAGAGTTGGGATGATGGAACTTTCGAGGCTGCAGTCAATAGATTTGTGTTGGCTAAGGATATGAAGGGGTATGTGTAAAAGGCAGGTAAATGGGGTTGAAGTACAGATCCATCATTATATAATTGGAAGGTGGAATGGACTGAAGGGCTGCTGAAGAAAGGCACAGAGAACAGGAGTCTGCTTATAGCAGAACTCCTCCAAACCAGGAGTTCCTGAGCCATTGATCAAGAATTGGCCTCTTCAATCACCAAAGATCACGCCAACTACCAGAGACAAGCCTTCCCATGATCTTCGCTGTGAAGAACCTGCTATCATCATCAGTTTTTGAAGATACCCTATTGTTTCTGAGCTTTAGTCACAGTCTGCCCCCAGACATGAGGGGTAAATTTTTTCCCTTGGCGTGCAGGCACGCGCCCGACCCACTCGAGCGTGAAATAGCATGTGATGACTGGGCGAGTGTCCCAATGTCATCACGCACGCGCATGATATTTCGGTCGGCAGGCGCGCGTGAGAGTCAAGTAAGACGCCCATTAAGGCCATTAATGTAACAATCAATGATGATTTTTCATTGCCTGTCCAACGTTATGGTTGGTGGGCGGGCGAGTGAATCGGCCAGGCAGCCTTTGCCTTTTTGAGGAAACCTCATCCAAGGGTGGGATGAGGTTTTCGATATTAATTTTAAAAAAGATAAAAATGTTTGGACAGAATTTACATCAGCCATATGTTCAGGTGACTGACCCTGATGTGTGGACATTTTCTTCGGTATTTGAAAATCTTAATTTCCGGTTTTTGAATTCTTCAGCTCCCTGAGGCAGCTCTCTGCCTTCAGAGAGCCTTCAGTGAGTACTCCTTTGCGCCCACGCTGACTTCAGCGCTCGCCCTCCTCCTGGCAACACAGAGCATTTCAGTGGCACCTTTCATGCTGGCCAGCCGTTAATTGGCCAGCCAGCGTGAAATCGTGGTCGGCGGCCCGTTTCCTGGCCGCTTCCGGGTCTGCCGACCACGTCCACACGCCAAACTCAAAATCCTGCCCTAAGTTCATATCGGACAGGAACTGTGACATTCTTTTCTGCTGTTCAGTTGTACTGGAACTGGATGCCACCTGTGTCGTGCATGCAGTACTGCAACCTAGATTGTAATATGGAACACCTCAGGACTCCTGTTTATCACTGGTTTCATTCTAGCAGGTATTCTGAAGGCTTCTCTATTTCAATTTGGGATGTAATGCCTTGTACACTTCAGGACATAGTTCCAAATACTGCTTACACTTTATGAACAGTATTATAAAAAACACACACACGAGTACTCCAATTGACATAAGCCACCCCCGTATCTGCCCTTTTACTGATGTTACAAATTTAGGTCTGCTGCAGATATCTTCTAGGGTTCAGGAATGCCAGCCGTTTATTTCCATCAATACAACTAATCATCACGAAATAATATAAACATAACAGCCACACAATATGTACCCAGCTCACCAAATCACCTTGCTTGAATTAATTTTGTAAGTTTCCTCTCACGTTCCATCTCCCTTACATCTCTTCCCAGCCTGGATCCTCCTCCTCAGCTTTCACAACTCTCACAATAAACTGACAATGTCCTCTCTAACCGCCAACCCCTTCCCAGAGCAGAATTCATTAGCTTAACCTGGCAGCATCCCTGCTGAATTCAATTGAACACTTGGCAAGGTGCCAATGAGTGTGAATGATTACTGGAATGCCAAACTAGTTTCCTTCTTCTGAAGGGCACTGGTTCAGATGCCCTAACTGAAAGAAAAAGACTTGCATTTATATAGCATCTTTCACCGTCTCTCAAAGCACTTTACAGCCAATGAAATACTGTGTGTGAAATCGAATTTTTGTCTGCAACCTGCAGCCATGTAAAATTCATACTCTGGAGACTAACTTTAACTCGATCCAACATAAATTACTGCAAAGTCCCCTGTGGTGGCATAGCCTCAAATCTCAAAATGTAAGAACCATTGGTTGTGGAAATGAGGCATTTTTTAGTCATTTGTGATGCCCACTGAGAGAGATATCATACCAGAAGAGCAGGAAAAGACCATCATCAGATATCAGGAATCAACTCCATGCAAACAGATATGATGCAATACATATGTTCCAGTAACCACTTTCCCACCCCCTCCACAAGCAAACAAATGGCGGAAAAAGATATCGGAGGCCTATTGAAAAAATAATCCGGAAGTTTCTCTTCCCTCCCTCAAGCAAATATTCAAAACCCCTGGGGATTACAAGAGGCCACATCAATCATTCCAGGTACCTTTCATCTTCATTTACTAACACATGTCGCCTGCTCTCAACGGTCATATCTTGTTTTGTAGGTTTGAATAAAGGTGTTACATTAGCTATTTTCCAATCAGGACAAACAGGAGTCCTGAGGTGTTCCATGATTATGGTCTGGGTTGCAGTACTACACGTGAGATGCAGGTGGCATCCAGTTCCAATACAAAGGTGAGGACAATTTTCTTCTCTCTCAGAGGGTCTTTCGTCTGTGGAATTCTCTTCCCCAGAGAGCAGTGGAGACTATGTCAGTGAACTTATTCAAGGCTCAGTTAGATAGATTATTGATAGATAAGGGAGTCAAGGTTTATGGGGGAAAACAGGAAATTGGAGTTGAGACCACAATCAGATCAGCCATGATCTTATTGAATGGCGGAGCAAACTCAAGGGACCTGCTCCTAAGTCCTATGTTCCTAACTCAGTCTGGTTCAACAGGAGACTAGAATGTCACAGTTCCTGTTGGATATAAACCTCATGAAAGGGAGGAGACTGAGACGAAAGCTCAGAAACAATAGGGTATCTAAAAAAACTTCACAGGCCAAGATTACAGGAAGCTTGTCTGTTAGGTGCTCCAGGTTCTTGCATCATTAACCGTCGAACAAGAGAATGTTTATAATGATGCTCTTTGTGACAGTCCATTCGGAATTCTCCCATGCCCCCCACAGCGGGTTTAATGGCGGACGGGGTGGGGGGGAGAATGTGGCGGGAAGTCCAAAAATCGGTTACACGCTGGTGTAAAATGACAGTGGGAACTTGTGCTCCCACCCGCCAAATCGCGTCACAATTTCAGCTAGAGGCTGACGTAAAACTGATTTGCCTCCCGCTAATGGGATACAGATGAAGGCCTGACTGGAATCGCCCCACCCCCACTGATCATCCCCGCCACCAGTGGGAAATCACGCTGGTCCAGAACACGCCCGAACCAATGTGGCATGTACATGTCGGCACTTGCATGAAGAAGGCTGGGGTCTGCCCCCAGAGTCCGAGATGGAGGCCTCCTGCGACCTTGGACCCCGGGGCATGCAGCAGTGGGTGGGGGGTGCATCTTTGAGGTGGATCTTTCAGCTTCAGTGTCTTCGAGGAGGTCCATCTTCCAGCTTCAGAGTGTTCCTGGAGATCCATCTTCTTACTTCAGGGGGTCCATCTTCTTTCTTCAATGGTGGGTCAGTGATGTTGGAATGCTGCTTAAAAACAGTGCCCAGATATGATGGGGGGAGGGGCACGCGCCATCCAGCTCACAAAACGTTGGGAAACCCCCCACTGCAGAATTAATGAGGCTGAGGTTGCATGATATGGCGCAACTTTGCAGCGGCCTCCACAGCGGGAAACACTCCCCGTCCCTGCCCCTGCCACGGGACTTAGCCCCAGATGAGAGAATTCCACCCTCCACTTCCACCCCCTTCGTAAGGAGTACTTGGACAAGGAAGTATTCAATGAACGGCATGACACTAAGAAGTTCTGAGGGACAAAGGGACCTTGGCGTGCGTGTCCATAGATCTCTGAAGGCAGAGGGGCATGTTAGTGGGGTGGTGAAAAAGGCATATGGGCACTTGCCTTTATCAACCAAGGCATAGATTACAAAAGTAGGGAGGTCATGTTGGAGTTGTATAGAACCTTGGTGAGGCCACAGCTGGAGTACTGTGTGCAGTTCTGGTCGCCGCATTATAGGAAGGATGTGATTGCACTGGAGCGGGTACAGAGGAGATTCACCAGGATGTTGCCTGGGATGAAACATTTAAGTTATGAAGAGAGGTTGGATGGACTTGAGTTGTTTTCGTTGGAATAGAGAAGACTAAGGGGTGACCTGATCGAGGTGTACAAGATTGAGGGGCATGGACAGGGTGGATAGGGAGCAGCTGTTCCCCTTAGTTGAAGGGTCAGACACGAGTTCAAGGTGAGGGGCAGGAGGTTTAGGGGGGCTGTAAGGAGAAGCATTTTTACCCAGAGGGTGGTGATGGTCTGGAATGCGCTGCCTGGGAGGTTGGCGGAGGTGGGTTGCCTCACATCCTTTAAAAAGTACCTGGATGGGCACCTGGCATATCATAACATTCAAGGCTATGGGCCAAGTGCTGGTAAATGGGATTAGGTAGGTAGGTCAGGTGTTTCTCACATGTCGGTGCAGACTCGATGGGCTGAAGGGCCTCTTCTGCGCTCTGTGATCCTGTGATTCTGTGATAAGTTCCAGGTGTTGTTAGGCTCCTGGCAGAATTCCTGCTGCCAGGAGGGAGCCTAGTGCCAATGTGAGAGCAGAAGATTGTGGATATGCTGCAGCGCACATCACAGCTGTAACACCAGAAGAAGTGGCAAGGTATGTTAGAAAAGAGTGAGGTATCTTAGAAAAGCAAAAGCTCCTGAAAAGTTCCGATTGAAGACTTGGTTAAGGGCTAATGGTTAAGCAAGCAAGCGTTTGGAGCTAATTGGAGGGAGAGGAAAGTGCTGTATCTCCCACTCCTGGTATGGGGTGCGTCAAGGTATTTACAGCTGATTCCCAGGACTTGCTACCACTTAATATGGTGGCAACCCAGGAAGCGGTGGTAAGAGGTTTCTACAGAACTAAAATCCACCAAGGACCCATCCACACACTGCTGTTTGCTCATGGAGTGTGTGGAAGAATCAGAAAGCAGCAGTCGTGGCAGGGGTGGCGCTAGGGGAGCAGAATCCCAGTCGAAGTCGTGGACCTCCCCACAGAAATGCTCCTTCATTTTGTGGCAAGGCCCTCTGATAGCAGGCAGGATCAGGAAGGGGAGTTCCTTCCTTATAGGACAGTCACGTGTTCCAAAAAGGCAGCGTGGTATATTGTATGGTTCAGCGAGCCAGGAGCACATATCAGGAATCCAAACACCTAATGTGTGGCCTGATACCTCTAGGGCTTGCAAATCTGGCGCAATAGTTTCTACAAGCATTTAAGTAGGAAAAGAATAACTAAAGCTAGCATTGGTTCTCTAGAGAGTGAGCCTGGGGAATTGATAATGGAAAATAAGGAAATGGCAGAGGCGTTGAACAGGTATTTTGTGTCTGTCTTCACTGTAGAAGACTCAGGAATCTTCCCAAAGATACTTGAAAATCAAGAGGAGAACAGGAGGGAGGGACTTAAACAATCACAGGGAAAAGATGCTGGGAAAACTATTAGACCTAAAGGCTGACAAGTCTCCTGGACCTGATGCCCTGCATCTTGGGATATTAAAGAAGTAGCTGCAGAGATAGTAGATGCATTGGTTATAATGGGAGGAGAAGGTGGTGTAGTGTTGATGTCATTGGACTAATAATCCAGAGGCCCAGGCTAATGCTGCGGGGACATGGGTTTGAATCCCACCATGGCAGCTGGTGGAATTTAAATTCAATTAATAAATTTGGAATAGATAGCTAGTCTCAGTAATAGTGATCATGAAACTATCATTGATTGTTGTAAAAACCCACCTGGTTCCTTAATCTCATTTAGGGAAGGAAATCTGCCATCCTTACCTGGTCTGGCCTCCAGACCCACAGCAGTGTGGACTCTTAATTGCACTCTGAAATAACCCAGCATGCAGTTCAAGGGCAATTGGGGATGTGCAGCAAATGCTGGCCTTGCCAGTGACGTCCACATCCCATGAGAAAATAAATTTTAAAAAATATTCCAAAATTCATTAAAGTCTAAAAGGATCCCACTGGATTGGAATATAGCTAATGTAAAACCTTTATGCAAGAAAGGAGGGAGACAGAAAGCAGGAAACTACAGGCCAGTTAGCCTAATACCTGTCGTGGAGAAAATGCCAGAATCCATTATTAAAGAGGTTATAGCAGGATACTTAGAAAAATCAGAATGGGATAATGCAGAGTGAACAGGGGTTTGTGAAGGGAAATTGTGTTTCATTTATTAGAGATTTTTGAGGATGTAACAAGCAAGGTGGATAAAGGGGAACCTATAGATGTGTTGCACTTGGATTTCCAAAAGGCATTTGATAGGTGCCACGTGAAAGATTACTACACAAGATAAGAGCACATGGTGTTGAGGGTAACATAATAGTATGGCTAAAGGATTGGTTAGGTAACAGGAAGCAAAGAGTAGGGATAAATGGTTCTTTCTCAGGTTGACAGGTGGAGTTCCGGGGGCTCAATGAGTTACAGTCTACATCAATGACTTGGAAGGGACCAAATATATGGTAGCTAAATTTGTTGATGGCATCAAGATAGGTAGAAAAGTAAGGGTGGAATTGTCCCAGATTTCCACTAAGTGCAGTAGCGGGTGTGAAAAAAACCATTTTACCCACCTGTCGCAATGGTGGGTTTTCGCACCATGTCGTCTCCTTCCAGGCGCATCCTGCCTAGTTAATAATTCATGGGAAACATACCAGATCACTGGTGGGCTAGCCTCATTCGTCTGCCCTGCCGTCACCTCAGGCCTTCAATAACCCGGGCATCATATTTAAAGGGCACCCCTGCACAGAGCTAGCTCTCTCTATGGGATCGGAAGCTGTTGGAAAGTCATGGCTGCCAAAGGGAAACATGGTGCCCTCAAATTTAGGGACAACTCTCTTGGGAGCCTACTGGATGCATTGGAGGCCCGCCGTGAAGTCTCCTACCCCTGCTCTGGGTGAAGACCAGCAAGCAAGGTTACCAATCTAGCATGGGAGGCTGTGGGAGCGGGGGCCAGCACCAATGCCCTGCAAAAGAGGACGGCCACCCAGTGCTGAAAGAGAATGAATGATCTCGTCTGTTCTGCCAGGGTAAGGCACTTTTCTCATCACTCTCACACTCACAAACCCATCACACATTCACAGGGGATCTCATTCACTGCCAGTTCAAGGGACATAACCAGTCACTCTTTCACACAAACTTTCATCTATCCTGCGGATCGTGTCCTCATCCTGTCCATGGCACCACTCACCACCCACACATGCCAGGCATCCTTTTCATCTGGCCTGGCAGGGGTTCTGCTTACACTCTCTCCACCTGTAATCATGTGGGACAAGTTGGTACACAACAGAGAAGTCACACACTGGTGGAGGAATGCCTGACATCAAGGTCTTCACAGACTTTGAAACCAGAGCCATCCAGCTGGCCAGCGACGATCTGGACCGGTCCTGTGCTGATGGTGAGGTCGGCAGTGCTCAAACAAGTGAGGATCCAGCAGTGTAACATCCATCAGACAACCATGCCGTGAGTCAGTTCCCCTGTTCCCTAGTTCCCTGCCATGCACTAATTATCTCTCCTTGCTTTCGCAGGCACACCTGGGAAACAGCCGAGAGGGGCCACAAGCCATGTCCTCGACTCCAATCCTGAAGACACCTTGGAAGAAGAATCTGATGACACCCTAATTGAAGACCCATCACAGCACTCACCCACACCCTCCACCAGCGCAGAGACACACACCTCAGTGGTACCTAGTTCTTGAGTAGTCTCGGGATCACAATCTGGCGAACACATCGCACTGTCTGATCTACAGCAGACAGTGGCAGGGACTTGCCAGGTTCCCGGCACTAGGAATTCTGCTGGAGACCAGAAATCTGCTGAGTCCGAGTCAGATGAGGAGCCTCTGGACTCGGTCATGTCACAGTTGCTGGAGCTGCAAAGGCAAGTTCAGGAACATCAAGAAGGAATGTGCGCTGCACTCCTCAGATTGCAAGGCACGATGGAGGAGTCCATCCGTCTTCAGGCTGAGGTGATTGCACAGGCATGTCAAAACACTGAGGTCAACACTGATATGGTGGCAGCCGCCATAGAGATCTTGGCCCAGGACATTGGTCTTGCATTGCTGTATGGGCTGAACTCCATCACTGACACCATAGTTGGCCTTCAATCGTGTGTACATGAGAGGGGTGCAGGGCAGCTCGATCTCACTCGTTTCCCCTTCTCCTCACGGACTCAGCCAGGGGCCCTCAGGCACCCTCAGGAAGGAGGATCAGCAAGTGCACACCCTGGGGCTATCCACCCAGGTGACTCCAGGAGTGTCCAGCCCATCCGAATCCCCTCTTCCTGTGACCTCAGCAGCTCCAGCTCCACAGGCCGAGGAGGGTGCCACTGCCACACAGAAGGACCCTGATAGCAGGCTGGGGCCCTCCAGGCCTTGGCCTTCCAGAAGACACCCATCAAGGTCATCACAGACAGGGTGTAGCAGTCAGCAGGCTGCCTCCACCTCCGCTGTGGGTGTCCGGGGAGCACCAAGATGTAGCGGGAGGGTTAGGAATGTTAAGAAGATGTAGTTGCAAAGCCTGGGCATAGGTGTTAATCACTTGTACATGATGTTCATTGTTGTAAATAGACTTCCAAGAAGGTCTCCTTGCCTGTGGCTCTTTGTTACGATGAGCAGTGTTCGTGTCACTCAGATGTGAATCCTCGGTTCCTGCACAAGATAAAGGCAGGTGTCTCAGTCCTGGGCCTCTGCTCTGTGCAGTGTGTAACCTTCAGACCAAAGTGATGGTCCAGCTTCACTTTCACTGGAAACATTACTGATGCCTGCACCTCGATGGTGCTTGTCATTGCTGCCAGAATGTCGTGGGTGTCACAGAGTCCCATCATACTCTCTGTGCTCTCAGCACTTTTTGAGGTGGGATTGGATCCCCCATCTCATCAGCATCTGTGACCAGTGACACTGTGCTCCAGCTCCTGAAGGGGTCAGGTGCTGAAGGGTGACAAAAGATCAGCTGCATTTAAAGTTTTACGGCTGTGTCTCCATGATATGACCCTGATCACAGAGCGCAAGCGAGCTGCCCTCAACCGAAGAGGAGTGAAACATTCACAGAGACTATGTGAAGATTTATGGAGTGTCCCCACTGTATGTTGTCACCATCCTCCTGGAATACAGCGACTATTAGGGCCTCTGCTGCATCTCCATGACATGAGCTTGAGTATTGAGGGTATGTGCGTTGCTATCAGCCACACAGGAGTCAAACATTCACAGATGCAAGGTGAGGATGTCAGGACTGTCCTCACTGCATCTCGTCACCAACCCCCATGAATCATGCAGCTATGAGGGCCTCCCGAACATGCCTGCCTCGTCTGGCCAGTGTGATGTCCTCATCGGAGGAGACGTGGAGCTCCTTCACCTCCTTCTTAGCCAGGCCCTCTCTCCGTTGCAGTGCCAGGTTGTGTAGCGCACAGTAAGCGACAATGATGCGTGACACCCTCTGGGGACTGTATTACAGGGCCACACTGGACCTGTTGAAGCACACGAAACCTCATTTTCAAAATGCCTATCATTTGTTCCACCAAAGTCTGGGTCGTGGCATGAGCCTCGTTATACCGTCACTCTGCTGCAGTCTGAGGCCATCACGCGGGCGTCCTCAGCCACGGCCTCTGCGGGTATCCCTTATCCGAGGAGCCAACCCTGCAGCCTCTGTGGACCCTGGAAGATGTCAGGGATCTGAGACCTACTAAGAATGTAGGAGTTGTGACACTCCCTGGAAATCGTGTGCAGATCTGTAGAATGGTTTTGTGGTGGTTGAACACCAGCTAAACATTCAGCAAGTTGAAGCCCTTGTGTTTGACGTAGTTGACTGCTAGTTGCCACGGAGATCTAAGTGCACAGTGAGTGCAGTTGAATGCATCATCACCTGTGGAAACCAGAGACCTGGGCAAATCCCAGCGCTCTTGTTTCCTGACTTCCCTGATCCTGGGCCAAATGCACAAAGTTCCTGTTCC
Organism: Cetorhinus maximus; assembly: GCF_964194155.1. Taxonomy (NCBI): domain Eukaryota; kingdom Metazoa; phylum Chordata; class Chondrichthyes; order Lamniformes; family Cetorhinidae; genus Cetorhinus; species Cetorhinus maximus. The sequence continues at coordinate 46,940,655 of NC_135883.1, forward strand.
GTGACCTCCTGGATACACCTGTGCGTGGAGGCTTGGGAGGTCCCACACAGGTCACTCGTTGTGCCCTGAAGGAGCCACAGGCGTAAAAATTGAGTGCCGCTATCACTTTCACAGCCACTGGCAGTGGACGCCCTCCATGCCCCCGTGCACCAAATCCTGCAGCAAGTGGCATAATTGACTGACCAGTTCCCAAGACATGCGCAGTCTTTGGCGACACTGGTTCTCAGCCATCTGCAGGAATAACAAGCGCCATCTATACACCCCAGGTCTAATGAAGTGCCTATGAGTGACGGTTCTCTGTGGGTCTTCAGCTGCGTGTGCTGCAGGCCCTGCCACACCTTCATCTAAGGGAGGTTCTCCTCCACCACTCTCCTCTTCTTCTTCTCTGCTCCCTGTAAGCCATGAGGCATACCGCTAAATCACCAGGATCCATGATCCTGTTGTTTTCCTCATGCAGGATCAAAGAGAGAGACACATGTGTTAGCATAGGTGTCCTAAAAACCTCTTGGTTAAGTCTGAAGACCCCTTCATCACAGAATCTCAGAATTTTAATGGCACAGAAGGAGGCCATTCAGCCCATCGTGTCTGCACCAGCTCTCCAAATGAACATTATGACCCAATGCCATTGCCCTGCCTTTTCCCCATACCTTTGCACATTGTTTCTATTCAAATAATCATCTAATGCCCTCTTGAATGCCTCGATTGAACCTGCCTCCACCACACTTCCAGGCAGTGCATTCTAGACCTGAACCACTCATTGTGTGAAAAAGTTTTTTCTCACGTCACATCTGCTTTTTTTGCAAATCACTTTAAATCTGTGCCCTCTCGCTCTTGATCCTTTTATGAGCGGGAGCAGGTTCTCTCTATCTATCTGTCCAGGCCCCTCATGATTTTGAATGTCTTTGTCAAATCTCCTCTTAGCCTTCTTCTCTCCAAGGAGAACAGTCCCAACCCCTCCAATCTATCTTCATAGCTGAAGTTTCTCATCCCTGGAACCATTCTTGTAAACCTCTTCTGCACTCTTTCCAATGTGTTCACATCCTTCCTATAGTGTGGCACCCAGACCTGTACAGAATACTCCAGCTGAGGTCTAATGAGTGTCATATAAATTCAGCATAACCTCCCTGCTCTTGTACTCTATGCCCATATTAATAAAGCCCAAGATACTATATGCTTTATTAACTGCTCTCTCCACTTGTCCTGCCACCTTCAATGAGCTATGTACATATACACCCAGGTTTTCCTGCTCCTGCACCCCCTTCAAAATTTCACCCCTTATCTTACATTTTCTGTTCATGTTCTTCCTACCAAAATGCATCACCTCACACTTTTCCACCTTGAACTTCATCTGCCATCTATCTGCCCACTCCACCAATTTGTCTATGTCCTTTTGAGGTTCCACACCATCCTCCTCACAGTTTACAACACTCCCAAGCTTCATATCACCCACAAACTTTGAAGTTGTTCCCTGCACCAAGATCTAGATCAGTAACATATATCAGGAAAAGCAAGGGTCCCAAAATGGAGCCCTAGGGAACTCCACAACAAACCTTCCTCCAGCCTGAAAAATATCCATTGACCATTAATCTCTACTTCCTATTTTTCAGCCAATTTTGTATCCACGTTGCTACTGTCCCTTTTACTCCATGAGCAATAACTTTTCTCACAAGTCTGTCGTGTGGCACTGTATCAAATGCCTTTTGAAAGTCCATGTACATCACATCAACAACATTACCCTCATCGATCTTTTCTGCTACCTCTTCAAAATACTCCAGCAAATTAGTTAAACACGATTTCCTCTTTATAAATCCATGCTGGCTCTTCCTGATCAACCCATATTTTTCCATGTGACTACTAATTGTATCCCGAATAGTTGTTTCTAGAATCTTGCTCACCACTGAAGTTAAAATGACTGGTCTGTAATTGCTGGGCCCATCCTTACAACCTTTTTGAACAAGGGCGTAACGTTTGCAATTTTCCAGTCCTTTGGCACCACCCCTGAGCCTAGGGAGAACTGAAAGATTTTGGCCAGTGCCCCTGCAATTTCTACTCTCACTTCCTTCAATATTCTTGGATGCATCTCATCTGATCCCAGTTCCTTGTCAATTTTAAGTATCAGCAGTCTATTCAACGCTTCCTCCTTATCAATTTTGAACCCTCATGCATGCAGGAGAGTGCTGGCCAGAGTGTAGTGTGCTCATTGGCTGTCTGAATTCCCACCCACCCCCTGCTCCACTCCACCTGACCGAGTGGTGGCAGCTTCGGCCACTGGACTGCATGCAGTGCTCTCTGCTCAGGCACAGGCATTCTCCTAACCCGCACTGCAAGCCTGCACTGTTAGCTTGAACAATGATGGATTATGGCCCAAACCTTAATTAAGACATTGCAAGGGTCTGTGAGCGCCTCCACCAGTGACTGCGCCATGACCACCTTTTGCAAGGGGGATTCTACAACTTACCCAGTTGGTCAATTGTTCTGCTGCCTCCTAAAATGTACATTAATTTGAAGTCTGTGCCCGAGTGTTGAAAGGTTCTGGAGCATTTGGTGGCACTTTCATGCTTTTGCGTTGCTTGAATGGGCAGAAAAGCTTCAGCGGCCCGACTCTAAGCATGTCAATGGAGCTGAAGTTGAATGGTCTCAGCTGTGGACAAATGCTCACTTTTGACAGGCTTTTCCAAGTGCGTGGTCGTGTCCTTCAATGCCCCCCCCTTCTCCTCTCGCACCACTGGCATGTGCTTGTGCATTTTCTTCAGTCTGTACTGTCTTGTTCCCCACCACCCCATCATATGCTTGTGGACTTTTTTCAGTCTGTCTCTGCTGCCTTGCACCCTGCGCACCCCCTCCCCCCAGTCTAGGAAAAAGTGACTTGCCTGTGTCCTCTGTGACTGCTTGGTGCATCTTCCTTGATGTTATATGGGCGATGCTCAGGAGCACTGCGCAAGGTTGTGTGCACTCACCTCCGAGTTCCCCTCCAAGTTCAGCTCATCAGGCAGTCGTGAAGCATGCCGTTCTGAAGTGATGCCAGCGCAGGCGGTAACTTCGACGTGGGGGAATTACTCTATCGAGCAAGGCTTATGATGCTAAAGTACTGAAATTATGTTCCTGACGTGCGACGGCGAGAAACGCGGCCCGCCATTGACAGGTGGAGTGGATGATCGTAAACTAGTTTCAAGATGGCATGAAAATGAGTTTTGACCTTCTTGCCATATTGCTTCCCCCACCCACCCCGTCATGATGCCCAACGCCAATGGAATCGGACAATTCCGCCCTAAGTTGTCACGAGAGCAAGAGAGTCTGCAAAGGGATATAGACAGGTTAAGTGAATGGGCAAAAAATTGGCAGATGGAGTATAATGTGGGAAAATATGAACTTGTCCACTTTGGCAGTAAGAATAGAAAAGCAGTATACTATTTAAATGGAGAGAGGTTGCAAAACTCGGTTTACAGAGGGATCTGGGTGTCCTAGTACATGAACCACATAAACTTAGTATGCAGGCACAGCAAGTGATCAGGAAAGAAATTGGAATGCTGGTTTTTTTTGCAAGGGGAATGGAATATAAAAGGAAGGAAGTTTTACTGCAGCTGTACAGGACCTTGGTTTTGACCACATCCAGAGTACTGTGTACAGTTTTGGTCTCCTTATTTGAAAAAAGATAAAATTGCATTTGAAGCAGTTCAGAGAAGGTTCACTTGACTCAATTCTGGGTTGAAGGGCTTATCTTATGAAGAAAGGCTGAATAGGTTGGCCTGTGGCCATTGGAGTTTACAGGAATGAAAGATGATCTTATTGAAACATATAAGATCGTGAGGGGACTTGATAGGTTGGATACCGGTTTCCCCTTGTGATGGAGACTAGAACTACAGGACACAGTTTACGAATAAGAGATCTCCCTTTTAAGATGGAGATGAGGAGAATTCTCTTCCCCAGAAAGCAGTGGAAGCTGGCTCATTGAATTTATTCAAGGCAGAGTTAGATAGATTTTTGATAGACAAGGAAGTCAAAGGTTATGGGGGGGCAGACAGCAAAATGGAGCTGAGACGACAACCAGATCAGCCATGATATTATCGAATGGTGGAGCAGTTCAAAGGGCTGAATGGCTTACTCCTGCTCCAAAGTCCTATGTTCCTACAATAACTACTAGAATGTCTAAGCTCTGGGCCAATAGCACTGATCATAAGCCCTGTTCCAATATTCTATACACATGCAGCGAACATAAGAATTTTACATGGGTGCAAAATAAATAGAACCCACTGAACTACTGGAGCTAACGTATCAGGGAATTGACAGATAATTGATTTGCCATGTAATAATGCAATCTGATGCTTTCTTTAAATACAAGGAATGGAAGTGTGGGGACTGCTACAGGTAGTGATGGAGACACACTGAAGATGCTTACTCCATTCGGTATAGGAAGCAAACCTTTGGGATCTGGATCAAATGAGAAGTTGGAAGTGAGCTTCAACCATCACGTGTGTAACACATTCATGCTATCAGTTATGGTGTCCCATGATTATTTTTCCTGTTTTACTGTTACTCTAAACATTCGTGTCAATGGAGCTACAGAAATAGCTCACTATGTTTCTGTTCTCTCTTTGCAGATTTCAGTGGTCTGAAACAGCTCGTTAACCAGAACACCCTCCATTCCCCTTTCCCTATGACACCAAGCAGTAGCACAGATACAGGCACCTCAAAACATAGAGATAGGAAAGAGGATGGAAGAGCAATGGGTGTGGCACTAGGCACTGGCCATGAGGAGACAAAGGAACTGGTGACACATGATGGCCAAGCTTCTGCTGACTTCTGAGGCATCTTCACTCAATGTCTGGGAATTGAGAAGTTCTGCAGACAAATTGAGAATGGTGGCCACCTCAGCTTCCATTGGCACAGGACAGAATGCATTTCTGATTGTCCCAAGCAGTTTTGGCAGAGTTTAGCTGCACGCCTCCACCAAGGAGTCTTTCGTCAGCCTTGAGGTCCGGGAGAACTCCATTCGGCACATCCTCCAGGAGGTCTCGTTTGGATTGCTGTCTGCCTCATGTGACACCTGCCTTCTCGGTTGTCCCTGTCCTCCATTGGCTGGAGGAGCTGCACCCACGACGCTGGCTTTTGAAAATAATCCAATTATTCCACTGTCACTTGCAAATGCAGTCCTTCAATCAACACATAGTATCTTCTCATAATGCAGGATCACCACTGTAAAAATCCATACATTTCACTTGGGATTTTAATTCACCAATGCCAGAAACAAACTAGAACTAACTGCAATAGACTTAAAACATTTCTGTATATTGAACACCTGAATTTTTCTGGAACGTTGTCAGAAAAATCTTTTGAGAAGTTAATTGAACCCCATTAAAACTGATACTTCCAGCCATTTACTGTAAGAATTTTCTACCGTTCAACTACTTTGCACACAATGAAGATTCCTTTACCTTTTAAGCCTAGAAGCAAGTACTGACTGATATGCAAAATGTAATTCTAGTTACCTGTGGGATAAGTGAAGACACAGGCCAACAACTATACTGTGACATGGAGTGCAACTTTAATCTGACATACCCAGCAGAAAACCGATGGGACCGGGTGCAATGTTGCTTTTAGACCCCTCCTGACTTAAATCCCTGCTCAAGTCAACATTGGACAAGGTATAGAACTAGCATCCCACCCAATCCAAGTGAGATTCCCACCTAGTGAGTTCAGCTAAAGTGGCACCATCTCATTCTCCATACTATCTGACCATTTGTGGTAAGATATTTACCCCTTGCTGCACTGGGGCACGTGGCAAAATTTGATTGGCTCAGCCTCCTTTGATTATGGTCCACTTTCCTACTACTTTGTCCATGCATCTACAATTGGTGATTAGCACCATGCCATGATTCTGATGCAAAACACTGTGTACAAGTAATGGGGTCCCAAGATTGTGTGACCACTCATATAAAAGAGAACATTTTTTCAGATACTAAATAATTCCTTGTGCACACTATGGCATTTGCTTCATGGAAGTAGCAGAAAGTATTTTGTCTATTACAATAAATCAGAAGTTACGTGCATTGTCGGTCAGTAATTCATTTTCAATGGCCAACCTCAAAAGTTAATAGACTTTGTTAGATATAATTCTGTGAGTTTTTTTAAGGATGATTTAAGCATTATATGAGATTGCATACTTTTCATGCTTCCCATGATTCATAAAACTGTTCTGACTGCACACAATAGCACACAATAGTCTGTGCAGGTAATGACTTCACTCAGTGTACTCCTGCTCACCAGAACTAATTGCACTTTGGGAATACAAGAAAAAATATTGCAATAGCCCCCCTCGTTAAAATCAGAAGTCTCCCTATACTTAAAAAAACAGCCTGATTTCTCTACTAATTTTTAATCTCATTACTGCTATCTATTAAGAAGGCAAGTACTGTGAGATATAAAATGAATATAAAATGGAGAGCAGTAGGTAAGGAAATATAAACAGTAAATGTCTAGTTGAAAACAAAAAATGTCGTTGGAACAATAAACATCTGATAGACAAATTCAAAAGTTAATAGAGGTTTTGTTAAAGCAGATAATTTCACTGCTAGATGAGTCATTGCGTTGAGGCCATCAATTTGAAACATCATTACCTGAACAAAGAGAGGGAATAGGAGAGATTTTTTTTTCTCTGCACAGAAGGTTGTTATAACATGCAGTGCCTGATCAAAAGCTATTGTGAATGCTGAATCCCTTTTAAGGGAAGTTGGATAAATATTTGAAAAAACGAATCTAAAAGCTAGGTTTCCGGAGTAGAATGGGGCCAAGTAGGGAGCTTTTTCAGAATTACGACATGGATGTGACAGGCTGAATGGGCTCCTTCTGTGTTGTCAAATTCTGGCTCTGTGCTGGAAATGAGCAACAATGTGAACACAAGAAATAGGAGGAGTAGACCATATGGCCTGTTGAGCCTGCTCCGCCATTCAGTACGATCATGGTTGGTCTTCGGATTCAACTCCATTTCCCTCCCGCTCCCCCTATCCCTTAATTCCCTGAGACACCAAAAATCACTCTATCCCAGCCTTAAATGTATTCAATAATGGAGCATCCACAACCCTCTGGGGTAGAGGATTCCAAAGATATTTGCCTGTGACTTTGGCTGAAAGAAGGTGTTTGAATGGAACTTTAGTGGTGAGTATTGGTTAATGGTGAGTCCATATATTTGGATCTGTTTGTGAATCAATAAGGAACCATCATGTTTAAATCTGAAACAGCTACTCAATGTAACAAGGTGAAACTAACTTAAAGGTGAAATTTGGTTTTGAACAGGTTTTAAGTAGTGACTGAGACTTTATTGACCTCTCAACTAGGGTCAAGTAAACGTTATGGGCAAAAAGTTAGTGTGGCTGGAGAAGTCATACCAGCACTGTTGCAGTGTCTACATGATTTGAAAGTTCTCCAAAACTAATGAATTTCAGGAATGCCACAATTGAAAGAGATGCCTCCAAGTAGGCTTATTTGATCTTGGGACACTCTACATAATACAAGAAGCTGAATGACTCCTGAAAGATGAATAGCCAGAGACAGTCACCTCGCAGCTACAGAGGATCACTGAAGGGAAGCAAGGTGCCAGCCACTGGAAGGCAAGGAGGACCTGGGTAGAGGTGGTCGGAGCAAGCTTTTGGACCTAAAGAGAGATCATTAGAGCTTATTCTTTTTTTTCTCTGTTGCCTTTCAGGTGTCAGGCTGAGTGTCAAACATGGAAAAATGTTAGAAAAGATTTGGGAAAGGTAGGATGAGCAGCCTGAAGTCATGGTTCACTTTGGAACGAATGACAGTAGAAAAGAACAGATTGAAGATGCTGCTGAGGCAATTTGAGGAACTGGCTGTTCAATTAAAATGTAGGAACTTAAAGCTCCACGGGTCATGTGTAAGAACAGGTTTCATATTTCTGGGCAATTTGTTTGTGTTCTGGGGGCAAGAGAAAACTCCAAGATAGGGCAAGTTTCACCTAAACCCAACTGGTAATGAAGATCTTGAAGAAAAAGTGCAGGGACCCAGTGGGAGCAAATTTAGTTAATAGTTCAGGGAAGGGACAAATCCTTGAATATAAAGGGAGAGGGTTTTAACATTAAGTACATGAAGGGGCAGAGCATTGTAAAATAGTAAGATCAAAGTGGGTGAGGAAATGGAGAGTTTTAAGAAACAGAATAAATGGGAAAGAAGGTACAGAGAAGGATATTAAAGGATAAAAATTAAAACAAAATAAAAACAAAAAGATTTGACTTGCAGAGTTTATATACCAATATGTGAAACATTAGAAATGGAACCAGTGGTATGAATTGGAATGGAGAGAGAACATAGCCTTGGAGATAATTTGGCTACAGCCAGCTGGGCAAGACTGGGAACTAAGCATTCCTAGCTGTAAACATTCAGGAGAACTTAAGAAGTTGAGAAGGCAAATAGAGAGCAGGGTGAGCTTATTAGTAAGCACACAATGAGAACAATCAAAAATAAAGTCTTTTATTGATGGTGCTACTCAGACAGAAGCTGTCAGGGTTGAGTTGAAAAGGATAATGGGGATGATAGTATATTTTAACACATTCTAAACCATCAAATATTGGGAAGTAATTTAAGGATTTTTGTGGGCCAATTCGGAGAGATCTGCACTAAGAATAACGTTGTAACGATAGGCTTTTTACCTCAGACTTGCAGCAAGGATAGGTTTGCATACCCACCCCATCCCCCCAATGCAACAAACACACTCAGATTTTACCCACAATTTTGTCCAGTAGTTTTGAAGTTGTAAGCTTATTGTCTGTGCTGCTGTAGAACACACTCTTGATGTAGTCGACTGTACAAGCTGCTGTATTTAAGAAGAAACATGTGCAAATTAATGCAGGCAGCTGCCTGCTCTAAGTACAGAATGTACTCTTCAGAAATACAGATACTAATGTCAAGAATGCAGAATTATTCCATGAGCAAAGAATGAAACGTATAACATTAATATTGATTACCATGGAAAGCATCAGCTGCGATTCCTCCTTGCTTTTGGTAGCAATTTCAGAATCAACTCCCATCAAAATTAATTTATTCTATTTGGTTTCTGCCTCATTTCCACTGTGAGGCTGTGGAACTGAAGCACTTTGACATTGAGGTGATCTCTGGACCCACATCATGCCCTGGGAACTGTACGAATATTTTTTGTGATTCATGCGGCAGAGTTGTCATCATTATTTATATTACATTTCTCTTAGTCCTTCTGTTCCTACAACAACAGCCCTTTTACTAGCCTGTCAGAATGTAAATACAAGGGATTGCATTCGAACCGAACCCTAGCTGAATTCAGTAATTGAGTGGGAGCTGGCTTTCTGAACTCTGGCTCCACAGCTTAACATAAATACAAGAATTTATGTTACATACTGAAATGGAGCTTCCAGTGCTACACTAAAATAAAACCCATGACTGCTGTTTCAATTTGCTGCAATTGGCAGTAGGTCCAGAACAGCTACTATAAAGCACCAAGTATGGCAGATTCATGGCACTATTTTCACTTTTACGTACAGCCTATATCTATGATATTGAGGTAACAGAGGATTTTTTTTTTCATTTTGTGGCTAGTGTTAAGCTGTGGTATATATTTTAATTGTCTTTAAGCATATCATGCCACAAAGCTAAAAACTAAGTATCAGCCCTGACTCACCATCAAATCAAATTAAGAATGCCCTTTGAAATGAAGGTTTGATCTTCATTTAGGAGTTTTTGAAGATGGCAGCTCAGTTTTAGAGGAGGGACCATTCATGTGATAAAATGGGGATTGGATGGTGATCTGGACATTTCAGTACAACATATACAATCCTTAGCTTTATAAGGAGCGTAGAAGCCAAGAAGTGATGTTAAACCTAAAAAAAGAAAATTGCTTAGGCTTCAGCTGGAGTATTGTGGTCAATGCTGGACATCACACTTTAAGAAGGGTGTCATGGTCTGAGATTTACTAGAATGGCACCAGGCTTAGGTGACTTCAGTTATGTGAAGCTGAGACTGCTGTCGTTAAAGCAGAACAATCTAAAGCAACAGTTAATTGGGATGCACAACATTATGAGGGGTTTTAATTGTGTAAATGACGAGGAACTGTTTCCCTGACAGGTCAGTAACCAGAGGAATCAGATTTAGGATAATTAACGAAATACCATGTTGTTATGATCTGGAATGCATTGCCCCTGAAAGGGCGGTGGGAACAGATTCAATAATAACTTTCAAAAGGGAATTGGATATATATTTGAAAAGGAAAAATTTGCAGAGTTGTGGGGGAAAAAGCAGGGAGTGGGTATAATTTGACAGCTCCTTCCAAGAGCTAGCATAGGCATGATGGGCTGAATGACCTGCTTCATTGCTGTAAGTTTCCAAAAGTGGCAGAAAGCAAGCTAGCATGATGAGTAGTGAAGACTAGAATTCATTCATAGCCTGAACATGGTTGGACTGTTGAAATTTTGTGGTGAATTCATGAGTATATTTGGCACGCTAACAGTTGATCTCCTGTTGCCGTATGCTTGGATTTAATACTGCATAAAAGGGTAAAAATAGGAATGCAATTGTGAGTGATTTTGAGCTGTGAACAGGAGTTCTAAACAGCATTAATCTAGGAGTCAAAATTGTGAGAAGAACAGCAGAAAGTGTAATTTATTTAAGACGAAGGATGTGGAGAGTCAGTGTGTTGCCCTCAGTAAGGAAGCAAAATAACAAAACCAAGAGGCTAAATAATGAATCCTATAGAACCTACAGCACAGAAACATCCATTCAACTAACTGATCTCTGCTGATGTTTATACTCCACATCAACCTTATCACACTCACTTCATCCCAACCTATCCTTGTATTCCTTTCTCCCTCATGCACTTATCTACCTTGCCCCTCAATGCATCTATGCCAATGTCCTCAATATGGTAGTGAGTTCCATAATTTCACCACTCTCTGTATAAAAGTTTCTCCTGAATTCGTTATTGGATTAATTAGTGACTATCTTATGTTTGTGGTCTCCAGTTTTGGAGGAATGAACTGTAAAGCAGCTTGTAAAGTTACAAGTAATACAGAGAAATAGAAAGTGAGGACTGGAAATGGTGCAAATTTCAACTGTGTTGCTAAGTCTGTGCTTGCACCATATTGTTGTTCTTCATCATCACCACCTAATTTGATGGAGCAGTTTGCTTGCTGTTATAGAAACCACTTGATTGTCATTCAATTGATTTCAATATTTCACTCTCAGATAAGAACACCAGAAAACACACAGGAAGTAATTTTAAACTAACCAAGAAACTGAGCCAGAGATGAGATTGCCACCAAACTGAACCAAGTTAATTTAGAAAAGAGCAATGATAGAATATTCACTGATGACATCAAAATATGCATCCAAGTGTTTACTGCAATAGTGGTTGACAGTATGGACATGTAATACAAGTGGCCTGAAGGATGGCAGCTAGATCATAATTTGGGTAGTTGGCATATAATACATATTGGAGTAGTGCAGAAGAATGTACCTACACAATTATATAAACTCTGTTGGTGAAGCAGGATGGGCCATTAATATTTCCAAGTCAGGATGGTGAGTGACTTGGAGAGAAACTTCCAGGTGGCGGTGTTCCCATCTACCTGCTGCCCTTGTCCTTCTAGATGGTAGTGGCTGCGGGTTTGGAAGGTGCTGTCTAAGGAGCCTTGGTGAATTCCTGTAGTACATCTTGTAGATAGTACACACTGCTGCTACTGTGCGTCAGTGGTGGAGGAAGTGAACGTTTGTGGGTGTGTTGCCAATCAAGTGGGCTGCTTTGTTCTGGATAGTGTCAAGCTTCTTGAGTGTTGTGGGACCTGCGCTCATCCAGGCAAGTGGAGAGTATTCCATCACACTCCTGACTTGTGCCTTGTAGATGTTGGACAGGCTTTAGGGAGTCAGGAGGTGAGTTATTCACCAAAGGATTCCTTGCTTCTGACCTGCTCTTGTAGCCACAGTATTTATATGGCTAGTCCAGTTCACTTTCTGGTCAATGGTAACCCCCAGGATGTTGATAGTGAGGTACTCGGTGATGGTAATGCCATTGAACGTCAGTGGGTGATGGTTAGATTCTCCCTTGTTGGAGATGGTCATTGGCTGGCACTTGTGTGGCAAGAATGTTACTTGCCACTTGTCAGACCAAGCCTGGATATTGTCCAGGTCTTGCTGCATTTGGACATGGATTGCTTCAGTATCTGAGGTGTCACGAATGGTGCTGAACATTGTGCAATCATCAGCGAACATCCCCACTTCTGACCTTAAGATGGAAGGAAGATCATTGATGAAGCAGCTGAAATCTTTTGGGCCGAGGGCCTGAGGAACTCCTGCAGTGATATCCTGGAGCTGAGATGACTGACATCCAACAACAACAACCATCTTCCTTTGTGCTAGGTATAACTCCAACCAGTGTGAAATTTCCCCTCAATTCCCATTTACTCAAGTTTTGCTAGGGCTCCTTGATGCCACACTGGGTCAAATGCAGCCTTGATGTCAAGGGCAGTCACTCTCACCTCACCTCTGGAGTTCAGCTCTTTTGTCCATGTTTGAACCGATGCTGTAATGAAGTCAGGAACTGAGTGGCCCTGGGGGAACCCAAACTGAGCATCAGTGAGCAGGTTATTGCTAAGCAAGTACTGCTTGATAGCATTGTTGGTGAAGGAGGATGATGAAAGAAGGTGTGCAGGATCATTTGTCACAAAAGAGGTCATTTGTAATTATGATTAGAACCATTTAGATTTTGCAGCAGGGGAAGAAACCTGATCAGAGAGAGTTGGACATGGAGTTGCAAGAAAGATGGGCAGGGATATCCAACCTTTTCATGAAGATGTGCTTTATGCCCAAAATATGATTTTTAATCCACCAACTAGAAACCTGAATTGAACTTTTAAGAACAGACTTTTAAAAATGCAAAGACTAAAGTGATTGGAACTCATAGCCTAAGATGGCTAACCCCAATTTGCATTACTATACATTCCACATTCCAATTAATTGAAATGGAGTCAGCCTGTCTGAAAAACCCAACAAAGACAATGACTTGGGGGAAGTGTGAAGGACTCACATTTCCTGTTTCGTTAGCAAGGAGACTATGGCAATCACCTGGGTATTCAACTGTTGGAAACAAGCCATTAAGACTAACCACTTGGACAATGGGTAATAACCACTTGGACAATGGGACCCTAGCTAGATTAACTTCCAGAGATGAACTAAACAAGTCAGCTTTGGAATACATGGACAATGTCCATTTTTGACACACACCACCCCCAACTCTCCCCCCCACCCCCCCTCCCCCCCCACCCCCGGCAATTGGAGAAGGAAGGTCAAATGACAAGCCAACCCTTCATAAATTCTAGGCACACGTTTTCTCAGCAGAACTGAGAACAAGCAGCTTAGGGAGAAGTCCTAAGTGGGATCTCTCTTGCCTCCTCCATTCTCTAACCCACGTGGTAAGCTTCGAGCCCTGTTTGCTGATTGTGATCATCCATGGACGTCCTGATGCAGGCAGAGATTTCTTAAAAGAATCCAACCCAGCACTACGTTCTGTCAAAGAACAACCAACTCAGTTGTCTACATCTTTAAATCAGAAGCATTGAAACCATTGAATTCAGCCTGAAGCCAGCTGAGTCGCCAATCTACAGATTTTATACTATTTTACTTTTTTTTATTGACACTAATTTGGCCAATTTATCCTTCCCCACTCTAATCTGTATTTGTGTGTGTGAACTTGGAGTGTGAGTGTATGTGCAAAAGTCAGTGATTAATTCACTTAGATCTTAAAGTATAAAGTATAATAAAGTTAACCTATTTCTTTGTTGAACTCAAAAAACCTGTCCTATTGGTTCTTTCATGATCACAGTGAGTAAACAGTTAAGTACTCACTGAATTGGCAAGTATATCCTTTCCAAACAAAAAACCTGTTGCGGTCAAATGTGGGAAGGGAAAAGTGGGGAACCATTTGACCCTTCCTCACCTGGTCATAACAACCCTCAAGGATTTGAGAGAGGATAGCATAGTTGGAGATGAGGTAATCATTTGCAAAGACAGAGAGGGTCAAAGGTGGGAGTTGTTTGAAGTGTTAATGTCAACAGAGTTGAAGAAGTGAGGGACAGTGCCTGAGGTGATAGAACCATTAATAATATCAGTTAACATGGATCCAGGAAGGGCAGTTGGGTGGTCAACAGTGTAATGGGAATAGGGTCCAGGGAGTAGGAGGTGGGTTTCATGGACAAAGTGAGCTCAGAGAGAAACTAACAAAATAGGTGGATTCAGTTGTAGGGCAGGGTTTAAGCCATTGACTCAATCTCATTAACAAAGATGCCCATGAGCTCCTCCCACGTGTTGGTGGAGGTGGAGATGCGAGTGGGGAGGGGTTTAAATAGATACGTGCAAAAGAAGAAAAAAGGGTTTTTGTTTTTTGCCTTCCAGGATGATATTATCAATGAATGGTTTTAGCAGAGAACAGCAAGATATGATAGTGCTTGACCTGTTCAGACCTGTCGTTGGATGGTTTGTGCAATTGTGCAAATTGGGAGAGTCAGGGTCAAATTTATCTCACGGACATGGATGTAGCCTAGCAAGCGTGCAGTCCATCTAGGAACAGCAGTAAGGAGGTCAAACCCTTTTTAATAGCCAAGCCTCACTTACATTCTGAGGGTGGATTCCCTCCGAAATCCAACAGGAATTATGAGGACAGTAGGAGTGAGATTTCGGGTGGCCAGAGGGTATCGCCAGGGACCAATGTAAATGGCCTCTCAGCTTCACGTATATGTGTCTTAAAATAAGTAGCAGTTACACACAGAGAAATCAGAGAAAAAAATCACCAGCAAAGTTAAACTTTCATCTACATATAATGGCATCAAATTTCCATGCCATCACTAAGGCCGCCTATTTCCACCTTCATAACATCGCCTGACTTTGTCCTTGCCTCAGCTCATCTGCTGCTGAAACCCTCATTCATGCCTTCATTACCTCCAGAGTTGACTATTATAAGCTATCCTGCCCAATCTCCCATTTTGTACCCTCTACAAACCTGAGGTCATCCAAAACTTTGCTGCCTGTGTCCGAACTCATAGCAGATCCTGTTCACCCATCACCCCTCACCTTCCTGACCTATCCTCACTCCCGGTTGAGTAATGCCTTAATTTTAAAATTCCCATCTTTGTTTTCAAACCCCTCCATGGTCTCACTCCTTCCTGTCTTTGTAATCTCCTCCAGTTCCTCTGAGATATCTGTACTCCTCTCGTCCTGGCCTCTTGCACACCCCTAATTTTAATAGCTCCACTTTTGGCAGCCAGGCCTTCAGCTGCGAGGTGCTAGACTCTGGAATTCCCTCACTAAACATTTAGCACTCTCTTTCCTCCTTTGAGTCGCACCTTAAACCTTCCCTCTTTGACCAGGCTTTCATTCTCCTGCCCAGTATATCCTTATGTAGTTCAGTGTCGAATTTAGTTTGGTAATGCTCCAGCAAAGGTCCTTGGGATGTTTTATTGTGTTAAAGGTCCTCTATAAATTCAAGTTGTTGTTGTTTCAAAATGATAACTTTCTGGAGGCTCTGTCACAATGGTAGATAACATCACATCAGATAAAATCCAGTGGCAACTTGGACAATAAAACAGGGCAGTTTGACTTGATTTTGTTGTGAGGACCCTGTATTTTGTACAGTTCCTGGTATCAAGTGATGCTTGTTGAATGAGCAATGAGGTTTGGAAAAAGAATGAGCTACTCCTGCTGCACACTACAGCAGCAGCTGGGCTTCTTGTCAGTGTTATGCAGAGGACTAGGGACTAACCTACCAGCAAGTGCCTATAGCAGCTGGCCTGACTATGGGACTTTGGGTAGGTGGGGAATTAACCCACAGAAAGGGGCCATATCTCTCCTGATAGTCCTCTGATTCCATGTGCTGTCTCAGGCTTTGTTCCAGAGAGTTCTATCCTAGTGCCTAAACTAAGCCATTAGGAATTGTGCTCAGGGTAGTTTCTACCTCATGGTAAGGTGCAGCAACATTACTGTTGTAAGGGTAGATTCATAAAGGTAAATTGTGAGGAGTCAGATTTTAAAAAGGATGAACAGGGAAAGTAAATTACATAGAATATACAGCACAGAAACTGTCCATTTGGCCTGACCAGTCCATGCTGGTGTTTATGCTCCACTCGAGCCTCCTCCCATCTTTCCTCATCTAAATCTACCATCGTAACCCTCTATTCCCTTCTCCCTCATGTTTATCTAGCCTCCCCTTACATGCATCTATACCTTTTGCTTCAACCACTCCCAGTGGTAGTGAGTTCCACATTCTCACCACTCTTTAGGTGAAGAAGTTTCTACTGAATTTCCTCTTGGATTTCTTGGTGATTATCTTATATCGATGGCCTCTAATTGTGCTCTTCTCCACAAGAGGAAACGTTTTTTCTGTATACACCTTTCAGAATTTTATAAGACTTGAATAACTTGCCCCTCAGTCTTTGTTTATTGAGAGGAAAAGGGACCCAGCCTGTCAATCCTTTCCTGATATGTATACCCTCACATTTCTGGTATCATCCTTGTAAATCTCCTCTGCACCCTCTCCAGTGCCTCTATATCCTTTTGATAATATACTGACCAGAGCTGCACGCAGTACTCTAATTGGAGTGTAAACAAGATTCGATACAGGTTTAGCATAGCTTCTCTACTTTTCAATCCTATCCCCTACAAATAAAACCTAGTGCTTGGTTTGCTTTTTTTTTAAGGCCTTGCTGAGCTGTGGTGCAACCCTAGTGATTGATGTATTTGTATCTGGATGATCCTTTTGTTCCTCTACCCCACTATCTCACACCTTCCAAATAATAAGTGATCTCCCTATTCTTCCTACCGAAATGTACTCCCATGTCTGCTTGTAAATGGGCAGTATTAATATAAAATTAGTTAATTGTCAATCTTTATAAAAGTTAAAATGAAGACTTTTATGATTTAATTTATTTTTGCAATGCAATCCATTGTATGTTAAAACCTTTGAGTGAGGCTGCATTATTCCATTTCAAAATGCATTGGAAAGTGCTTAAAGCATGTTATCTCAATGGGAAAAATCCATGATAAATATCACCTTTAAACTGCCGTACCTTTTATGCCTGTAGATGGTGCTGTGATAGGGTTTACAATGTTAAATGTCATGTAATGTTAGCTGCTAAGTATTAGCAATTGTAGTTGTGTGTTAATACTTAAAATTCAGGGTAGGAGAGCAAACAGCTCAATGTGTGCAGCTACAGTCTCTAACCCACTGAATGTTCCTATGGAGCCGCCAACGTGTATCTTAGTAACCATATTGGCATAGGTAAGAATGGAAGGTAAGTTGTGGAATTTCTGTGAAATTAAAGCTTTTCATGTTTTTTGTGGTCCTTAATAGCTTTCCTCAACCATCTCCCACCTCAGTGTGCACCACAGCGCCATCCCCCCCACCTCTCTTACCCTGCTCCACCTGATATCCTCCTTTCTAATGGCTTCTTCACCCTTCAACCTTCTGTAAGCCTTAAACAGGTGGAGCACCTAATCCCTCCAGATCTCCTTGTGGGCATTCTCTAGCAAATTACTGTACCTTCCCACAGCTGTTTGTACATTCTGCCTACATGACCTTCTGGACTGGCACCAACACAAGAGACGTTCTCCTTGTGTGCCCACTTGCCAACTTGACCACCTGTCTGCTCTGAATAAGCCATTTGGCCAGGCAAACACCCTCCTCCCATCAACTACTTGCCTTTCTACTGATTTTTGTCATGGGCCCCTACTCACTTCATCCAAGGGCAATATTTTGGTCTCTATCATGCTTATTCGTGCACACTCAGTGGCATTTGAGTCCTTCCACATAGTCAGAAAGCTTTTGACCCCCAGCTTTGGCCATTTTACCCCTTTCCATTTTGACAATTGTTTTTTGAGCCCCTAGTTGCCCCTACCCCCACTCCCGTGTAACCCCTTCAATGAGCTGCGGCAATTTTTTGGACTTGCCCCTTCCTGGACCAACATTTTGAAACATGTTTTCCACTCTACCCACCTCCCTATTGAGCAGCACTGCTGGTCCAGAGTCCATCTAACCCATCCACTGGAGGGCAAATTTATGCTCGCCCACTCGAATGAACCCATCCCTCACGTCAAAACTGGTCTAGGAAAAAATCCCCTACCCCATCACCACTAAACATGCAAAATTCTGTCACACCATCCGTTCATCCCCACACCGTCCACATCCAAAATCACCTTTTCCCCTAACCCCTGCTCCCTCACCCGCCCCTTGACAGCTTCCAAATTCACCTGTCTATCACTTCTGTCACTTTTCCTCATTCTTCCAACCCTATCCCACCCCATCTTTCTTGTCCCCTCTCCTCCACAACCTCTTTCTCCCCTTGGGTCTTCCACTTTCCTCTCCCTATTTCTTTCCTCTCCTTCATTTTCTAAATTGCCGTCTCTCATCTCCTCCCCACTCTGCTTTCCCCATTCCTCTTCTTCCTTCCTCCCTCCTCATTCTGTTTCTCTTCTGCCCATTCTTCTTCCCATGTGGCAATTTGCGGGGAGGTAATGTCACTAAACTAGTAATCCAGAGGCCCAGGCTAATGTTCTGGGGACATGGGTTCAAATCCCACCACGGCAGCTTGTGAAATTTGAATTCAATTAATAAATCTGGAATATGAAGCTAATCTCAGTAATGGTGACCATGAAACTATCATTGATTGTTGTAAAAAACCCATCTGGTTCACTAATCTCCTTTAGGGAAGGAAATCTGCTGTCTTTGCCTGGTCTGGCCAACATGTAACTCCAGACCCGCAGCAAAGTGGTTGACTTTTAACTGTCCTCTGAAAAGGGCTAGCTTGCCATTCAGTTCAAGGGCAATTAGGGATGGGCAACAAAGGCTGACCTTACTAGTGATGCCCATGCCCACGTCCCATGAAAGAATAAAGAAAAACCTTCCGCTTGAACACTCCCTTCTTCCCCTTCTTTGCTCTCTGATCTTAATTCCTCCACCTTGCATCTTCCCCCACATTCTCCCTCTCCTTCACCCTTCTGACCTCCTCTCCTTTCCCTATCCCTCTTTCCCATTTCTGATCCATTCTCCCTCTCCAGCCTTTCATTCTCCCTTTCCCTCTCTGCTCCTCCCCCTCTCTTCCCATTTCCCACTCTTTTCTCCCTCCCTTCTGTTTCCCCATTCTTTTTTCCCCTCCTTTCTTTCCCTTCCTCTATCCTCCCTGTTTCATTCTCTCTTCTCCTCCCTTAGCCCCTCTCCATCTTCCTCTCTCTGCTCTAGCTTGGCCCCTTCTCTATCAAGGCCCTCCCCCCTCTTCCATATATCTGTCTTTTCTCTCGCGCCTCCCACATTGCTTTCTACCCCTTTCCTTGCATTTCCCCCATTTTGGCAGCAGTTTTCCCCCAACCCTGTAACCATGATTACCTGACCTGGCTACTGTATTAGATTTAACTCTCCAACGGTGACACCACAGGAGATCATCTATTAGAATGAGGGAACTTTCATTCTGTGACAAACTATTCCAGTCTTCTAACTACTAATTGTTAGAATCACACATCAACCCTTCAGAAACATTTAGATTTCAATATAAAGCATCAATCAATTTGTTTGCCCACATTTCATACAGGTCTTTGGTTTTAATGTTGATGATCTGAAGTTTACAGCAATGACGACAATGACATTTTCTTTGATTGGAAAACCCAGGTAAAATTTCAAGGTTTATCGTGTGGGAGGGCCGCCCACTTGTAAAGACAGAAAGAGGTCGAAGAGAACATGAATCAGCCAGTAAGGAAATGAAATTGTATCTGCAGCTTAATAAGAAAAAGAGAGAAAAGTTCATAGAAGTAATTGGCAAAAAATGTACTGGTGGCGCTGAGGAGAATTTTTTCTTACACAACGAATTGTCATGACCTGGAATGCACTATATGAAGATACAGATTCAGTAGAATTTTCAAAAACGAATTGGGTAAATACCTGAAAAGGAAATATTACAGAGCTATGGAGTAAGAGCAGGGAGTGTGGCTAATTTAATCACTCTTCCAGGGAATCATCTCAGACCCAATAAACCGAACGGCCTCCTTCTGTGCTGGCCATCCTTAGTGGCAAAGATAACAGAGAGACAAGTAAGATCGAAAAGGGATCATGTATAAGATAGCCTTTCTTATATTGTGTCCCGGAATGTGATAGAGTCATTTACGAAAGAAAGAACCTGCATTTATTTAGCTATTTTCACAAAGTAAAAATATCCCCAAGAACTTCACAGCAAATGAAAAGCTGTTGAACTGTGGGGATACACAGCAGCCACAGAGCAAGGTCCCACAAACACCAGTGAGATAACTGACCAGTTCAATGTTTTTGTTGATGTTGGTGGAGTTATACGTGTTAGGATGAACAACTTTGATCCGCTTCAAATATTGCCATGGAATCTTTTTATATCTGCTTGAGAGGGCTTAATTTTTGATTCTAGCTCTGGATGTTTTTTCTTAAAAGCACTATTAAAGACAGAACATCTGATTGAGTCGCATTGCCTCAGTAATTTTAGCCTGATTTGGCCTAGTGCATCTATTTTTTTGCCTCTCCAGGGTGGGTGGCAGGGCAATGGGGGTTATGATGCTCAGTTGCAGTGTAAAATACCGACAGGCTCAATGAACTGGTTAGCCTTTTCCTGTACCTAATGTCCTTATGTTCATACTGCACTGACATTGCCAACCTAAATTATGTACTCAAGTCTCTAGGGTGGGAATTAAACCCACAGCTGTCTCATTCAGAGGTGTGAACACTGCCACTGAGCCATGGCCGACAATTATACAAATCTCGGTAGCAGTATTCAAGTTTAAAGGGGAAAAGAAGCTTTTGGTGTGGATAGTAAAAAATACGAGCTTCTTTGAGGCAGCTTTAGCAATGGAGGAAAAGTCAGGGGAGATAATGAAGCCAATAGTGACAACACTAGCAACAAGGAGAGCAAAATACTGCGGATGCTGGAGATCCGAAATATAAACAGAAAATGCTGAAAATACTCAGTAGGCCTGGCAGTAGCTCTGGAGAGAGAAACAGAGTTAGCTTCAAATACCTATTTGCAGGGGATCTTTAACATAGTAGGACATCTCACAGAATCGTTACAGCACAGAAGGAGGCCATTCAGCCCATTGTGCCAGCACCGGCTCTCTAAGTGAGCCATGCACTTAGTGCTATTCCCCCACCTTCTTCCCATAGCCCTGTATATTCTTTCTTTCCAGATAATAATCCAATTCCTTCTTGAAAGCCTTGATTAAATCTGCCTCCACCACACTCTCAGACAGTGCATTTTAGACCTTGACCATGCACTGCGTAAAAAAGTCTTTCCTCATGTCCTTATTGCTCCCTTTGCCAATTACCCTAAATCCGCGCCCTTTCATTCTCAATCCTTCCACTAACGGGAACAGTTTTTCCCTATCTACCCCTCATGATTCTGAAACACTTCTGAAGGTGCCTGAAGCAGTTACCAAACAATATTTGACACTGAACCACATAAAGAGATATTCGGACAGGTGAACAAAGGTAGATTTTATGGAGAATCTTAAAGGAGAGAGATGTAGAGAGGCAGTGGGATTTAGGGAGGGAATTCCAGAGCTTGGGGCTCTTAGGCAACTGAAGGCACAGCCACCAATGACAACGGAAGTCAGGCATGCTCACAAACAGAGGAAGAAGGACTAAGATTGGAGATACCAAAAGCTGGAGCTGGTAACTGCTTATTCCACTTGCAAAGAGAAAACTGCCTTTGAAAGATTGAAATGAACTTATTTTCATTGTCACATTGAAGGGCATGGAGGAGTTCTAGATGTAGTAATTCAGCCATTCACTTGTGATTGAAATGGAAGTTGTCTGCACTGAGGCATGCAATCTGAGGGAAGCTGATGAATGTCAGCCTGGAAATGGCTGTAGCTGTACTATTTGGGAACTAACGCAGCATTACGTGAAGACTTTTAGGAGAATTCTGACTTGCCAGTTAACTCTGAATATTGCTTTTTTTAAGTGCATGTGTCAATTCTATAAGTTGTTGTCTGCACAGCTCACTGCTCATAGAACAGGAGGAGGCCAATCAGCCCCTCAGGCCTGTTCTGCTATTATAGGAACATAGGAAATAAAAGCAGGAATAGGCAATTCAACCCCTCGAGCCTGGTCCACCATTCAATTAGATCTTGGCTGATTTTCTATCTCAAAGCTATTTTCCTGGATAATAATGTTAATAATACATAATTAATGTAATAATATTCCATTAGATCATTGCTGATCTGTACCTTAGCTCCATTTATTTCCCTTTCTTCTGTAACCCTTACTACCCTTACCTAGATGGTCCTCATGCATGTACTTCCTAAGCTTTCAACATCACAAATCTATTCTTCTACCTCCAATACAAGCATATAAAACTGGTGGGCGGGAAAAGGCCATTGATCCATCAAGACTGACCCATGCACCATGCTGGCTGGAGCATACATAATGACTAGACACTTCACTATCCCCACCCCACCTTCCCATCCTCCTACAGCTATATAGTCTCCTGAGAGGAAAAGAGGGGCAAAAAAGGGAAAAAATACTCTGGAACATTCCTCTCCAATCCTCACGGATGATCAAATCCAATCCAGGAAATTACATGGAGCCAGTGTTATGTGTAAAATCCTATATGATGAGATCTCTACCCCAGTCAGGAACCAGTCCAACTCTCTCTTGAAAACGTGCAGGCTCAGCACCCACCACACCAGCTGACAACACGTTCCAGAGGCTCACTATCTCTGAGAAAATAAGAATTGATTAATGTCTGGTCTGCCTTAACCTTCTGGAGTTTAAACTTACACCTCCTGGTCCTGGGGAGGCAATGGCGTAGTGGTATTGTCGCTGGACTAGTAATCCAGAGACCCAGGGTAATGCTCTGAGGACCTGGGATTTGAACCCGGGTCCCCAGAGCAGATGGTGGAATTTGAATTCAATAAAAATCTGGAATTAAAAGTCTAATGATGACCATGAAATCATTGTTGTAAAAAACCATCTGGTGCACTAATACCCTTTAGGGAAGGAAATATGCTGTCCTTACCTGGCCTGGCCTACATGTGACTCCAGACCCACAACAATGTGGTTGGCTCTTAAATGCCCTCTGAACAATTAGGGGTGGGTAATAAATGCTGGCCTAGCCAGTGACGCCCACATCCCATGAATGAATTTTTTAAAAATCCATCAGTCATAGTTAATTGGTGGAAAACCTAACCCATGATAAGGCAGGGAGCAGACTGGCAGGATTTTCCACACACACAACAAGACCTAGAGTCCATTGGCTGAGGCTAGTCTGAACTTTACTGGGCTCACTGAGGGAGTAGGAGAGAGAAGCTGTTACCGTTTTGCTCATGTCCTTCTACTCGCTCATTGACACAGAGGTATAGACAGAACCACTGAAATATTGCAAGCTATGAATCGCCATGCGAGGGCTGTTTGAAGGTGCTTCTCGGAGGCAGAATTTTGATGTACTCTTCTTCTGTAGGCCTGGGACAACGGAAAGCCAGAACATTTTGTGCCTCTGAGAAAGCCAAATCTACACAGCACCAACTATGCCGAGCACGGAGACAGGTACCTGCACGTCAGAGGGTTGTGCAGAATGAGGAGATGGCACCGGGTGAGTGACAGAGTATGGATGCAGAACGGTGATGGCAGAAGAAGAAAAGGCTCAATAGCTAGGAGACCCAGTATAGCCCCTTACTCAGCTTCGTGGCTTGAGATTGATCTCATGAGGCATGAGTATAAAGAGAGATGACTATCTGAAAACGATCAGCCATAGGGCTCACTTGAGACCTTGTAAAATACTCTGGCAAGTAGAATGAAGGTTTCCACCTGCTTGTGGAGAAATGCCTGCCTAAGCTGAATTCTGTTATGGAGTGTATAGCAATTGCAAGTGCAACATTAACTGAACCCCCAATGACACAGGTCCCAGAGCCGGGCTCACAGAGGCTCCAGCTGCTGCTATCAAGGCCTAAGACAAACCTCCCATCTCATCTAGCTTGACATGCTGAGGAATCACCTTATTGTCCACTGGTTTGTTCCAGCACAGGTCATTCAGGCATGCCGAGGGAATGTCCATTTGTAAAATCAGGCTTATTATAAATGAAGATGTCTTCTCAGGGTAATGCCGCCTCCAACTGGTTCAGTATTCTTATGTAAAATTACATGGAATTTACAGCACAGAAACAGGCCATTCAGCCCGACTGGTCCATGTCAGTGTTAATGCTGCACAAAAGCCTCCTCCTATCCCTCTTCATCTCACACTATCAGCATATCCTTCTGTTCCAGATGTGTTTATCCATCTTACCCAGAAATACATCAATGCTGTTCATCTCACTATTGCCTGTGGTAACAAATTCCACGTTATAACCACTGTTTGGGTAAAGAAATTTCTCCTGAATTCCCTATTAGGTTTATTAGTGACTATCTTATATTTATAGCCACTATTTTTAGCCTCACCCCCAAAAGTAAAAAGATCTTCTGTATGTCTACCTTTTCAAACCATTGTATAATCTGAAAGATTTTGGTTAGGACGCCCCTCAGCCTTCTCTTTTCTAAACGTAAAGAGCCAGGCACAAGGGACAATAGATGTACAAGACCTGCCAGCCACCAGTCCAGTGAACATGTCCCATTCAGCTGTGGGACCATCATAGATTCCAATACAAGGTGAGGTAAATCCCAACTGGATCACACTGAAAGCCTACAACCAGCTAACTCCTTCTACAGGGATTGATAGTACACCAGCTTGAAGAGTTAAAACAGTAGTAAAACTCATTGGGACCACTCATGTCATGCATGGCCCAAGTTGAGCTAATGAATTGGCTGCAATGCATTTGAACTTTGACCCAAGAGTTTGTTTCTAATTGCATACAAACTTGTAGCAGTGTGGCAAATGATGTCCATTGATGGCAGTTTAAGGTGAGTAGGAGATTGAGCTCTGGCTAGGGTGTTCAGCCAGTGGCCTGTTGGAAAGCTGGGGCTTTTTTAAAGGGGCAAATTGATATAAGTAAATTGATGAACATGTCCTTCACTTAATTTCCCAGCTGCTCAGTGCCTGGACCTAGATTCTGGATAATACTTTACTTTTATTCTTTCACGGGCGTGGCCATTGCTGGCTAGGCCAGCATTTATTGCCCATCCCTAACTGCCCTTGAGAAGGTGTTGATGAGCCGCCTTCTTGAACTGCTGCAGTCCATGTGGTGTAGGTACATCCACAGTATTGTTAGGGAGGGAGTTCCAGGACTTTGACCCAACGACAGTGAAGGAACGGCGATATATTTCCAAGTCAGGATGGTGAGTGCCTTGGAGGGGAGCTTGCAGGTGGTGGTGCTTCCATGCATCTGCTGCCCTTGTCCTTCTAGGTGGTAGAGGTGGGGGTTTGGAAGGTGCTGCTGGAGGAACCTTGGTGATTGGTGCAATGCATCTTGTAGATTGTACACTCTGCTGTTACTGTGTGTTGATGGTGGAAGAATGAATGTTTAAGGTGGTGGATGAGGTGCTGATAAAGCAGTCTGCTTTGTCCTGGATGGTGTCAAGCTTCTTGAGCGTTGTTGGAGCTGAACTTATCCAAGCAAGTGACGAATATTCAGTCACAGTCCTGACTTGTGTCTAGTAGATGGTGGACAGGCTTTGGGGAGTCAGGAGGTGAGTTACTCGCCACAGGATTCCTAGCCTCTGACCTGCTCTTCTAGCCACAGTATTTTTATGGCTAGTCCAGTTCAGTTTCTGGTCAATGGTAACCCCCAGGATGTTGATAGTGGGGGATTCAGTGATGGTAATGCATTGAATGTCAATGGGCAATGGTTAGATTCTCTCTTGTTGGATATGGTCATTGCCTGGCACTTGTGTGGTGCAAATGTTACTGCCACCTATCAGCCCAAGCCTGAATTTTGTCTACATCTGGCTGCATATGGGCATGGACTGTTTCAGTATCTGAGGAGTCATGAATGGTGCTAAACATTGTGTAATCATCAGCGAACATCCCCACTTCTGACCTTTGATGGAAGGAAGATCATTGATGAAGCAACTGAAGATGGTTGGGCCCAGGACACTACCCTGAGGAACTCCTGTAGTGATGTCCTAGAACTGAGATGATTGACCTCCAACAACCAAATCATCTTCTTCTTGTGTGCTGGGTATGACTTCATTTTGAGGTTTCACTTGATTTCCATTGACTCCAGTTTTGCTAGGGCTCCTTGATGCCACTCTTGATCAAATGCTGCCTTGGTGCCAAGAACAGTCAGTCTCACCTCACCTCTGGCTGTCATGAATTCAGGAACTGAGTAGCCCTGGTGGAACCCAAACTGAGTGTCATTGAGCAGGTTATTGCTGAGTGAGCGCTGCTTGAAAGCACTGTCGGCAAAACCTTCCATCACTTTGCTGAAGATAGAGAATAAACTGAAAAGACAGTAATTGGCTGGGTTGGTTTTGTCCTGCTTTTTGTGGCTAGGACATGGCTGGGCAATTTTCCACACTGTTGGGTAGATGCCAGTGTCATAGTTGCATTGGAACAGCTAACCCTTCTGAATTCCTAGGCCTTTCTATGGAACACAAAATAGTCACACAGAAAGGTAGTATGAATTAATTAAGCATTGGTAATGATCTTCTCTGAGCAGAATTCGGCCTGTTCATTTACATCAAGCAACATCATCTTGCAGTGGCAACTATTTCATTTCAAAATTGCTACTTATTGGGTAATATAACCTCCAAGGTTCAGTATTCCTGTTTTTAGTTGAGAGATACCATCTACAGATCTTGTTTCTGAATCAGCTGTTCTTAGATCTCTCTTTTCCAAATTCCATGATAGATTTGGCTCATCTCCAGCCTCCCTTTTCTCTCCAAAGTCCTTCAGTGTATTGTTGTCTCGCTATCCACTTCTCTTTTCCCATGTTTGAATCTTCAATCAGGTTTATACCCCCTGCCACAGCAATGAACAGAGGCCTAATCAAAGTCTCAAATGACATCCTCTTTGACTATGACCATGGTACAATATTTCTCCTCATCCCTCTCGAACTGGCTGCAGCCTTTGACACCACCGTCACCCTTGAATGCTTCTCCTCTCTTGACCAGTTTAGTGGGACTGCCCTCGCCTACTACTACAGAGATATTTTACCGCTTAACTGGACAACTCTGAGGAGGTCAGTGTGTTCCTAGCTAGTATAAGTTTAGTAGATATTTTCCATTTAAATATTAAGAAGAGCAATTCAAAAAGGTCCATAAACTAAGAGGGAAAGTGAATGGGAAAATAGGTAACAGAAGAAAGGTAATGATAACAAAACATGGCCCAGAGTAGGAAACACTAATACAGTTGCATAAAGAATCACCCCTTGTTATCTAGTGCGCACTGTCCAAAATGACCTGCAGGA
The DNA here is from genome assembly GCF_964194155.1 of Cetorhinus maximus. NCBI lineage: Eukaryota > Metazoa > Chordata > Chondrichthyes > Lamniformes > Cetorhinidae > Cetorhinus > Cetorhinus maximus. Next base: position 46,968,021 of record NC_135883.1, read on the forward strand.
AGAGTGACTTTGCCAACCCTCCAGGATTAGCCTGAGGTCTCCAGGAATTGAAGATCAATCTCCAGGACGTTGCTGTGTGCGAGCCTGGGCAAACAATCATCGGTACATTAAAAAAGATTGTTTTTCTTTGTCACTTTGTTTGAACATTTCTCTTTACTAGATATAAAAATACTGAGAATGTAAAAATATTGGCTGACAGTCAACCATCAACTAAATGGGTAATGAGTCTTTTTGCTTTCCAATCGGCATAGAAAGGTAGTACGTCACAAAGATGGATGTGCTGGTCGACTAATGGCTGGATTCTGGGGGCAAGTCATGTGATGAAACCTCCAGGAGTGCATTTAATAGCAGTTGGCAAACCTAAGGAGTTTTCAGCAACATTATTCCATTGTCAGAAGAACCTGAACTAAATGGGAAAGGAACATGTGTAGCAAAGGATAGCACCATTCAACTTGATTTGGTGAAGCTTAGTATATGAGAGAGCAACAAGGTCCACCACCAGATTATCAAGAGCAGGTATGGATAGGCAAGAAATAACAGTCTTGCCAGCAATAACCATATCCTGAACAATGACAAAGCAAAGAATGTGGGGAAATGAAAAGGAATCTGTTTAAATGTGTGAAAAATATGAATTATGATTGCCCTGTGAATGGTTATAGACTGAAGAACATGAAGATTGGGATTTGTCATTGATCAGACCATGAATTTGTGAGACAGCAGTCAAGGAGGTTTAAGGCATTATTTAGTCATGTTCAACCAAGTGACCGGTTGGAGCATCTCATGTTAATTCTACCTCTAATTAAGACCTTACTTAAAAGTGTGCACCTGTTCTGGTCACTTCACATCTAAAAGGATGTTGGTGCACTTGAGAGGGTAGAAAAGAGAACATCATGAATAATTCCTGAACTCAAGACAGTTTGCTACAAAGAAGTAGATTGAATTATTCAGGTTGATTAAAAGAAGATTGAGGCATAAGGAGAAACTGCAGTACTGTATGCATTGACTGGATAATGAGAAGAGTTGAAGGTGTATTTTTTATCAGATTATTTTAGTTAAATCTTAGAAAAGGTATAGAAGAGCATTAGTTTGAAATGGAGCAAAGAGAGAGCATAAAGATAAATCAGAAATAAGAGGCGTTGATATCAATTTGGATCGTCTGGCATTAATGAATCATAACGGTCTCAATATAGAATCAGAAGCCTTACGGCCCAAGTAACACTTCATCAATGACCTTCCTTCCATCATAAGGTCAGAAGCGGGGATGTTCGCTGATGATTGCATAACGTTCAGCGCCATTCGCGACTCCTCAGATACTGAAGCAGCTTATGTCCATATGCAGCAAGATCTGGAAAACATTCAGACTTGGGCTGATAAGTGACAGTTGTGCCAACTCAAGTGCCAGGCAATGACCATCTCCAACAAGAGAGAATCTAACCATTGCCCCTTGACATTCAATGGCATTGTCATTGCTGAATTCCCCACTATCAACATCCTGGGGGTTACATTTGACCAGAAACTGAGCTGGACTAGCTATATAAATACTATGGCTACAAAAGCAGGTCAGAGGATAGGAATTCTGTGACGAGTAACTCACCTTCTGACTCTCCAAAGTCTTTCCGCCATCTACAAGGCACAAGTCAGGAGTGTAACCACTTGCATGGATGAGTGCAGCTCCAAACATCCGCAAGAAGCTCAACGCCATCTAAAGCATTGGATAAAGGATAAAGCAGCCCGCTTGATTGACAACCCATCCACTCCCTTCAACATTCACTCCCTCCACCACCGACACACAGTGGCAGCAGTATGTACCATATACAACATGCACTGCAGCAACACACCAAGGCTCCTTAGACAGTACCTTCCAAATCCGCGACCTCTACCAATAAGGACAAGGGCAGCAGATACATGGGAACACCACACCTGCAAGTTCCCCTCCACTCCACACACCATCCTGACTTGGATATATATTGCCATTCCATCACTGTCGCTGGGTCAAAATCCTGGAACTCCCTCTCTAACAGCACTGTGGGTGTACCTATACCACATGGACTGCAGTGGTTCAAGAAGGCAGCTCACCACCACCTTCTCAAGGGCAATTAGGGATGGGCATCAAGTGCTGGCCCAGCTAGCGTCACACACATTCTGTGAATTACTTTTTTAAAAACCAACGATATGGTCACTGCCATTTTGGAAGGGGCCTACTGTTTACTGTCCAAAGATCTGCCAGTTTCAGGTGGCAAGCACATTTTGCCAGCTGGATTGACTTGAATCTGGAGAGCTGGATGGAAATTTCAATTTGTGCCCTGCTGCTCAATGTTAACCAGGTCGCACCTCAAGATCAGCCGTTCGCTTTGGCCACAGGCAACAGCCAACACCAGTCTTTCTCCAAAACTCTACGTCGACCCCAAGGTATGACTCCTTCCCGGTAGCAATCAGCATGAGTCAATTGCAAGATACAGACAGAGAGTTGCTGATTTGACTGAGCTATGAGAGAATAGTGATTTGAAGGGACTTTGACATAGAATGTGCAGCACAGTCCAACATGGACTCAATGGGCTGAATAACCTCCTTCTGTGCCATAATGACCTGATGATTCGATAACAGAAACAGACTTTTAGCCCAACTGGTCTTTGCTAGTGTTTGACTCCACGTGGAATGTCCTTCCACACTTTTCATCTAAGCCCATCAGTGATACTTTTTATTCCTTTCTCCTCTTGTAACTACTTAATGGCCTTACTTTGGATGACACTGGGCCTGAAATTCATTTGCTTAGCGCTGCTTCTCGTTACAGTAAATGCAGTGCCACTTTCTCTGCAACGAGAGCAGGACATGCAGAGGAGGAGGCAGAGAAGGGAACTTCTGCGAGGAGGGAGGAGAAGGAGGGCTCACCATAGAAGACCTTCCCATAAGAGGGATTTCCAGGAGCACCAGTCCTATGTTGGGATGAGTCAAGAGCAGTGGCTTAGGAGGTTTCACCTTACTAAGGACATGACGAAGGAGTTGTGTCACCTCTTTCACGAATACCCAGAGCCTCAAACCAGGGTGAGAACAACCATCCCAGTGCCTGTGAAGATCACTGTCGCCCTTTCATTCTTCACAACCAGTTCCTTCCAGGTGGGATCTAGTGATATTAGCAATGTGCCAAATTCACTATTCACAGAAGCATCCAGGAGATAACAGAGGAGGAGGGGAGACTTCAGCTTCTTCCCCCTGAGCAGGCAAGAGCAGGATGTGAGGGCACCTGGGTTTGCCAAGATAGCTGGTTTCCCAGTGGTCAAGGTGTCATTGCTGGTAGGCACTGGCTGTGCAGCACCCGTCATATCAACAGGGAATAATATCACAACCACAACGGTTATCAACTCTGCCAATGTGCAGTTGGTGTGCGACCAAGCCAAGAAATTCATCTTGTTGAATTCCCACTATCCTGGTAGCACCTACAAAAATCTTACCGTGAGACAGTAATTCCCTGGTTCTTCAGGCCTCAGAGACAGCCAGCAAGATGGCTGCTTGGAGATGAGATATACCCCCTCCACACGTGGCTCATTACCCCCTTCCACCATCCCACCAGACAGGTTTAGAGTGCGTTGTGATGAGGAGTCACCAACACAACATTGTGAAGCAAGCCATGGGACTCCTAAAGCAATGGTTTCACTGGTTAGATGACTTGGTGGGGGGGGTTAGTGGGATCTGTGCAGGACATGCCTGAAAGGCTGCCCATGTTTGTGGTGGTATCCTGTCTCCTCTAGAAACTTGCAATTTGGAGGACAGCAGTTACTACCTTCTGAGAGTTCGAGTTCACTGCTGGAGGAGCAGGGGTCGGGACCACATGCACCACATACACATACCTAGTGAGAGGGACCACATTGTGAGACTTCCCTTCAATTGAAATTAATTTCCCCACCCCTAAGGTGGACCCACCTTTTGCTTATAATACATCCATTTCTGACACCTCACCCTTGGCCAACATCAATCAATACAGCAAAAACCTTCACACAACTACTTTATTCAGCAATGCATGAATAATACAAAGAAAAACAGAATTAATCACCCATGTGCATCCGCATAGTGCCTGTTTGCTGGGTGCCTTTGTCCTATTGCTCCTACACAGTGCTACCCCAGTGGATGCAGCATGGCTGCTGATTGTCAGTGGGTGAACCTGCAGATGGACATACAGGGCACCCTCAAGTAGCTCCGGGCCTTCTGACTACACCATGTCAGCCTGAACGGCAGCAGTCTGGGCTGGCTGGCTGACAGCTAGCAGCATGGGCACTGGGGGACTGATGGTGATGGAAGCACGAATGCTGTTATCCTGAGACCCGACATCAGGTTCATGCTCCATGGAACCACTGCCACTCCCCTGGTGCAGCCATCCTGGTGCAGAAGACTGCTGGACTGCTGTCAGAGCCGACATGCCCCTTTGAACATTGGCATCTGCATCCATGATAATGGCTGTCTGTGCCTGGATGGCAGCAGCCAGGGATCTCATGGCCTCTGTCTGAGCTTCCACTGCAGCACTGAGATATGGGCCTGTGCTGTATTGGAAGCTGAGATGGCAGCCAGCAGACACACCATCATGCATCAGTCTGCTAGAGCTACCATTGAGTTGGTCACCATTTCCATGCTGGAAAGGGTGGTCTTCCAGCTCTGCGTGATGCTTTGTGCCATGGTGAAGCTGGACTCCTCCGTACTCCTTCGGCACCTGGCAGGCCTGTCAATGTACCAAGCACCTTGGTGTGCAAGCTCATCAGCATTTTCCTTAGTCCACCCCAATCCTCATCTGAGTGCCCAGCAGCGGCATTGGTGGGTACATCGTCCTCCAGGGAGTTCAATGAGCTGACCTAGCTGTAGCCACACGTCCCTGGTAACTCAATGCATCCTGTCTCCACACTAACCTCTAACATTCAAGTAGTGCCAGTGTCTGAACTGCTGGCTGTGAGGGTCATAGGGTCATAAGATGCATGAATTGGCCATTTGGCCCATCAAGCCTGCTCTGCCATTCTATAAGATAATGGCTGATCTGATGTAGCCTGAACTCCACTTTCCTGCCTGTCCCCCATAACCCTTGACTCCCTTGTCAAGCAAAAATATATCTAACTCAGCCTTGAATATATTCAATGGCTCAGCCTCCATTTCTCTCTGGGGAAGAGAATTCCACAGACTAATGACCCTCTGAGAAAATACATTTCTCCTCATCTCCATCTTAAATGGGGAGGTGGTAGCGGTGGCATAGTGGTATTGTCACTGGCCTGGTAATCCAGAGACCCAGGGGACCCATGTTAAAATCCTGCCATGGCAGATGGTGAAAATTGAATTCAATAAAAATCTGGAATTAAAAGTTTGATGTAACCCATTAGTGAACCCAACTGGTTCAGATGTGATCTGGTTCAGTAATGCCCTTTAGGGAAGGAAATCTGCTGTCCTTACCCTGGTCTGGCCTACATGTGACTCCACACCCACAGCAATGTGGTTTACTCTTAAATGCCCTCTGGTCTTGCCCACATCCCATGAATGAATATTAAAACGAACTGTGTTCTCTGGCCCAAGACTCTCCCACAAGGGGAAACATACACCTACCCTGGCAAGCCCCCTCAGAATCTTATGTTTCAATAAAATCATCTCTCATTCTTCTAAACACCGATGAATATAGGCCCAACCTGTTCAACCTTTCCTCAAAAGACAACCAGATCAAGTGACAGTGCTTCTTCCTCAGAATTCTGTTCATGTGCTTGGCCTTCTGTGTGAGGCTGTAGAGGCCGAGCAGCCGGCAGTTCATGGCTATCTGAAAGCGCAAAAAGATATGAAAAAGTGAGGTGGGTTCAAAGCAGAAAATCCGCAGTCACTCTATCGACAGGTCCTGTTTCATGGCACCTATCAGGGTGAGGAGTGAGTGGAGGAGGTGTAGAAGGCAGCAACTTATTGTCATCTAGGATGGCCTCGACAGCTCCGGGTGCCACAGGCTTTGTGGTATTGCTGCTGATAATGCCATGCAGCATTGCTGAGGAGATGCGGGTGTGCTGGTTCTCCACCAGTGCTTTGGGTCTCCGGCCTGTTGTGGATGCCTTCTCCTGAAAGAGACCAGAACGCCACCGACCATGTGTCAGTGTGTTGTGCTTTTCAGAGGCGTGTAGAGGTGTGCATGAGGTTGGCAGGATTGGAATGTGTGTGTGTGTCTGCGTGTGCATGTGAAGTGATTCTCCTGAGTGTCAGGGAGCGCTGCTGGGTGAGTGATGACCGTGTGGTGCATTGATCAGTGTGAGGTGTGGTCAAGTAGGAGATGTGAAGTGCAACTGCATTCACTTATGTCGACCACTCAATTGAAGTCACTAACCATTTTCAGACACTGCTGCCATGTCCTGGAGTGACATTGTGGACACAAACGTGCCCCATTCCCTCAGAGATTCAGTCTCCTGAGCTTCCTGCCTGCGCCCCACCCCCATCCCCAACAGAATTATGACTTCTTTCTTCCTCTGTATCTCACTGACCCATGCATCGAGAGCGTTGTCACTGAGGTGGAAGCCCCTTTCCCTGATGAGTGAGATGTGCAAAGCTCCTTGTCCCACATTGGAACTGTGATTATCCAACAGTCTGTAGTCCAGTGCTGCAACGTCACTTTTATAGGGATTGTGCCTTTAAGAAGGGAAGCCTGCCTGAAACATATGCTTTTTTCAAAATGTGACTCAACCCCTGGGGTGCAGAGAGGACATTGGCCACACAATAGAGTTTCCTTTCAGCACAGAGCAGACCATGGCCATGCTACAACTGGGAGAGGCGGTGCCGAAGTTTAATATCACTGGGCTAGTATTCCACAGGCCCATGCTAATCCGATTGGGACACCAGTTCAAATCCCAACATGGTAGCTGGTGGAATTTAAATTCAATTAGTTAATAAATCTGGAATTACCAGCTTATCCATCAAATCATTATTGATTGTTGCATAAACCCCATCTGGTTCACTAAAGGGAAGGAACTCTGCCATACTTACCTGGTATGGCCGACATGCGACTCCAGACCCACAGCAATGTTGATTCTTAACTGCCCTAAATGGTCTAGTAAGCCCTTCAGTTGTACCAAATCTCTACAAAGCCTAAAAGGAAAGAAATCAGGTGGATGGATCGACCAGAAATGACAATGGCAAACCCAGCCCTGTTGACCCTGCAAAGTCATCCTTACTAATTGGGGCTTGTACCAAAATTGGGAGAGCTGTCTCACAGGCTAGACAAGAAGCAGACTGACATAGTCATACTCACCGAATCATACCTTACAGACAATGGCCAGGATTTTTCTGGCCCCGACACCAGCAGGCATCGTTGCGGGCAGGACTGGAAAATTTGGAAAGCCATTGACTTTTTTTGGCCCTCCAAATTTTGCTGTCCCGCCTGCGACAATGTCTGCCAGTGGCATGGCCAGAAAATCCTGCCCAATGTCCCAACACCACCATCACTATCTCTGGATATGTCCTGTCCCACCAGAAAGACATATCCAGCAGAGGTGGCGGCACAGTGGCACACAGCTGGGAGGGAGTTGCCCTGGGATTCCTCAACATCGACTCTGGACTCCATAAAGTCTCATAGCATCAGGTCAAACATGGGCAAGGAAACCTCCTGCTGATTATCCCATACCACCGCACCACCCACCTGCGCATCCCCCACCCACCCCAACCCACCTCAGCTGATGAATCAGCACTCCTCCATGTTGAACACCAATTGCAGGAAGCACTGAAGTTGGCAAAGCACAGAATGTACTCTTGGTCCATCACCAAGAGTGGCTCGGTAGCACTGCTACTGATTGAGCTGGCCAAGTACTAAAGGACTGGGCCTGTGACAGGTGGTGAGGAAGCCTACTTGACCTCATCATCACCAATCTCCTGTCGCAGATGCATCTGTCTATGACAGTATCGGTAGGAGTGACAGCCGCACAGTCTTTGTGGAGGCGAAGTCCCGCCTTCACATTGAGGATACTCTCCAGCATATTGTATGCAAAATGGGTAGATTTCAAACAGATCTAGCAACTCAAAACCAAGCATCCATGAGGCACTGTGGGCCATCAGCAGCAGCAGAATTGCGTACAACCATAATCTGTAACCTCATGGCCCAGCATATCCCTCACTCTACCATTACCATCAAGCTGGGGGATTAATCTTGGATCAGTGGGGAATGCAGGAGGGCATGCCAGGAGCAGCACCAAGAATGCCTTAAATGAGGTATCAACCTGGTGAAGCTACAACACATGACCACATGCATGCCAAACAGCAGAAGCAGCATTCAATTGACAGAGCTAAGCAATCTCACAACCAACAGATCAGATCAAAGCTCTGCAGTCCTGCCACATCCAATTGTGAATGGTGATGGCACCACCAGGGTCACTCAGCTCCTGACCTCATTACACTCTTGGTCCAAATATAGTCAGAAGAGATGCAGTGAGAGTAACTGCTCTTGACATCACGGCAGCATTTGACCGAGTGTGGCATCAAGAAGCCCGAGCAGAACTAGATGGGAATCAGGGGGAAAACTCTCCGCTGGTTGGAGTCAACCTGTCCACCGTCTACAAGGCACAAGTCAGGAGTGTGATGGAATACTCCCCACTTGCCTGGATGAGTGCAGCTCCCACAACACTCAAGAAGCTAGACAACGTCAAGGACAAAGCAGGCCGCTTAAATGACACTGCACCCACCACCTTCAACATTCACTTCCTCCACCACCGACACCTAGTGGTAGCAGTGTATACCATCTACAAGATTCAGTGCAGCTGCTTAACCAGCCTTCTTCAACAGCACCTTCCAAACTCACGACCTCTACCACCCAAAGAACATGAGCAGCAGATGCATGGGTACACCACGACTTGCAAGTTCCCCTCCAAGTCACTCACTATCCTGACTTGGAAATATATCGCTGTTCCTGCACTTTCGCTGGGTCAGGATCCTGGAACTCCCTTCCTAACAGCACTGTGGGTGTATCTACACCACATGGACTGCAGTGGTTCAAGAAGGCAGCTTACCACCATCTTCTCAAGGGCAATTAGGGATGGCCATTAAATGCTGGCCTAGCCAATGACACCCACATCCTGTGAAAGAATAAAAAAATCAGGCCATTTGAGGTGTATACAAATTTTGCTGCCCAGCTCATTTTCAGTTGGGCAAACTACAAACCATAACACCCCTCTGCACCCAAAAATCAGGGCAAATTAATTTCCAGTCCATAGTTTCCAATGCTCAGTAATATAAAGAAAAAATTGTTGGAGGGAATGGCAGAAAGATATTTAGGTTAAGCATCTTTGTCAGAATGGCTGTAATAAGTGCCTGTACCTGAAGTGTTATAGCTGTCTTCACTCTCAACACACACTGTTTGTCATCAACCTTCCCCAGTTTTATTAGTTCAGATTTTGTCAGTATATTCCTGTTATCTACTACTGCTCAAGAGCAAGCTGAGAGGATGTTTTCTGTCTGTTCCAAAATCCCCTGCTTCCGATAGAATTCCCAGAATACGTTTAACAATGTGAAATATCCCTTCCTGCACTCAACAAGGAAAGATAGGGAATGTTATCTTTCCTTTGCTCAGTTTCTGGCAACAAATGCTGTTCCCCCAAATGATTTAATTATCTTTCAAACTGTATGTTTACACGGGAAGGATCCTACACATGGGTTTACTGCTTTTATGTTTTTGTAAAACTAACATCTGCCTACGCTATTTGGACAGAATTAGACACATTCACGATGCACCTTTAGAGAGGGTGCTTGATAAATCATGGCAGCTGTGGACTAAAATTTATTTTAAATCAAATGTATTTAATGGATGCATTTAATGGGAAGCTCGATAAGCACACAAAGGAGGAAGGAATAGAGGGATATGCTGATAGTATGAAGACGGGGAGGAGGAGGCTCGTGTAGAGTATAAACACCAGCATGGACCAGTTGTGTCAAAGAGCCTGTTTATAAAACACAGAAAATGCTGTGCGTTTGATGTAAAAGTCCCTTAAAATTTAAAGCAATGTAAGCACATTTCTTGTGTGTGCATCTGCATTATGCACTATTGAATTCTCCTCTTTTAAACAAATTTCAGCTTCAAATTTTACAGGGGTCTATGCCAGCAACTGGGTCTGTAGCATATCGACAACCAATTGTTCGCCACGCCAGATTTTAGTTTGCAATGACTTGGAAAACATTGCCAAGATTTTTAATTTCAAACCAAGTAAAAGCAACAGTGAGACTAGGAAAGCAGTCTTCCAACAGATTTTGAGCCGTTGTTCTGTGAGCTTTGGTGGAAAAACGATCAGGCACAGTGAGAAATCAGCTATCAATTCGCTGCAATCCTGTTTCACGTGGCTGGCGGAGACCACTTTAACCCCTCACATCTGCTTTGCATTGACTGAAACAATTTACTCCCCCAAGCTCCGACCAGGAGCATTCGAATAACTTTCTCAGTTTTTTTTTTCACTGTTTTAATTCTACAAGAGCTGAATGGTCTACTCCTGTGCCTGAGTTCTTAATGCAGACTATGCGTACAGAAACTTGCCAACCCCTTCACAAAGGAGTGGCTATCGTTCTCTCACCGTGCAGCACACGAGAGGAACTCCCCAGCCCAGCCCACGCCACTCATCAGCAATAATAGAACGTGCATTTGTAATTTTTACTACACTGATTAACAAAAGATTCTGTACCTGTTTTGTTCGTACTTTGTCATTAAGGTCAGTAAGAATGAATAAGATACAAATGTAAATGTGTGTAATTGTGCAATAGTAGAGCTTTCATAAACCTCTATTCTGTCCTTAGAATATGGATTGATGGGAGATCACACAATAAAAAGTCAGCGACCTCGATCAGTTCATGAGAGAAAGGTCCCTCAGGAACAAGCTGATGCTGGTAAAATTATGCCACATACTGGTAATTAATTCAATAGTTCTATTCCTGTCTTCATTTTATCAATATAACAAACCCACTGCATGCTTTCATAGAGTTTTTTTTTATTTTAATGGTGCAGGTGACGTTTCTTGTACATTAACCATTTTCTTTAAGACTGGTCACCCGAAAATGTCCAGAAGTACCTTCAAGTCAGTAGCTGTACAATAATTGACAACTGTATTTTAGAAGCACAAATTTAGTATTAATAAAAACACAACACCTTTGCATGTAAGCATTAGATTATTACTTACAGGAGTTTCCACTAGTTTTACAAAAACAATGAACCGGTCTTGGAAAGTGTTTGCTGAGGTTAGATATTCATGTTTATGTGGGTCAAGGTTTGGGGCTCTTGAGTGTCCTGCCCCTAGATACATAGGGGAACCCTTGTCTTTAACCACATGTCATAGACCCTTAAAACATTTGCATTGGTTGCCATTTTAATCTGACCCACCTGTTGGGTAACCGATGGGATCAGGTGCAGCACAGGTTTTATTCTCAGTTGAAGTCAACATTAGCTGGAGTGTAAAACTGATGTTCTACACTATCCCCACCCCGACCCCTGGAGAGTGAGTATAAAATTACTAAAACTACTCCTAGGTTCTCTGCAACCATCCATGTAGTCACTCTGCGTTCACTGTTAGAGTGCTAGAATGTGCATGCCAAATGAGCTTCCATAGAACTCATGTGATGTGAGAGATTGTCCGTGTTAAGATTTCAGGAAAAGATTATGACCTTCTCCAATTCAGATAATTGTGATTAACATAGACGTTGTTCATCAATTAAAAACCTGTACAAGCTGTCATGTTTTCCACCTCCGACGGATACTTAAGTGTGTCTAACCATTCAGAAGCTCATTGTTCAAAGTGCTATTTTTTTTGCCCACTCTCATTGTGTGGTTTGAGGGTGAACCTATCGTCATTCCTTAGCTGATGGAGATGAGCAGATTCCCTGTTGGGATAATAAGAAGGCTTTTCATTTTGCTAATCTTATACTGCACAAAAGGCTTTCTTCAACTTATTTCCTCTTGGTTTATTAATGCAGGATTTGATTTGCATTATTATTTTCAAAAAAGAATTTCATGCGCTCATGTCCATTGAAATAGTCAAGTCTGAATCATTGAAATGTTAAGTGTTTTCAATATTAACATTTAATCGTGTTAATGGCGGACCATATACTTCCCTATCTTTTCACTTAATTTTCAGGCTCCTGGGCATTTGATGCTCAGGGTTCCCCTATAGGTCAAAAGAAGTGATTCTAATGAAATAGATGAACTGCTAGAACTCAAGAGTTAAGAAGAAGAAGGGGGTTAGAAAAGCAAAGAGAGAGGAGGAGAATGATAAAGTTAGCAGACCTCAGTAGAAGATCCATTCCTGCCAATCAGTCGCGGAGTAACGTGCACAAACTGTTCTGAAGAAGCCTTCAGTTCAGATTGCCTTTTCACCCTGTCTAAAAGAGATTGGGCTTCAATGAGTACGAGGTGATAAAGGGGGGAAATAATCAGGATTTTCAAATGTAAATGTGAATTTTTTACCTTTAATTTTGCATGTTTTCTGCATTTAGTGTTTCATTTCCATCACGCCCGGTGCTGCTATAGTTGTTGACAAGTAGATCCAGGGGAAATGGACTGTTTCTAATTCACTGCAAGGCACCATTGTATTGTGTTCACTATCGGTATATAACGTAGTTGGTGTTCATTGTACTTTTTTGTCCACTGAATTAGATCTGTAATACATATAAATGTATTTTATTTAGAAAAAAACTATGCTGCACTCTCTAACCTGCCTTGACCCCAGTTAAATAAACAGCCTCCTCTTTGCTGGTTTTCATTAAAATGGTGCAAAGTCATTGATGTAGATTTATCAGCAGCTTGAGATTGTGACATGAAAATACTTGGGGAGTTAAGGTGTGTTGTGTCTATCTGCATTAAGAATGGTGCTATCTTTTTGCTCTGTTTATTATTGTAACTGAAGTTAAACTCCTTTGGAAACAGTTATTGAAGCTTTAGGCTTAAAAAAATACCATACTGAGGAGAAATTCAGACTGCAGTTCACCATAAGAAAAATCTTTAGAAGTGCTGTCATTTTAATACAATTCAAGCCCTCAACAAAACCAATGACAGAGTTGCAGTTATTGGAACTACCAACCTTCAGTAGACTATATAACAAGAGCAAGGGCTGCATCATTGCTTCTGATTACATTATTGCTTCAGTCTGTTGCCTTACCTAGATATCCTAAGTACCAGAACCAAGTTATTGGACATCAGTGTCTCAAATGCCACACATACTTTGGAAATATTAGGAGCTTCAGTTTCTCTTTTCTAATAATTCCCCCGACTGTTTCAAGATGCATTGTCATTCTGATTAAATCCCTGCGAGCACAGGTATATGTGGGAGAAAGGGGCTTTAGCCCAACTGGGTTACAGCAATAACAGTCCAAGGGCTTTTCTGAAGCAAACATGAAGAACCAAGAACCACTTGAGACAGTTATTTCGATATGGGAGAAAGCACAGGGGAGAGTGCTGTTGTGGCCACTTTTACTGGTTTCAAGCCTGGACATGACTGTTGATGATATTGGGGGATGAACACTTAAATGGACTAACTCATCTGTTAAACCAGGCAAAGAGACGACAAGCAAAAACATTCATATCGCCAACTGCAGTTTCTAGACGTTAATTTTAGTTTTATATAAAAAAGGACTCCTATTTGTTCAATGCTATGATGGATGGGTAGCACACAGCAGTGTCTTGATGCCTGGTTACTCACGTGTCCCCTCATTTTCCCCCTGACCATTAAAGACTTACTGAAATATCTATCAGAAACAATGTTATTGGTTTGCTTCAGCTTTTCGATGAGGCTTCAATAAATAAAGGAATAGCTTTTGTTTATTATTTCAAAAGAAAGCAATTTTTTTCAACAGTGAATTTGCTGTCTTTGGTGAATTACTGTTTTGTTTTAGTCCTTGTCTGTCCTGCTAATTAAACTCCCTTAACGAGGAGTTTCCTGTGGAGTACTAAAAAATATGGAAAAACTGCATATCTGGAATAATAATACACAATGCTGGATACTCAGAGAAGGTCAGGCAGTATCTGGAAAGGGGAGAGGTTAATGTATTGGGTTTGGACCTTTCATCAGAGCTGAAAGTTCAGTACTAGCGAGTGGTTTTTAGCTTTGCTGAAAAGTTCATGCTCAACATGTCATAACCTGTCTCTCACTTTACAGGTGCTAACTCGAATTATAGAATGATTACAGCCATTCGGCCCATAGTATCTGTGCCAGCTCTCTGCAAGAACAATGCACCTGGCGTCACTCCCCTTCCTCCCCACTCCCATAATCTTGCAAATGTTTCCTCTTCAGATAATGATCCAGTTCTCTTTTGAAAGCCACAGTTGAATCTGTCTCCACCACACTCTCAGGCGGCGCATTCCAGATAATCTTTTCTGCACTCTCTCGAAAGCCCTTACATTGTTCCTAAGGTGTGGTCCCAGAACTGGATGCAATACTCCAGTTAAAGCTGAATCAATATTTAATACAAGTTTAACATAAATTCCTTGCTCCTGCACTCTATGCCCCTATTAATAAAGCCCAGAATGCTGTATGCTTTATTAACCCCACTCTCAACCTGTCCTGCCACCTTCAATGATTTATGCACACATACCCCAGGTCCCTCTGCTCCTGCATTCCCTTTAGAATTGTACCCTTTAGTTTATATTGCATCTCTGCGTTCTACCAAAATGAATCACTTCACGTTTCTATGCATTAAAGTTCATCTGCCACTTGTCCACCCATTTTGTCAGCCTGTCTATGTTCTAACGTGTATTCTCAACATTTTCCATTCACCTTTCTAGAGCACAGTGAAACATCCAAGGTCAAACCCCAGCCATATACAATGTTTTTAAGTTTGGGTTGTAACACTCTATGGTGCGCATTGCTTACTGTGACTGGCAGGCGATCTGTGCTCCCTTGCCCATACAATGCAAAAAATTTCACTTCTTTGTTTGAATAACAGCATGGAGGGTGCAAGGAATTTGAAAAAAAGGAGGCATTGAAAATATATACTGTGATCTTCTTTAAAACCCCTCAGTTCCTTCTCTAGTGATCCCAGACATGTTGATTACAGGCTTGTGGGAGAACCAAGCCCTATGTGTTATTGTGCCTTTGGGACTTTGCTTCAGGAATTGCAAAGATAACCTTACAGAAAAGCATAGGACAGCTGATAACCTTGTAATTAATGTGTCAGTGCACTTGAAAACAATTTAGATTTTTATGATTCATAATACATACTTAGGAGGTACATAATGACTAGTCTAACAATTCAGGAACAACTTTCATTGAAGTGTTCATGGGACTCAGCCATTGCCACCAAGAGCCCCTTGGAGATGTCATTATCTCCTGCTAATGCTTGTTTTCTGACCTCTATTAATGCTGTCATGACATTACTTCTCAAATGTAAATGGGATTTCCATTCTAAATGGCATGGGATTCCTGAGTTAATATACACAGTGGCTTATTTTAGCCTGCAATTACATGTTTGCATTCGGGCAAAGCAAAAATGGAAGTGTAATTCTGGAGTCAGGTCCCTGCCTGACTCGGGAACACAGTGATGGTGATTCCCTCCCATCCACACCACTTTGCAAACTCCATCTCCCTCCACCCCCTATACACTCACTCCCAATGCCAGGAAGGCTAGGTTCCACTATTTGAGCTTGACACAGCATGGAGTATAACTTCAATGGCCTGAGGGATGGGATTGAAGAAAGTGATTAACAGTCTAGTGAAGCTGCAGGGCCATTTTATAAGCTGACTAGAGAAGGCATTTTTCAGTTTGGTCCCAAGGTGTTTCAAAATTCCCCTCAGGTACCAAGAAAACGTATTTCCAGCCAGACCCTATCAATCAGGAGGTACTGGTTGCAAATCTCAGACCCCTAACACAGTATATATAGAACTGCCCGTTCAATTATCATTCCAAACTGATTTCAAAGATCACTGGGAATGTTAACAACTGCTCCTTTCAATTCCCTCATGATTATGGTTTCTAGCTGAGACACAAGATTGCAAACCTTGTCTGTCCTGTTTATTCTTGGTACTATTGTGTTATTGTCAATGAAATTGATGCTGTTTAATAATTGGTATGTCACTCTTTATATGCAGGAGACCCTGTTACAGAAGAATGGACCCAGTGGAGTATGTGTTCAGTAACATGTGGTCAAGGGTCGCAGGTGCGAACCAGAGCTTGTGTATCATCTTACGGGATTCTGTGCAGCGTGCCTTTAAGAGAATCAAGGGTTTGCAATAACACTGCCCTCTGTCCAGGTAGTGTTAGCAATGGATGAGTAAAAATATGGATGTTTAATTATATGACTCGATAGACGAGACAACCAAAAATTATTTTCAAATTCGTGCATTTTGCTCCTGTTACCATTTGTTTTTTTTTTATTCAGTGTGATTGAATGTTTAGACATTTTACCTGTTATAAGCTTAAAACAGTGTAGAAGTCAATATTTTTTAAAAATTGGTTTTGCAATGATATGTTTGGATTTGACAAGATACCATGTAACCCACGCTCAGTGTGTGGCTAGGTAAGCTCAATACTTTCAATTAGACCCGTCAACAAATCACACTGTTTAGCCAAAAACATCAGGTAAATGGGAATATTTCTTGTCTTTATGCCGCCAGCAGCTGTGCGGAAGCCTGTTCAGCTTTATTTATATATTTATTTATTTCAGTGCTCTTTACATTCTGATTTCTCTCGCTAGCTGGTTGGTTTACAGCTGCTGCAATGTTTTGGATAGTGATTGCTTGTATATCTTAAAATGATTCATTTCGTTCAAGATCGAGACCATCATTACTGGAGACCAACTTCATCACAATGGAACTCTCAGTGTTGAGGGAGAAAAAAAAGCAAGGAATGGAAAAATATATATTTAATGGCAAAGGACGCAGTGAATTGTCATAGCGTGTTAGCATTTGATTAGGTTTCTCAGTACTAGAATAGAACAGGGAGCTGGTGGAATTAAACCTAATTTACATTCTTTCCAAATGCGGAAAAGGTCTCTTATGTATTTGAAACATTATATTCACCTCACACTAGGGCACTGTAATTTACTCGTCACACAAGTTGGTGTTCAGGGTTGGGTTGTATAACACCCAATTTTGGACAGATGAGTGCCAGGCACCTGCACAGCTATGTGACTATAGGCTCCTGCTGTTTCTGGTAGATTTGGGCAGATGCACAGGATAACAAATTCCATCCTGATATCCTCACACGCACATTGACACCGTGGAAGCCTTGCCTGGCGGAGTGCATTTTTGCTTTGGGTTTATTCTTGGGGTGTGAGTGTTAGTGGAGGGGCCACTATTCATATTGTCCCTCTCCCCTGATGAGGAAGTGGCTGTCTTCTTGAACCACCGCAGTTAATGTGGTGATATTATTCATAGTGGTTTGTGGCAAGCAATTGGGCCGCTCAGCCCCTTTCAGAAGACCAGCTTAGAGTCAGACGCAACAAGAATCATATTGCTTCCAATGTATGCAATCCCATGGGATAAATCTGTTTTCCAGTTGGCAGTCATGTTTGGCTACTGTCAAAGACTAATTCTTTAGTCTTTTTGACTTCTAGCTTTAGATCACTGTTTATTTAATCTATATATGCATAGTTCCAAGGAATCAAGTTGGAGCGAAAAATGTCCATGTCAAATTAAGTCCTTCAAATTGAACTGTCTCGACTCAGTTCCCTGCTATAAGAAAAAGGGAAGTTCATTATTGCTGTTCAATTACTGTTTCAGCCATTCTTGTTGAAAAATAAAGTTGAAAATTGACACTAAGAACAAAGGATAAGCAAATCAAGGTCCTCATTGCAGACGTATGCTGCTGCTGACTGCAGTTGGGTTTTTATTATTTTGGCTAAGAGTCACCCAGCAACAGTCAAGTGTAACACCAGTTTATCCAGTGGATCTGTTGATGAAGGCAGTGCTCAGCTGGGCCATAGGGACAAGAAAGATCCAGGCTTGATTTGCGGCCTGTGTCCAAGTAGCTCTTTCAGCAAGAAGACAAATACAGGCACTGAAGTTGGCCACTCTCTGGGTTGGGGAGGATAAAGGGGCAGTCGTCTGGTGGCAATTGCCCTCCAGTGACCTTTGCTGGAAAAGACAGGAATGTGTACTTATGGCAAGTGGGATCAGGTTCAGGTGTGATACCTTCAGTGTTGAATAGCCCGCTGTTCCCTCACCATTCAGGCTGACATATTATTACCACGCAGTTGAGTGGGGACTTTAAATCAAGAGGGGAGAAAATTTAACAGCGACAGAGCTATACAGTGAAACTGGCTCTGTTATATAGATGCACCTTATGCTTTGTTATTCTTGTTTCTTGATGGTTGCACCATATTTTCCCCTTAAGCAATAATGACTTCTGTTCATGTACAACTTGCTGAGGGCACTCATTGGTAACAACCAAGTCACCTTTTAGACACTTTGTAAGGCACTCTATTGACAAAGACATTTCAGCCAATCCCCAAACTGCACTTTCCAACAAACCTCTGATGAAATTATTTCCATCCAAGAGAAATATTGACACACTGGACCAGTAATCCAGAGGCCCAGACTAATGCTTAGGGGAAATGGGTTGAAATCTCACAATGGCAGCTGGTGGAATTTGCATTCTATTAATAAAATCTGGAATGGAAAACTATTCTCAGCATTAGTGATAACCATGACAACGATCAACGATTGTTGTAAAAACCCATCTGGTTCATTAATGCCCTTCAGAGAAGGAAAATATGCTACCCCTACCTGGTCGTGACTCCAGACCCATAAGTGGTTGACTCTTAACTGCCCTCTGCAATGGCGATTAGGGATGGGCAACAAAATGCTGGCCTTAATTATCAGCAGCATGAAAGAATTTTTTTAAAAAATAGGATTTTGGAAATGTTCAGTGCTGTCTGGCTTGTCAGCCTGGAGGGACTTGAGGGGTAGGATGGAGTCAGTTCTTTTCAGGCTGTGTAGCTATTGCTCAGACTTTGCATGTGAATTATTTCTGTCCCTTCCTCATGAGGTTCTTCTACACAAGCCTTCAAGAACACATCACTAATTTGAAATCCCACTCAGAGATTCTTATTTCCTGATGGAATAGAGAGGTGTATGGGGTTTTTAGGCACATCTGCATCCTGATCTCTCCCTGCTGAGAGTGCTTCGTGCTATTACTTTTGCACTATAGGATTGCCAACTCTCCCTTTTTATGAAATACACACCCAGAATAGAAATAAACTGTTCATGTTTTTATTTATTAAATTCACCAGGTAGAAACGGAATATGCAAAAATCCATCTATTGCTAATTCTTTTACCGTTTTATATCAGGAAAAATTCCTTACTTCGATAATGGAATGCTGTCCTGCACAGCAAATTGAAATGTTAGGTTAATTTTAATTCCATTTTAATGAGTGGAATGTTTCCTAGAGCTCCCTGACTCCTTGCCAGATTCCCCAAATGCTCCCTTGATGGACAAAGCTCCATGCTGATGTTATGAACATGTAACTTCTACCCCAATTACCCGGGAATGACTTTGTGATGTGTCAGAATACAGGCCAGGATTTTTAGGATGGTGGGGTTTCCCTTCCTGCCATCCGAGGAGCTGGCGGAGAACACATCCCCACCAATACTGCCTGCCCTGCAGCCATTTAACACTCTGACAGGCATTAATTGGCCGGAGGCAGTACTTCCGCAACTCACCCACGATGAAGCTCGGCTTCAGAGAGCTGGCAGTCAATCCGGCAGCTCTCTAGTCCCTGCAGCGCCAGAAGCTCCAGTGGACAGGACTGGGGCTGCAAGCGGTCTCCAGAGCCTGAGTCCCGGGACTCCAGGACCAGGTAAGCATTGGGGGTCTCGAGGTGGGGAGGGGAGGTACGGCCTAGGGGAGTGGGCAGAGGACAGTGGTGGTGTTGGTGGAGAGGCCAGGGAGTGTGGGGAGGGAGGACCTGCAGGGGCCAGACCTTCTTGGGGGATGGGGGTGCTCCCGATGTTAAAAGGCGGCTGCTGATGAAGGCGACCCCCTCCCACCCTGCCGAGCTCTGAACATGGTTACTTTTCAGGCTTCCCCCTGTCCCTGAGCTCCTCCCACCAGCCAGAAAATTGAGGGTGGGTGGGGAATGGCCCTTAAGTGCTCAATAATTGGCCACTTAAGGGCTTCAACCGGGACAAGGGCAGGCAGGCCAGCCGAAACCTCAACTATCCAAGCATAAAATTGCGGGGAGGTGTGTGGGAAGGCCATCTGAGAAATTCAACCCCACCCCCTGCTCCCCCCAGCCGACAAACCCACCAGCAAGGGAATGTAAAATTCTGCCCATGTTTCCACATGGATCTGCCCTCATCTTTCTTGTAGCCCCTAATATCTACTTTCACTTGAGACCAGCCAAATCTCTCCACCACCTCTCTGCCTCTTTACTGCTTCCCTTTTATGAGACTGCCTGCCCAAAACTAAGTCTTAGATGAATCCCAACTTCCCGCATGGCAGAATGTCAGGATAACTGAAGCTATTCCAGGAATATTTGCTCCCTTTCCACTTATTCTGAACACCCTCTGTATCTGCAAAGTTGGTGTTAGGTTTGGCCTTGATCTGACCTCTGAACCCCACATCCCATCCATCACTCCACAACTCTGTCCCTACCTCCCCCATTTGCATTATGATTGTTAAACATGTTTTCATCATCTCGAGATAACACCAGCCTAACCTTCCCTACCTGGCCTGCCCTATTCCAAAACCTCTCTAAAAATGCCATGTTTTTCAAACTCTGCCACATGCATTTTGTCCCACATTCAAAGTCCTGCTCACAAATTTTCCACTCCCGACTTCTTCTCCATCCTTGTTGACCTACAATGGCTCCCTCCAGTAAAGAGCCTTTGGAATCATTGATGCATTGGACCAGTAATCCAGAAGCCCAGGCTAATGCTCTAGGGACGAGGGTTCAAATCCCACCACAGCAGCTGGTGCAATTTATATTCAAATAAATCTGGATTATAAATATAAACAATAAGGACAGTAATGGTGACCATTAAACGATCATTGATTGTCGTAAAAACCCAACTGGTTCACTGATGTCCTTTAGGGAAGGAAATATGCCATCCTTAACTGATCTGGCCTACATATGACTCCAGACCCACAGAAATGTAGTTGACTCTTAACTGCCCCCTGAAATGGCTGAGCAAGCAGCTCAGTTTAAGGGCAATAAGACATGGGCAACAAATACGGGCCCTGCCAGCAATACCCACGTCCCATGGACGAATAAAAACAAAACTGCATCCAATCAAAATTCTTCTGCTTGCCTAAAACTCCCTCCACTGTTTTGCCCTGAACTCCTGCCCAAAAATTTCATCCCTTAACTCTAGAATTTGCCCTCTCAGAGCTTTGAGCTATCTTTCCCCTACACTTTGGAATTAGATCCATAAATCCTTTACTTTCTTCACATTTCACAG
Organism: Cetorhinus maximus; assembly: GCF_964194155.1. Taxonomy (NCBI): domain Eukaryota; kingdom Metazoa; phylum Chordata; class Chondrichthyes; order Lamniformes; family Cetorhinidae; genus Cetorhinus; species Cetorhinus maximus. Next base: position 46,989,375 of record NC_135883.1, read on the forward strand.
CCTCATTTCAAAACCTTTCTTTAATGAAGCTTTCACTCGCATCTTTTTGTCTCCCAGTGCCTAGCAACCTAAACACCTATTTGTGACATCTCTTGGAATTTCAGATTATCCAGAACAACTGAGGTGTTCCATAAAATGGGAGAGGAATATATGATAGACATTAACTATTAGTTTTTTTTTATTCATTCATGGTATGCGGGCATTACTGGCAAGGTTAGCATTAGTTGCCCATCCCTAATTGTCCTTGAGGGCGATAAAAGTAAGCCACATTGCTGTGGGTCTGGAGTCACATACAGGGCAAGGACAGCAGATTTCCCTCCCTAAAGGGCATTAGTGAACCAGGTTGTTTTTCTTGTGGCAATCAACCATATTGTCACTAGCTTTTCAATTCCAGATTTTGTAAATTAATTAATTAACTAAATTCCACCATCTGCCGTAGTGGGATTTGAACTCATGCCCCCAGAGTCTGGATTCCTGGATTACTAGTTGAATGATATTACTACCACTTCACCACCTCCCTCTCACAGAGCAACCTTTTAATTGTAATTCATTTAACTTTTTTTTCTACGTCTCCGCAATCCATGCACCTTTTCTGACTGGAAAGCCAAGCTGAAGCCTTTTTTTGCTCGATCCCTATCAATACTGCTCCACATCCAGACACTGGGAGGTGGATGCGGAGTTACCTCCATGGCTCTCTGTCTGTTCTTCCTGTTTATTACTGCAATGGAGAATTGTTTGGTGTTTTGGTGGCTGTACAGTAAGATTGAAAAGCTCCCCCATAGGGGAAGTCATTGCAGTAAAGGTAATGTGCTGGAACTGTGGGACTAAGTATCATTAATCTCCATATAATCTTAGTGCATGGGCACCATGAATGTCGCCATTTATCTCAGTATAGCCACCTATGGCATCTCTTATAAAAAAAGGAAAATTTCTGGCCCTTATAGGATATAATCATTTCATTAAATTCTGTAAAATGTTAACTATTTTGTAAATGAATAACTGTGTATTGCTTTATATTTATTGTTATTCAATGTTTTTCACATTGACAGTAAATTGCCAAGATCCTCAGGCAATATTAAAGAAATGGTTATTTCTGTGTGTGGGTTTTTTTTTTGGTTTTCACATCAGGAAAACTACCATCCCCTGATTGGGAGCAGGAGGAAGACCTGTTCCCTGATCCCTGGGAATACCATGTAGGAACAGGACACACCAAATTGTGAGTGTGTTACAGAGGCCTGTGGGCGTGCACCACTGATTTTCTTACCCATCCTTACAGGTGCATCTGCCTAACCTTTCCCCCATCTTGGTGGATGCACCTCCTGGGAGTGATCTACACAAATGGGAAAAGGTGGGCACAGAGCTGTACCCAGCAGTGTGTGGCATAGGGTAACAGCTCCTCTAAGCTGTACTACTCCCGCCACCTATCAGTACACCCCTCACACTCCACATCATGTCTGAGCAGCCTTAGAAACTCACCTCATTTTTTATTCCTCTTACATCAATCCTCTACTTTTACAAACTGTTTTTATTCTGTTGTAGTGCATGGCGTATGGGAAGACTGGTCACCCTGGAGCTTGTGTTCATTTACCTGTGGTAGAGGACAAAGGACAAGGTCTAGATCGTGCATTTCTCCTCAGTATGGCGGCCGGGCATGCGATGGACCAGAGTCCCAAACAAAAATCTGCAACATTGCCTTGTGCCCAGGTTAGTGCAACACTCAGTTATACAATGGTTCGTGTTGTGTCATGTCATAGGAACAGGCCATTTCAGCCCCTCGAGCCTGTTTGAATCATTCAACCAAATGATGGCTGACCTATAGCTTATATCTCCCTACCTTGGTTCCATAACCCTTAATACCCTTGCCTAAAAATCTATCAGCCCTCAGTTTTGAAATTTTCAGTTGACCCCCAGCCTCAACAGCTTTTTGGGGGAGAGTGTTCCAGATTTCCACCACCCTTTCTGTGAAAAGGTACTTCCTGACATTTCCTTTGAACAGTCTAACTCTAATTTTAAGGTTATACTCCCTTGCATGTCCTAACAAGGATTTGCCTCAGGTCCTTGCGGAAATGTAAAGAATAGAAGGACACTGTGTGATCAAGTCCTAGTTGAAGAACTATAATTCATTGCTTTGTAAAGTTAGTGGAGAAAAGCTTTTACATCAATCCTCTCAACTAGAGTGGAGCCGAGTGGCAAAAAATGGATACTGGCACTTGATTGATAGTCACCATGAAATTAAGCTGCTGTAAAGAAAAAAAGGTTTGCATTTATGTAGCGCTTTTCACAACCACTGGATTCTCAAAATGCTTTATAGCCAATGAAGTTATTTTTAAAGTGCAGTCATTGTTGTAATGACACACAGCAAGATCCCACAAACAATTTGATAATGACCAAATTAATCTGTTCTGATGATTGAGGAATGAATATTGGCCAAGACACCAGGGATAACTCTCCTGTTCTTTAAAGCAGTACCATCGGATCTCCTATATCCACCTGAGAGAGCCTCAGTTTAACTGGGATCCCATCTGAAAGACAGCACCTCCAGCAGTGCAGCATTCTCTCAGCACTGCACAATCAGCCTTGGTTGTTGTGGTCAAATCCAGGAGCAGGACTTGAACCCAAAATCTTGCAACTCAGGGGCAAGCATGCCCCCAACTGACCCACAGCTTACAAGTATGGAGTATGATGGTATAAACAAGCCAAACAAGACTGTGAAGCCAGTACAGAACAGTACAACTTTCCCCATTCACCAGTTATTTCTTTAAACATTCATCCTTGGTGCATGGGTATCACTGGTAAGATTTAGTGCCCATCCCCCATTGTGCTGAGAAGGTGCGTGTAGTCCTTTTTGAATAACTAGTAGAGGTTGGGCACAACCAACGAGGCCATTTCCAGACAGGGCAAGGTAAAATTTGTTGGTGTGGGTCTGGAGTCACAGGAAGTCCAGATCAGATCAGGACAGCAGGTTTCATTCCCTAAACAGACATTAGTGAACAAGTTGGGTTTTTACAACAATCCAACAGCTTCGTGGTCATTTTCACTGATGCCAGCTTTGTATTTCCAGGTTTTTTAAAGCTGAATTCTAAATGGCCGATTGGGCATAATGTACAGTGGTGCAGAATCCTAATAAAATTAAGAACTGATCGTTCTTGATGTGGAATACCCCAGAGCTCTTTTGTGCTCTCGGAAGTGCTCCCCAGGTCTAAACAAAAGATCAGGGAGAGAAGTTGACTGAAATTTCCATCATGAGCAGGGAGTCACTCTATAATGAGCCTTGCATTGTTTAGGTTTCAGTGCAAAAAAAAAAGTATGATATCTGTATGAAGTTGGCAGTTTCCTTCAAAAGTTCTGACTGACTGGGATGTCAATTCATGGCATGTCGTGCCAAAAGCATTGGTGAAAATGGAATGCACAATCACTAAAAAAAAACTTTTATGAATATCTGAGGCTTAAAAAGGCATGAGGGGCGGGGCAGGGACATGCAACTAAGTGAATAGTTTTTGAGTGAAGCCAGCATAAGGTGATGGGTTGAATGGCCTCCTGTAATTCAATTTGTTTTATTTTCTTTTGGAATGTGGGATTGCTCACGAAAAGAACTCACAATTCTGGAGCGCGTTGCATAATCTCAGGATGTTATGCAGGGGAGGTAAAATGGCAAAGTTGTCATGGAAATTGTGTCTTTAATAATATCATCACCACCCCCTTTGCCAGCGTTCCATGACATCTTTGTCAGTTTACCTCCCTCTTTCTCCCTGACCTTCTCTTCTGCACTACCTGCCTGTCTCCCCTTTTTCAACAGCGTAAAACCCATCACATTTCTACCTCTCCCCAATTCTGAAGAAGGGTCACACTAGACTTGAAACGTTAACTCTATTTCTCTCTCCACAGACGCTGCCAAACCTGTTGAGTATTTCCAGCACTTTCTGTTTTTATTTCAGATCTCCAGCATCTATGGTATTTTGCTTTTATATTAATTTGTTTTAGGTGTTGGTTGAGGGATAAATATTGGCTCAGAACACCAGCGAGAACCCCCTCCTTTTCTTCAAAAGAGTGCAAGGGATATTTTACGTCCACCTGAGTGGGCAGACAGGATTTGGTCGAACGTCTCATCTGAAAGACATCTCCAACAGTGCAGCACTCCCTCCATATGCACGGGAGTGTCAACCTAAACTTTGACCAATACTGAACCACTTGAGCTTTTACAACAGCTTCCTTTCAAACGGATGTTTTTTTTTCTCTCTGGCGATACCCATTTTATTGAGTTGAATTTCAGTTTGTTATCCTGGTATTTCAAATCATAGGGTCGAATTTTTTTCACAGTGGTGGGGGAGAGGTGGGTAATTGGTAAAAACCCTGGAGAGATGAGTTTCCTTGACCTTCCATTGAAGTTACGATGGATGATTGAGAGAATTTCTGCAACAATTCAACCCATCAACCTCTAGGTTGCTAATCCAATATGAAATCATTGTGCTACATCCCCAATTCTGATTCCTTGGGCATAAAATAGACTTCAACACTTAGGCAGCGTGTGTAATAGATGAACAATTCACTCCCACCAGATTGACGCAAAGCTGAATTTTACAACCCCTAAGATTTAATTACAGTAATATCTCGCCTTTCATGACTTCTTTGTTTGTGTTTTCACTTACCTGCGTTTTGTATGTTGTACACCGCATCGCCCATCACCTGAGCAATATATCCATGTTTGAAATGTCCGAATCTCTGCACTGATTCTTTGACATGTACACCCATTGAGCGCAGCTCAAGTGTGAGATCAGTTAATTTACACTAAGATATCGGTTTCATCATTAATTCATTTTGCAAAAGATCTGGCAAATTTAGCAGTGTTAGATGTAACCTCTGGAGTACTGAAACATCAGTAAGGAACTCTGATGGACTATAATGCTATGTTAAAATGGAGGATAAAGCAAGTAATTGTTGGGGTCAGTTACTCATGGAGTACACTTACTGACATATTTTTGAATTTATTCAATTGGCTTTAGAAATCAGCTTTCCTGTTCCGCAGCACTGTCCAGTAACCCTGGTACAAGTGCATGGGAGTAGATATAATTTGAATGATTTGCTGTAGAGTAACTGCCCAAACCAGTGCTGCCCTTTCATGGCTTGAACTTATCTAATTGAGTCCCATTAAAAAGCATGCTCCTCGTTTTTGATTTTACATTTTGATTTGATTTGCGAGGTTTCGTGAGAATGTAACCCCTGTGAACGGTGGGACTTTACTGTAATTCATCATCGCAAAAGTTTTGCTTTTGTTGTTCCTTTTGCTGCTCACCTTCAGTTTAGCAAGAGAATATTTCAGGAGGTTTTCTGGTCTGCTCTGTGATTTGCAAAGTAGATCACACTAATACTTGACCTGTAAGCTCCTGGAAATGCTCTGAGACGGGTTAACAGCAGCAGTGGGCATTTTGGTCAGAGTGCTGCTGAATTATCCCATCTTTAATTACTTTAAGAGATGCCGCACAGCCTGTAGTATGTTCCCTTCTGTTATTCCAACATGCCCAGTTTCTGTTTGGGTCTCAGATTGGCATTAATCGATCAAGCTGATCTACACAGCACAACAACAAGCTGCATCTATTTCACTCTTTTGACGTACTAATATGTTCCATGATGCTTTAAAGGAATAATTATCAAAAAGTCGCTTGGCAGTACAGAACTTGTGTATTGCTGAAAAAAGAGACATGCTGTCAAAGCTTTTCATCTTGCACTCATCAGGACAGCTTGCAAGATAAACTAACAGTAAAGGGAACAACAATTTATACTGACTGAGAAGAGAATGCTGACCAGTTGGCATGTGGACTCTGATTGGTAGGGGCATTGCCATTGAGAATGCAGCAGAGAACAGTTCACTGCCAAGTGAAAAGCTTTGATAACATGTCCCTTTTTTAGCAATTATCAAAAAATATTTAACAATGAGCCAGGAGATATTAAGGCAGGTGACCAAATGCTTGGTCATAGTGGTAAACTTTAAGGAGCACATTACAAGAAGAGAGAGCGGCAAAGAGAGATTTAAAGAGGGAATTCCAGAGCTTAGGGCCCATGAAAATGAAAGCATGGCCACCAGTGGTGGACCAATTAAAATTGGGGGTGCTCAAGTGGCCACAATTAGAGATCTCAGAGGATTGCAGGGCTGGAGGACCTTACAGAGATAAGGAGGGACCAGGCCATGGATGGATTTGAAAACAAGGTTGCGAATTTTAATATCAGGGCACTGCTGGACTGAGAGCTGATTTAAGTCAGTGAGCACACAAGGGTGACGGGTGAACGGGACTTGGAAAGCAGAACTTTGAATAAACTCAAGTGTATGGTCAAATTATGTATTGCAAATTGCTGAGGAAATGGTGCAAAATGGCACTTTCACAAGGCTTTCAAAAAGCAACATTTAAATGCCTTTTAATATTTTGTTTGCAATGATTTCTTTCTAAGCCAATGCCAATTAACTACTTCCAAGTGCACTTAGCACATTTTGAAAATGTTTGTTATTGTATGATTTATGAAGTGAACTGGCAGCATCAAGTGGTGGAAGTAGGTTCTGCACCAAGTTTATTGTTTAGTACAGAAGGAGGCCATTCAGCCCATCATGCCTGTGCTGGCTCGCTGAGAGAGCACTCCAATTAGCCCCTGTTCCCTGCCCTTCCACCATAGTCCTACAGAATTTTCCTTTTCAAGTATTTAACCAATCCCCTTTTGATAGTTACTATTGAATCTGCTTCCGATGTCCTTTCAGGTAGCGCGTTTCCGATCACAACAATTCGCTGTGTAAAAAAATTCTCCTCATCTTCCATGTAGATTATTTTTGCCAATTATTTAAAATCCGTATCCTCTGTTTACTGCCTGTGAAAACATTTTCTGTGTGCCCTTTCCATCAAAACTTTACATAATTTTGACTGCCTCTATCAAACCTCCCCTTAACTTTCTCTACTTTAAAGAGAACAACCCCTATTTCTAAAGTGTCTCCATTAAATTGAAGTCCTTCACCCACAGTACCATTGTCGATATAGTAGATATCTCCAGTGGAAATAAATTAATTTTTTTCCGATGATCCCAGCATCCAAACTGGACTTGAAATGAAGAATTAAGTTTCCTTTTTTTAGTATTTGAAGTAATTTGATAGGTTTAAAAATGTGGTATTCAGTGAAGCGGAGGTCTTGTGGCACAGTGGGTAGCGTCTCTACCTCTGGGCCAGGTGGTAAGAGTGGGAGAGTTTCATGGTCAGCCACACTGCAAAAGGCAACACAAACCACAGCAGTGCGTTGCCACACATAATCATGGACCAATCCTTAGGACATGGTACCTGGAGGAGGAGGAGGTTATTCAGTGAGGACCAATGACAGAGTGAGTCAATTTGCTGCCAGATTTTAATCAACCTGTTTACAAAGGGAAAGATTTAAGAAGCGGGGATGATTATTAAACCAGGAGACTTCAGCTATCGAATCATTAAAACTGCGTTTTCAAATGCAGCTCTCAAACATTCAGGGCCATTAATTCAGAACCCAACACTCAAAACAAATTGACTTTCCTCAAGATTTGCAGAGCTGAACAAAGAACAACAGCTTAAATGTATATAGCACCTCTAACATTTATATAGCGTCTCTAACGTAGAAAAATGTCCCAAAGTGCTTCACACATTTGACACCAAGGCACATGAGGAGATATTATGACAGGTGACCAAATGTTTGGTCAAAGGGGTAAGTTGTAAGTAGGATTTTGAGTGACAGATAGGTAGAGAGATGAAAAGTTTTTGGGAAGAAAATTACAGAGTTTAGGTCCCAGGCAGCTGCGACCACCACTGGTGGAGTGATAAAAATTGGGGATGTTCAAAAGGCCCTAATTGGAGCGGTGCAGAGATCTCAGAAGGCTGTGGGGAACAATGAAAAGCGCTTTGTAGCCTGATCATGACAGAGGAAAAAAGATTTTACAAGGATCGCTCATCTGTCAATTCTTCCAAAGATAAACCAATTAAGTTTAAAACCTTCTTTCATTTCCTTGATGCAAGTGGTGCTTTCATTTGCATGCTGAGTATTTTACACCTCTGAAAATATCAAAACCTAGGAATACACAGCATGGGAGAATCAGGAATCGAGGTCAATGCTCCCAATTTGTGATGCTCCCAATTTCCCAATCATTAAAGGTAACCGCCCTTTGATGTGTGGTAACACCATATAATTGGCAAAAGCACACAGCAGTCTCCTAGGAGGCAGAAGTTTGTAGATTAACCCTTTCAAGGCCATAACACCAAAAAGAACAATAAAGCAGGACAGGCCTTTATTTTCAGATTCAGAGGTTCATTGAAAATTTCTCCATTTAACCCTTACACTGAAGGAAGGTAAGGTATTCCAATGTCTCTGGGCCAGCCAGTTTTCAATATTCTCATAGCTTGACCTGATGCAATAATGCAACATAGTAAAAAATAAATTCCCAACTGTAATAACACTCTAAAATGACCCTTCAATCATTACAGTGCAAATATAAGCGGTTTCATAAAACGTTTCTTTTTTGCAAAAAAAACTGTTTCCAACTAAGTTTTCTCATCCTCCAACACTTCCTGGTTCTAGATCTGCCTCTGAAGTATGTGCCTCTAATAGATAATCCATAATTTGCTCAACAAAGATTCCAAAGGCCAGTCTTTTACATTAATCATGAAACTGAACTTTACTGCTGGACCTAATGCCAAACAGCCCCTCAAATCCACAGTACTAAGATTATTTGGGTTGAGATAGTGGCCTGTGCTCCCAAGACGATGACTTATCAATAATGCAGGCAGCCATTCAAAAGAGAGTGTTTGCAGGAACCCATTCAGTCGTACTGGAGGCTAGAGTGGGCTATATTGTCTTCCTTGCTGCCTGAGGAGTAGTTGGATGGAAGAGATCAGACTCCTTTTCTAGAGCTCACCCGACTGTCATAATATTGAAGTTAATGGAATGAGAATCATAGAATGACGCAGCACAAATGGGGCCAGTTCGACCCGTTCTGCCTGTGTCGGCTCTTTGAAGAAACTATTCAATTAGTCCCACTCTCCTGCTCTTCCCCATAGCCCTGCAACTTTTTCCTTTTCCCAGTATATCCAATTCCCTTTTGAAAGGTACTATTGAATATACTTCTACCATTCGTTTGGACGATGCATTCTCTATTCTAACTCACTGTGTAAAAAAAACTTTCCCTTCATTTCCTGCCTGGCTTTGTTTTGCCAATTATTTTAAATTTGTGTCCTCTAGTCACCAGCCATCAGTGGAAACTGTTTCTTCCTATTTAATCTATCAAATCCTGCCATAAGTTTAACACCTCTATTAAATCTCCCCTTAACCTTCTCTGCTCTAAGGAGAACAACTCCAGTCTCTACATATAACTGAAGCTGCTTAGGCCAAGTACCATTCTAGTGGACCTTCCCCAAGCTCTTGACTTCCTTCCTAAAGTGTGGTCCCCAGAATTGAACACACTGCTCCAACTGAGACCTAACCAGTGATTTACATGGCTTTAGTATAACTTTTTTGCTTTTGTACTCTATCTCTCTAGCCATAAAGCCAATGATCCCGCATGCTTTTATAACAGATTTATCAGCAAGTATAGTTGACACAATTAACTGGGTTGGGTGGAATCTGTGTCCAGTCATAGCCCCCATACTTTGAATATGGGGTCATGAAGAAGGTCCCATGCTCCTGCCGACTTCAAATTCAGGTATGTATGTTTTATAAGTGCTGAATTGTTGGACATGACGTCTTTTGATAGAGACTCTGGGTGGAATTTTACCAGGCAGTTGGAGGTGGAATTCTGTGGTGGGCAGTCTTGTAACCCAATGTCTTTCCTCCTCCCTCCAGAATTCCCAGGGACGGGTTGCTAGTAAGCTTGGAAACCCTGTGGGTTGAAACGTGCACACAGTTAAGACAATTAAGAAGTCACCAAAGAGTCATCTTACACTCTATTTCTGGCTGCTTGAAGATTCCGAATTTTAATCACTCCATCGTTGGGGGCCACACCTTCAGCTTTTAAGGGCCTAAGCTCTGGAATTCCCTCCCTATCCCCATCTGTTTGTTTTCTTCCTTTATGACACTCCTTAAAACCTGCCTCTTTGACCAAGCTTTTGGCCATCTGACTTAATACCTCCTTATGTGGCTTGATGTCAAACTTAGTTTTTTAATGCTCCTGTGAAGCACCTTGGAACGTTTCATTACATTGAAGGTTTTATATAAATATAAGTTTTTGTAGTAGTAATGGCTCTTCCCCAATGGTGAAAATGTTGTATGCCCTGTCGGCAATGCAGCAAGGTAAAGAAAGTGAGTGCACAGCAATAAGTCATTGAGAGCTCAACCTGGCATCATTGCAGTATTTTAACAGGGAAACTGGCAATCAATGGGCCAGGCACAGTGTAAGGCTAGAGCTAAAAGGAGGAACTGCTTGCAGCAAGTGTTTTGGATAGTTTGCAGCTTGGTGTCATTCCACTGAGGCCAGTTGGAGAGATAAACACCTTTAAACCTGTGTCCTTTGTTACAAACGGGCGGGAGATTAATTTAAACAGCCCTGATTTCTCCCCTCACCACCCGTCCATAAATGGAAAGGTGTTTTTTTGGTTTCTTGATTTCCCCCATTGTAAGCGGTATTCCCCAATCCCTGAGTTTTGTTGTGATCCACTTTCTATTAGTAACCACACAGCAAACTTGAGATAGGGTGAACTAAAAGGGTGAGTTCATTTTACACACACTCAAAACACGGAAGAGGGTGTCGCTATGCAGCCGCCGCACCCACCCCGCCCCCTACAACCCACCCCCACCACCACCACCACCACCCCCAGTATATTCATACACTAAGAGAAGGATAAGGGAAAAAAAAAGGTACAGGGCAAAGACCATAGAGAAGATAAGAATTATTGTTTCATGTGAGTCCAAGGTGTATTCTTTCACAGAGTCGGCAGGTTGAATATAGATGCTGGATAACACACTTTTCCAGCAGAAGTGACTTTCCCGATGGGAAAGGCGCATAGAGATGATTTAGTCTTGTAGGCGCTGGTACAGAAGTTCAGGAGTTCCAGTAGAAACAGTATAGGTGGGAAAGCCAGATATTCAAAAGCCTGAGCAGAGCCCTGTTTCTGCTGCTGCCCCATGGATAGAAAATGGTGGTCTGCCTTTTTCAGCTCCATAAGGCAATATTACAGGTTCTAGCCATTTGGTGGTGGGGGTGGGGGAGGTGGAGGGGGTGGGGGGGGGGGTGCGGGGTGTTGGCATGTGACATGACTCCCACTTCTTCGCCTTGGTTTGGACAAAGAATGTATATTCCTGGTCAGGATTTTTGTAGTAGTTAATGTTTCACCCATTAATAAGTTCAACAGAGGTTTCCAGGTCCTTTTCCCTTTGCAGACAGGTCATCTCCAGTGGCCAGGGGCCTGGCCTTAGAAATTTCAAGTCCCAGGCATTTGACCTCTGCAGTCACAGGGGGCATTAGCACCTCTTTAGAGATAACAAGGTTGCTGCTGCCCTGAAGACCAAAAATTCCTTTTGTGTGAGTCGTAACCAGTCATGGCTTTAGTCAGTTTTAAGTCTTTGTCCAGTTTTAAGAAAAATAATTTTATAGATTAGCCAGGATGATTTGTATATATTTATTTTATGAAAATATAGAATGAGGCCTTTGCCCCCTGACACCTTACATGGGGATATGGTATCAACGTACTCCGAGGTAGGGTGGATCACTGCTTGGGAGGTTCAGCACCCTGAAAGCTCAGGATACACAGTGATAGGTGCAGCAAGCAAAACAGAACCAGCAGTTTCACAATGCAAGACGGAGTGGCATCTAGGTGCAGCAGAGGGGAAGAGCTTCAGCCAGAATAAGGCACAGCCCTATGCATGGGATCTACAGGCCAAGGGACAGCTTCCTCAACTGGTTAAAGAAGTGCTACCTCCAAAGGATATTGCATAGTGGTAATGTTACTGGTCTAGTAATCCAGAGGCCTAGGCTCTGGGGACAAGGGTTCAAATCCCACCATGACAATTGGTGGAATTAGAATTCAATTAATAATTTGGAATTGAAAAGCTAGTCTGAGTAATGGTGACCATGAAATCATTGTCCGTTATCATAAAAACCCACCTGGTTCACTAATGTCCTTCAGGGAAGGAAATCTGTCGTCCTCACTTGGTCTGGCCTACATGTGACTCCAGATCCACAGCAATGTGGTTGACTCTTAACTGCCTTCTGAAATAGCCTAGCAAACCACTCAGCTCAAGGACAATTAGGGGTGGGCAACAAATTCTGGCCTTGCCAGTGACACCCACATCCCATCAAAGAATAAATAAATAAAAACTTTTGGTAGAGATTAGGGGACACCGTTTAAGAATAAGAGGTTTACTGTTTAAGACAGAGTTGAGGAAATTTTTTTTCTCTCAAATGGTCATTAGTCTGTGGAATTCTCTTCCCCAGATAGTGGTGGAGGCTGAGTCATTGAATTTATTCAAGGCAGAGTTAGACAGATTTTTGATGGGCAAGGGAGAAAAAGATTATGGGGGCAAATGGCAAAGTGGAGTTGAGACCACAACCATGATCTTATTGAATGGCCTACTCCTGCTCCTAAGCCCTATGTTCCCAATGGGCAGCTGGTATGTGACCACTGCAAGAGGATCCTGCAGACCTGCACTAAATTTCCAAGGAGCTGCTTTTATCCTCCATGGATGACAAGGGGTACAATTCCCATTGCCCCCAAAAGCCTTTCTGCTGACAACAGTGTGTAACTCTACCATAGATGCGCATGAGGGGTTCATACCCTTAAGTACAGAGCACAAGTGTTTCCCAGATAGTGGTGGTGTGCTGTACCCACCACAACTTGGCATTTTAAAGAACTGGCGTCAGACAATGTTGGGGAAAGACTGTCTCCTTTGGAGGAGGAGGAAGACAAGGAGGAACATAGGAAATAGGAGCAGGAGTAGACCATTCAGCCCGTTAAGCCTTCCCCACCATTAAAACAGGTCATGGCTGATCATCGACCTCTTATGCCATTTTTCCCATATCCCTCGATGTCATTAGTATCCAGAAAATTATCAATTTTTGTCTTGAACATACTCAATGACTGAGCTTCTGTAGCGCTCTGGGGTAGAGAATTCCAAGGATTCACCACCCTCTGATTAAAGAAATTCTTTCTCATCTCAGTTTAAATGACCTGCCCCTTATTCTGAGACTGTGTCCCCTGGTTCTAGACATACCAGCCAGGGGAAACATCCTATCCACATCCACCCTGTCATGTCCTGTAAGAATTTTGTAAGTTTCAATGAGATCATTCTTCAAAACTCAAGAGAATACAGGCCCAGTTTCCTCAAACTCTCCTCACAAGACAATCCCACCATTGCAGGGATTAATCTGGTGAACCTCCATTGCATTCTCTCTATGGTAAATACATCCTTCCTTAGATAAGGAGACCAAAATTGTACACAATGCTCCAAGTGCAGTCTCACCAAGAGGCGGAGGGCCTAGAGGAGCATGAACATTCAGAGATGCCTTAATTAGCTTGCATGTTTTATTATGCATTGTTACTGACATTATAAAATCTGAATGCACCAGTCACCATGGAAACTATAAACCAGCCTAGTCGCTCTTACCCTCCCTTTTAGAAGATTTTTTCTCAAATAGAATATTACTGCATTCTCAAATCCTCTGGAATACTACAAAGCCTACATTTCTGATTAGTTAGGGGCTGCCAAAACATTACTGGATGGTAGAGGAAAGGAGCCATGTGTTGCCTGAAGAAATAAAGAAGGTATAATTAAAATTTTAATGAGCTTGTTTAGGTCAATTATATTATAGTACAAACACACAAGAGCACAACATTAATCTTCTAATTGAGTATTGCTGAAAAAAGAGATTTTTTGTCGAAGCCATGTGGTGCATTTGCATGTACTGGAAGCTACATATATTAATACACAGGGCCCTGCTTTTGCAGACAGAAAGAACATGTACACACATTGCGCATGTTTCAGTTAAACAAAATAAGTGACAGCCATTTGCTGACTCATTCCTCAGGGCAATGTTTTGACCAATCAGAGTCAAGCTGCCTGGTTTAAATTTCAAAGAATGCTTGGCAGTTAACTGTCAGGCACAAACAACTGGTGTAGTCTCCACGGCAACGCGCCCACCAAACAGAGTCTGTTTGCCAATCAATCAGCAATCTCTTCTCATGCAGTATAAATATGTTTTTCCCCCTGACATTGGTATTTTCTTGCTAATTGCTCTGATGAGTACAAGACAAAAAGTGTTGACAAAAAAAGCTCTTTTTTCAGCAATACTCAAGTTCTGCACTACCAAATGACTATTTAATCTTCTACTTGTTGGTGAACTTCCAAACTGTACAGACAACGTGGAAATATTTTGCTGCACATATTTCTCCATGACTTTTTTTTCTGGGAAGAGGGGTTGATATATCAGAAGCATGGCTTTGAGCATCCACTTCAGTGCTTATAGCAGGGGCTGCAGTGGAGGTAACTGTAGCATAGCATTCCAACCAGTGACTTGGATCACTGACATGAGTGCCAGCCTGACGCTCCAATGAATGCTTGTCCAGTGGACGACAATCTCCAGCTCCGATTGGACAATCACCACACAGAACTGTGGTTACCTGTTCCTAATTACTGTTCAACAAACAACAACAACCTGCATTCAGGCAGCATCTTTAACATATTAAAATGTCCCAAGGTGCTTTGCAGGAACATTATCGGACAACATTTGACGCCAAAGCTGCAGAAGGAGATATTAGGAGCAGGGTCCAGATGCTCAGTCAATGAGGCAGGATTTAAGGAGCATCTTAAAGAAGGAGTGAGAAGTCAAGAGGCGGAGAGATTCAGGGAAAGAATCACAGAGCTTAGAGCCCAGGCAGCTGAAAGTGGAGTGATTAAAATTGGGCAAGCGCAAGAGTTGGAGGAGCGCAGAGATCTCAGAGGTTTATGGGGCTGGAGGAGATTACAGAGATAGGGAGGGGGCAAGGCCATGGAGGAATTTGCAAACAAGGATGAGAAGGTTTGTGAAGGTGGCATGCTCAACAGAATTGCACCTGGCTGTGATCATGACAAACCCATTGATTACACTCACCATTGAGGTGCAGGTAGAAGGACTTTGCACAATGGCAAATAACCAGAGTGACAGTGCTTCTTGTGGAATACTAGCCCAGCATGAATTGCCAGAAAAGGCACAAGGTGGGAAATTAGATTCATAGATGGTTACAGCAAGAAGGAGACCATTCGACCCATTGTGTTCGTGCTGGGTCTTTGCAAGAGTCATCCAGCTAGGCCCACTCCCCTATTTTTACCCCATAGCCCCGTAAAAGTTTGTTCTGCAGATGATGATCCAATTCCCTTTTGAAAGGCACGATTGAATTTGCCTCCCCCACACCCTCAGGCAGTGCATTTCAGATCCTAACTACTCGCTATGTGAAAAAGTTTCTCCTCATGTCGCCATTGCTTCTTTTGCCAATCACCTTAAATTAACAGCCTCTGGCTCTGGATCCTTCCACCAATGAGAACAGTTTCTCCCTATCTACTCTGTCCCCTCGTGCTTTTGAACACCTCTATGAAATCCCCTTTCAACCTTCTCTTCTTCGAGGAGAACAGCCCCAGCTCCTCCAATCTATCCATGTCATTGAAAATGGAGTGAGAAGGACAGGTCATGGGGACAAAAAGAATACTGAACAAAGCTAAAATCAACAATTCTGACGGGACTAACTGGTAGCAAACTGGTTGAAAATGCCTTTTTTTTTTTAAATCCCTGTATCTCTGCAGTTGATGGACAATGGAAGGAGTGGAGTCCTTGGACAGACTGCTCAGTGACATGCTCCAATGGGACACAGCAGCGAACCCGACAATGTACTGCTGCGGCTCATGGTGGTTCCGAATGTAGAGGGCACTGGGCTGAAAGCAGAGAATGCTTTAACTCTGACTGTACAGGTACGTGTGTTAGTCTGTTCCGTCTACTGAGGAAACTGCCAAAGTGTGAGAAATTAAGAACATTTTTGGGGCGGGTGAGGTGCGTGGGGAGGGAGGGAAGGTGACATGTTTCTGAAGAGCAAAGAAAAACTGAGCAAAGGAGAACTTCAGCGTGAGTTTACAGTTTACAATGACAGATTGAAAATAAACGCATTGTATCTTAGAAATGCGACCTGCACTAAACTGAAGCAAACTTAAGACCTATCGTCAACAGTGCTGAACTATATTGTGTAATAGCACACATGTCCAGCAGAGGGAGAGCTGTTCTGAAGGCAGATTCTCAATTGGTGAGACAATAGGCCAACAGGACAGCAAAAGACAATGTGTGTCTTCCACATGAAACAAAATCATAACAAGCAAAATTTATTACCATTATTATCATTTCCTACACCCAGCACGCAGGAAATCTGCCAAATTGATATTTTAAAAGGAAGAGTTTGTCTGCTAATTCATTTCAACACTCCCGTAAAACACATTATCAATCCAAAATATAACTATTACTACAGCACAATAGTTTATTAGACTGAACATTTTAGCCGGCAAGTTGAGATCATCAGAACTAAGTTTTTAAAATCCCACAACAAACCCTGGAGAGAAGCCACTCGGATATCACAGGGATCTCACAGCGATATCGCATACATAATACATCGATCGAGAATGATGTAATACACACCTGGTAATGGGTGCATCTGTCTACACTGCTCGGAGACGGATGCATCTGTCTACACTGCAATGAGACTGGGGTGCATCTGTCTACACTGCAGTGAAACTGGGGCACATTTGTCTGCAATGCAGTGAAGCTGGGGCCTATCTGTCTACACTGCAGCGAGACTGCGGCACATCTGTCTACACTGCAGTGAGACAGGGGTGCATCTGTCTACACTGCAGTGAGACAGGGGTGCATCTGTCTACACTGCAGTGAGACAGGGGTGCATCTGTCTACACTGCAGTGAGACAGGGGTGCATCTGTCTACACTGCAGTGAGACAGGGGTGCATCTGTGTACACTGCAATGAGACTGCGGCACATCTGTCTACACTGCAGTGAGACGGGTGCATCTGTCTACACTGCAGTGAGACTGCGGCACATCTGTCTACACTGCAGTGAGACAGGGGTGCATCTGTCTACACTGCAGCGAGACGGTGGCACATCTGTCTACACTGCAGTGAGACGGGCACATCTGACTACACTGCAGTGAGACGGGGTGCATCTGTCTACACTGCAGTGAGACAGGCACATCTGCCTACACTGCAGTGAGACTGGGTTGCAATCTGCCTACACTGCTTGGAGATAGAGATGCATCTGTCTTCACTGTTGGGAGAATGGATGCAGCTGTTCAGACTGCTGGGAGGCAGAAGTGCATTAGTCTTGACTGCTGGGAAAGAGGGAATATCTGACTAAACTGCTGAGAGACATGGTCACATGTGTCCAGTCTGCAGGGAGACCAGAGAACATATGTCCACTCTTCCAGGAGGCATGGGAGCACCTGCCTAGGCTGTTGGGCGATGGGCCATTTGTCCAGACTGCTTGAGACACAGGCACATTTATCTAGACTGTTGGGAGATGGAAACATCTGTCGAAACTGCTGGAACACTGGGGAACATCTGTCTAGACTGTAGAGAGACCCGAGCACATTTGTCTCAACTGCTGAAAGACTGGTGAACATCTGTCTAGACTGCTGGACAACTGGGGAACATCAGCCCCGTCAGGGAACCACAGACACATCTCCCCAGATTGCCAAGAATCTTTTCAGAGGGGAAGTTAGCTTAACAGAAACTTTAGCAATCCTCTGTATTCACATTGTCACCTCCCTGATGTGCATTTGCAATGTTTCTAGGTACGAGTTCCTGTCTAAATCTTTGCGCTGAAGTTAAAACAGATCCTTTGTAAACAGTTTATAAATAGTTCACAGACTGAATCTGTTTAATTTGGTATAGGCACCATTCAGTCTGTCTCTTTTACCTTGGCTGTTTTATCTTAACGTCACTTTAACATTGCCGACTTCCCCTTCACTCACCCACCCTCACCCTCACTGACTCACCCACCCTCACCCAAACTGACTCACCCATCACCAACCACACTGACTCACCCATCATCACCCACACTGACTCACTCATCATCACACACACTGACTCACACATCATCACCCACACTGACTCACCCATCATCACCCACACTGACTCAGCCATCATCACCCACACTGACTCACCCATCATCACCCACACTGACTCACCCACTATCACCAACACTGACTCACCCATCATCACCCACACTGGCTCACCCATCATCACCCACACTGACTCACCCACTATCACCAACACTGACTCACCCATCATCACCCACACTGACTCACCCACCATCACACACACTGACTCACCCACCATCACCCACACTGACTGACCCACCATCACCCACACTGACTCACCCATCATCACCCACACTGACTCACCCACCATCACCCACACTGACTCACCAACCATCACCCACACTGACTCGCCCACCATCACCCACACTGATTCACCCATCATCACCCACACTGACTCACCCATCATCACCCACACTGACTCATCCATCAGCACCCACACTGACTCACCCACCATCACCCACACTGACTCACCCATCATCACCCACACTGACTCACCCATCATCACCCACACTGACTCACCCACCATCACCCACACTGACTCACCCACCATCACCCACACTGACTCACCCACCGTCATTCACAGTGACTCACACATCATCACCCACACTGACTCACTCACCATCATCCACACTGACTCACCCACCATCACGCACACTGACTCACCCATCACAACCCACACTGACTCACCCACCATCACCAACACTGACACCCACCATCACCCACACTGACTCACCCACCATCACCCACACTGACTCACCCATCACACCCACACTGACTCACCCATCATCACCCACAATGACTCACCCACCACCACCCACACTGACTCACCCATCATCACCCACACTGACGCACTCATCATCACCCACACTGACTCACCCACCACCACCCACACTGGCTCACCCACCCTCACCCACACTGACTCACCCATCACCACCCACACTGACTCACTCATCATCACCCACACTGACTCATTCATCATCACCCACACTGACTCACCCACCACCACCCACACTGACTCAACCATCATCACCCACACTGACTCATTCATCGTCACCCACACTGACTCACCCACCACCACTCACTGACTCAACCATCATCACCCACACTGACTCACCCACCACCACCCATACTGACTCACCCACTATCACCCACACTGACTCACCCACTATCACCCACACTGACTCACCCATCATCACCCACACTGATGCACCAACCATCACCCACACTGACTCACCCATCAGCACCCACACTGACTCACCCATCATTACCCACACTGACGCACTCATCATCACCCACACTGACTCACCCACCAGCACCCACACTGACACACTCATCATCACCCACACTGACTCACCCACCATCACCCACACTGACACACCCACCATCACGCACTCTGACTCACCCATCATCACCCACACTGACTCACCCACCATCACCCACACTGACTCACCCATCACCACCTACACAGACTCACTCATCATCACCCACACTGACTCACCCACCACCACCCACACTGACTTACCCACTATCACCCACACTGACTCACCCACTATCACCCACACTGACTCACCCATCATCACCCACACTGACTCACCCATCATCACCCACACTGACTCACCCATCATCACCCACACTGACTCACCCACCATCACCCACACTGACTCACCAACCATCACCCATACTGACTCACCCAACAGCACCCACACTGACTCACCCATCAGAACCCACACTGACTCACCCATCACCACCCACACTGACTCACCCACCATCACCCACACTGACTCACCCACCATCACCCACACTTACTCACCCATCATCACCCACATGGACTCACCCATCACCACCCACACTGACTCACCCACCATCACCCAGACTGACTCACCCACCATCACCCACACTGACTCACTCACCATCACCCACACTGACTCACCGACCATCACCCACACTGACTCACCAACCATCACACACACTGACTCACCCACTGTCATTCACACTGACTCACCCACCATCACCCACACTGACGCACTCATCATCACCCACATTGACTCACCCACCAGCACCCACACTGACTCACCCACTATCACCCACAATGACTCACCCACCATCACCCACACTGACTCACCCACCATCACCCACACTGACTGACCCACCATCACCCACACTGACTCACCCACCATCATTCACACTGACTCACCCACCATCACCCACACTGACGCACTCATCATCACCCACATTGACTCACCAACCATCATCCACAATGACGCAGTCATCATCACCGACATTGACTCACACACCGTCACCCACACTGACCCATCCACCATCACCCACACTGACTCACCCATCATCACCCACACTGACTCACCCACTATCACCCACAATGACTCACCCACCATCACATACACTGACTCACCCACCATCACCCACACTGACGCACTCATCATCACCCACACCGACTCACCCATCATCACCCACACTGACGCACTCATCATCAACCACACCGACTCACCCACCAACACCCACACTGACTCACTCATCATCACCCACACTGAGTCACCCACCATCACCCACACTGACACACCCACCATCACGCACTCTGACTCACCCACCATCACACACACTCACTCACCCATCATCACTCACACTGACTCACCCACCATCACCCACACTGACTCACCAACCATCACCCACAACGACTCACCCATCAGCACCCACACTGACTCACCCATCACCACCCACAGTGACTCACCCATAACCACCCACACTGACTCACCCACCATCACCCACACTGAATCACCAACCATCACCCACAACAACTCACCCATCAGCACCCACACTGACTCACCCATCACCACCCACAGTGACTCACCCATAACCACCCACACTGACTCACCCACCATCACCCACACTGACTCACCCACCATCACCCACACTGACTCCCCCAGCATCACCCACACTGACTCACAGACCATCACCCACACTGACTCACCCATCATCACCCACACTGACTCACCAACCATCACCCACACTGACTCACCCATCAGCACCCACACTGACTCACCCATCATTACCCACACTGACGCACTCATCATCACCCACACTGATTCACCCACCAGCACCCACACTGACACACTCATCATCACCCACACTGACTCACCCACCATCACCCACACTGACATACCCACCATCACGCACTCTGACTCACCCATCATCACACACACTGACTCACCCGCCATCACCCACACTGACTCACCCATCACCACCTACACAGACTCACTCATCATCACCCACACTGACTCACCCACCACCACCCACACTGACTTACCCACTATCACCCACACTGACTCACCCACTATCACCCACACTGACTCACCCATCATCACCCACACTGACTCACCCATCATCACCCACACTGATTTTCCCACCATCACCCACACTGACTCACCCATCATCACCCACACTGACTCACCCACCATCACCCACACTGACTCACCAACCATCACCCATACTGACTCACCCATCAGCACCCACACTGACTCACCCATCACCACCCACACTGACTCACCCATCACCACCCACACTGACTCACCCACCATCACCCATACTGACTCACCCACCATCATCCACACTGACTCACCCACCATCACCCACACTGACTCACGCACCATCACCCACACTGACTCACCCACCATCACCCACACTGACTCACCCACCATCACCCACACTGACTCACTCACCATCACCCACACTGACTCACCCACCATCACCCACACTGACTCACCCAACATCACCCACACTGACTCACCCACTGTCATTCACACTGACTCACCCACCATCACCCACACTGACGCACTCATCATCACCCACATTGACTCACCCACCAGCACCCACACTGACTCACCCACTATCACACACAATGACTCACCCACCATCACACACACTGACTCACCCACCATCACCCACACTGACTGACCCACCATCACCCACACTGACTCACCCACCATCATTCACACTGACTCACCAACCATCACCCACACTGATGCACTCATCATCACCCACATTGACTCACCAACCATCATCCACAAGGACGCACTCATCACCCACATTGACTCACCCACCATCACCCACACTGACCCATCCACCATCACCCACACTGACTCACCCAACATCACCCACACTGACGCACTCATCATCACCCACACTGACCCATCCACCTTCACCCACACTGATGCACTCATCATCACCCCCAGTGACTCACCCACTATCACCCACACTGACTCACCCACTATCACCCACACTGACTCACCCACCATCACCCACACTGACTCACCCATCATCACCCACACTGACTCATCCACCATCACCCACACTGACTCACCCATCATCACCCACACTGAGTCACCCACCATCACCCACACTGACTCACCCATCATCACCCACACTGACTCACCCACCATCACCCACACTGACCCACCCATCATCACCCACACTGACTCACCCACTATCACCAACACAGACTCACCCACCATCACCCAAACTGACTCACGTATCATCATCACCCACACTGACTCACCCATCATCACCCACACTGACGCACTCATCATCACCCACACCGACTCACCCACCATCACCCACACTAACTCACTCATCATCACCCACACTGAGTCACCCACTATCACCCACACTGACACACCCACCATCACGCACTCTGACTCACCCATCATCACCCACACTGACTCACCCATCATCACCCACACTGACTCACCCACCATCACCTACACTCACTCACCCATCATCACTCACACTGACTCACCCACCATCACCCACACTGACTCACCAACCATCACCCACAACGACTCACCCATCAGCACCCACACTGACTCACCCATCACCACCCACAGTGACTCACCCATAACCACCCACACTGACTCACCCACCATCACCCACACTGAATCACCAACCATCACCCACAACGACTCACCCATCAGCACCCACACTGACTCACCCATCACCACCCACAGTGACTCACCCATAACCACCCACACTGACTCACCCACCATCACCCACACTGACTCAACCACCATCACCCACACTGACTCCCCCAGCATCACCCACACTGACTCACACACCATCACCCACAATGACTCACCCACCATCACCCACACTGACTCAGCCACCATCATCCACACTGACTCAACCACCATCACCCACACGGACTCACTCACCATCACCCACACTGACTCACCCACCATCACCCACAATGACTCACCCACTATCGCCCACAATGACTCACCCACCATCACCCACACTGACTCACCCACCATCACCCACAATGAGTCACCCAACATCACCCACACTGACTCACCCACCATCACCCACACTGACGCACTCATCATCACCCACACTGACCCATCCACCATCACCCACACTGACGCACTCATCATCACCCACGCTGACTCACCCACTATTACCCACACTGACTCACCCACCAACACCCACACTGACTCACCCACAATCACCCACACTGACTCACCCATCATCACCCACACTGACTCATCCACCATTACCCACACTGACTCACCCATCATCACCCACAGTGAGTCACCCACCATCACCCACACTGACTCACCCATCACCACCCACACTGACTCACCCACCATCACCCACACTGACTCACCCATCATCACCCACACTGACTCACCCACCATCACCCAAACTGACCCACCCATCATCACCCACACTGACTCATTCACTATCACCCACACTGACTCACCCATCACCACCCACACTGACACACCCACCATCACCCACACTGACTCACCCATCATCACCCACACTGACTCACCCACCATCACCCACACTGACTCGCCTACCTTCACCCACACTGACTCACCCATCATCACCCACACTGACTCACGCACCATCACCCACACTGACTCACCCATCATCACCCACACTGACTCACCCGCCATCACCCACACTGACTCACCCTTCATCACCCACACTGACTCACCCATCACCACCCACACTGACTCACTCATCATCACCCACACTGGCTCAACCGCCATCAACCAGACTGACTCACCCAGCATCACCCAAACTGACTCACCCATCATCACCCACACTGACTCACCCACCATCACCCTCACTGACTCACCCACCATCACCCACACTGACTCACTCACTATCACCCACAATGACTCACCCACCATCACCCACAATGACTCACCCACCATCACCCACACTGACTCACCCACCATCACCCACACTGACTCACTCACCATCGCCCACACTGACTCACCCACCATCACACACACTGACTCACTCATGATCACCCACACTGACTCACCCACCATCACCCACACTGACTTACCCACCATCACCCACACTGACCGATCCACTATCACCCACACTGACTCATCCACCATCATCCACACTGACTCACCCACCCTCACTCACACTGACTCACCCATCATCAGCCACACTGACTCACCCACCATCACCAACACTGACCCATCCACTATCACGCACACTGACTCACCAACCCTCACCCACACTGACTCACCCATCATCACCCACACTGACTCACCCATCATCACCCACACTGACTCACCCACCCTCACTCACACTGACTTACCCATCATCACCCACACAGAATCACCCATCATCACCCACACTGACTCACCCACCATTACCCACACTGACCCATCCACTATCACCCTCACTGACTCACCCACCATCACCCACAATGACTCACCCACCCTCACCCACACTGACTCACCCACCCTCACCCACACTGACCCATCCACTATCACCCACACTGACTCACCCTCCTCACTGACACTGACTCACCCATCATCACCCACACTGAACCATCCACTATCACTTATACTGACTCACCCACCCTCACTCACACTGACTCACCCACCCTCACCCACACTGACTCACCCACACTCACTCACACTGACTCACCCACCATCACACACACTGACTCACACACCATCACCCACACTGACTCACCCACCATCACCCACAATGACTCACCCA
This sequence comes from Cetorhinus maximus, assembly GCF_964194155.1. Taxonomy (NCBI): domain Eukaryota; kingdom Metazoa; phylum Chordata; class Chondrichthyes; order Lamniformes; family Cetorhinidae; genus Cetorhinus; species Cetorhinus maximus. Next base: position 47,014,523 of record NC_135883.1, read on the forward strand.
CCATCACGCACACTTACTCACCCACCATCACCCACACTGACTCACCCAATATCACCCACACTGACGCACTCATCATCACCCACACTGACTCACCCATCATCACCCACATGGACTCACCCATCACCACCCACACTGACTCACCCACCATCTCCCACACTGACTCACCCATCATCACCCACACTGACTCACCCACCATCACCCACACTGACCCACCCATCATCACCCACACTGACTCACCCACTATCACCAACACAGACTCACCCACCATCACCCACACTGACTCACGTATCATCATCACCCACACTGACTCACTCATCATCACCCACACTGAGTCACCCACCATCACCCACACTGACACACCCACCATCACGCACTCTGACTCACCCATCATCACCCACACTGACTCACCCATCATCACCCACACTGACTCACCCACCATCACCCACACTCACTCACACATCATCACTCACACTCACTCACCCACCATCACCCACACTGACTCACCAACCATCACCCACAACGACTGACCCATCAGCACCCACACTGACTCACCTATCACCACCCACAGTGACTCACCCATAACCACCCACACTGACTCACCCATCATCACCCACACTGACTCACCCATCATCACCCACACTGACTCACCCACCCTCACTCTCACTGACTCACCCATCATCACCCACACTGACTCCCCCATCATCACCCACACTGACTCACCCACCATCACCCACACTGACCCATCCACTATCACCCACACTGACTCACCCACCATCACCCACACTGACTCACCCACCCTCACCCACACTGACTCACCCACCCTCACCCACACTGACCCATCCACTATCACCCACACTGACTCACCCACCCTCACCCACACTGACTCACCCACCATCACCCACACTGACTCACCCACCATCACGCACACTTACTCACCCACCATCACCCACACTGACTCACCCAATATCACCCACACTGACGCACTCATCATCACCAACACTGATTCACCCATCATCACCCACATGGACTCACCCATCAGCACCCACACTGACTCACCCACCATCTCCCACACTGACTCACCCATCATCACCCACACTGACTCACCCACCATCACCCACACTGACCCACCCATCATCACCCACACTGACTCACCCACTATCACCAACACAGACTCACCCACCATCACCCACACTGACTCACGTATCATCATCACCCACACTGACTCACCCATCATCACCCACACTGACACACTCATCATCACCCACACTGACTCACCCACCATCACCCACACTGACTCACTCATCATCACCCACACTGAGTCACCCACCATCACCAACACTGACACACCCACCATCACGCACTCTGACTCACCCATCATCACCCACACTGACTCACCCATCGTCACCCACACTGACTCACCCACCATCACCCACACTCACTCACACATCATCACTCACACTGACTCACCCATCATCACCCACACTGACTCAACCACCATCACACACACTCACTCACCCATCATCACTCACACTGACTCACCCACCATCACCCACACTGACTCACCAACCATCACCCACAATGACTCACACATCAGCACCCACACTGACTCACCCATCACCACCCACAGTGACTCACCCATAACAACCCACACTGACTCACCCACCATCACCCACACTGAATCACCAACCATCACCCACAACGACTCACCCATCATCACCCACACTGACTCACCCATCACCACCCACTGTGACTCACCCAAAACCACCCACACTGACTCACCCACCATCACCCACACTGACTCACCCACCATCACCCACACTGACTCCCCCAGCATCACCCACACTGACTCACACACCATCACCCACACTGACTCAACCATCATCACGCACACTTACTCACCCACCATCACCCACACTGACTCACCCAATATCACCCACACTGACGCACTCATCATCACCCACACTGACTCACCCATCATCACCCACATGGACTCACCCATCACCACCCACACTGACTCACCCACCATCTCCCACACTGACTCACCCATCATCACCCACACTGACTCACCCACCATCACCCACACTGACCCACCCATCATCACCCACACTGACTCACCCACTATCACCAACACAGACTCACCCACCATCACCCACACTGACTCACGTATCATCATCACCCACACTGACTCACCCATCATCACCCACACTGACTCACCCATCATCACACACTCTGACCCACCCATCATCACCCACACTGACTCACCCACTATCACCAACACAGACTCACCCACCATCACCCACACTAACTCACGTATCATCATCACCCACACTGACTCACCCATCATCACCCACACTCACTCACCCATCATCACCCACACTGACTCACCCACCATCACCCACACTCACTCACACATCATCACTCACACTGACTCACCCATCATCACCCACACTGACTCACCCACCATCACACACACTCACTCACCCATCATCACTCACACTGAATCACCCACCATCACCCACACTGACTCACCAACCATCACCCACAACGACTCACCCATCAGCACCCACACTGACTCACCCATCACCACCCACAGTGACTCACCCATAACCACCCACAGTGACTCACCCACCATCACCCACACTGAATCACCAACCATCACCCACAACGACTCACCCATCAGCACCCACACTGACTCCCCCATCACCTCCCACAGTGACTCACCCAAAACCACCCACACAGACTCACCCACCATCACCCACACTGACTCACCCACCATCACCCACACTGACTCCCCCAGCATCACCCACACTGACTCACACACCATCACCCACAATGACTCACCCACCATCACCCACACTGACTCAGCCACCATCACCCACACGGACTCAACCACCATCACCCACATGAAATCACTCACCATCACCCACACTGACTCACCCCCCATCACCCACAATGACTCACCCACTATCGCCCACAATGACTCACCCACCATCACCCACACTGACTCACTCACCATCACCCACAATGACTCACCCACCATCACCCACACTGACTCACCCACCATCACCCACACTGATGCACTCATCATCACCCACACTGACCCATCCACCATCACCCACACTGACGCACTCATCATCACCCACACTGACTCACCCACCATCACCCACACTGACGCACTCATCATCACCCACACTGACCCATCCACCATCACCCACACTGACTCACCCACCAACACCCACACTGACTCACCCACAATCACCCACACTGACTCACCCATCATCACCCACACTGATTCATCCACCATTACCCACACCGACTCACCCATCATCACCCACAGTGAGTCACCCACTATCACCCACACTGACTCACCCATCACCACCCACACTGACTCACCCACCATCACCCACACTGACTCACCCATCATCACCCACACTGACTCACCCACCATCACCCACACTGACCCACCCATCATCACCCACACTGACTCACTCACTATCACCCACACTGACTCACCCATCACCACCCACACTGACACACCCACCATCACCCACACTGACTCACCCATCATCACCCACACTGACTCACCCACTGTCACCCACACTGACTCACCCACCTTCACCCACACTGACTCACCCATCATCACCCACACTGACTCACCCACCATCACTCACACTGACTCAACCACCATCACCCACACTGACTCACCCATCATCACCCACTCTGACTCATCCGCCATCACCCACACTGACTCACCCTTCATCACCCACACTGACTCACCCATCACCACCCACACTGACTCACTCATCATCACCCACACTGGCTCAACCGCCATCAACCAGACTGACTCACCCACCATCACCCAAACTGACTCACCCATCATCAGTCACACTGACTCACCCACCATCACCCACACTGACTCACCAACCATCACCCACAATGACTCACCCATCAGCACCCACACTGACTCACCCATCACCACCCACAGTGACTCACCCATAACCACCCACACTGACTCACCCACCATCACCCACACTGAATCACCAACCATCACCGACAACGACTCACCCATCAGCACCCACACTGACTCACCCATCACCACCCACATTGACTCACCCAAAACCACCCACACTGACTCACCCACCATCACCCACACTGACTCACCCACCATCACCCACACTGACTCCCCCAGCATCACCCACACTGACTTACACACCATCACCCACAATGACTCACCCACCATCACGCACACTTACTCACTCACCATCTCCCACACTGACTCACCCAATATCACCCACACTGACGCACTCATCATCACCCACACTGACTCACCCATCATCACCCACATGGACTCACCCATCACCACCCACACTGACTCACCCACCATCTCCCACACTGACTCGCCCATCATCACTCACACTGACTCACCCACCATCACCCACACTGAGCCACCCATCATCACCCACACTGACTCACCCACTATCACCAACACAGACTCACCCACCATCACCCACACTGACTCACGTATCATCATCACCCACACTGACTCACCCATCATCACCCACACTGACTCACCGATCATCACCCACTCTGACCCACCCATCATCACCCACACTGACTCACCCACTATCACCAGCACAGACTCACCCACCATCACCCACACTAACTCACGTATCATCATCACCCACACTGACTCACCCATCATCACCCACACTGACTCACCCATCATCACCCACACTGACTCACCCACCATCACCCACACTCACTCACACATTATCACTCACACTGACTGACCCATCATCACCCACACTGACTCACCCACCATCACACACACTCACTCACCCATCATCACTCACACTGACTCACCCACCATCACCCACACTGACTCACCAACCATCACCCACAACGACTCACCCATCAGCACCCACACTGACTCACCCATCACCACCCACAGTGACTCACCCATAACCACCCACACTGACTCACCGACCATCACCCGCACTGAATCACCAACCATCACCCACAACGACTCACCCATCAGCACCCACACTGACTCACCCATCACCACCCACAGTGACTCACCCAAAACCACCCACACTGACTCACCCACCATCACCCACACTGACTCACCCACCATCACCCACACTGACTCCCCCAGCATCACCCACACTGACTCACACACCATCACCCACAATAACTCACCCACCATCACCCACACTGACTCAGCCACCATCACCCCCACTGACTCAACCACCATCACCCACACGGACTCACTCACCATCACCCACACTGACTCACCCACCATCACCCACAATGACTCACCCACTATCGCCCACACTGACTCACCCACCATCACCCACACTGACTCACTCACCATCACCCACAATGACTCACCCACCATCACCCACACTGACTCACCCACCATCACCCACACTGACGCACTCATCATCACCCACACTGACCCATCCACCATCACCCACACTGACGCACTCATCATCACCCACACTGACTCACCCACCATCACCCACACTGACGCACTCATCATCACCCACACTGACCCATCCACCATCACCCACACTGACTCACCCACCAACACCCACACTGACTCACCCACAATCACCCACAGCGACTCACCCATCATCACCCACACTGACTCATCCACCATTACCCACACCGACTCACCCATCATCACCCACAGTGTGTCACCCACTATCACCCACACAGACTCACCCATCACCACCCACACTGACTCACCCACCATCACCCACACTGACTCACCCATCATCACCCACACTGACTCACCCACCATCACCCACACTGACCCACCCATCATCACCCACACTGACTCACTCACTATCACCCACACTGACTCACCCATCACCACCCACACTGACACACCCACCATCACCCACACTGACTCACCCATCATCACCCACATTGACTCACCCACTGTCACCCACACTGACTCACCCACCTTCACCCACACTGACTCACCCATCATCACCCGCACTGACTCACCCACCATCACCCACACTGACTCACCCACCATCACCCACACTGACTCACCCATCATCACCCACACTGACTCATCTGCCATCACCCACACTGACTCAAGCTTCATCACCCACACTGACTCACCCATCACCACCCACACTGACTCACTCATCATCACCCGCACTGGCTCAACCGCCATCAACCAGACTGACTCACCCACCATCAACCAAACTGACTCACCCATCATCACCCACACTGACTCACCCACCATCACCCTCACTGACTCACCCACCATCACCCACACTTACTCACTCACTATCCCCACACTGACTCACCCACCATCACCCACAATGACTCACCCACCATCACTCACACTGACTCACCCACCATCACCCACACTGACTCACTCACCATCGCCCACACTGACTCACCCACCATCACACACACTGACTCACTCATGATCACCCACACTGACTCACCCACCATCACCCACACTGACTTACCCACCATCACCCACACTGACCGATCCACTATCACCCACTCTGACTCATCCATCATCATCCACACTGACTCACCCACCCTCACTCACACTGACTCACCCATCATCAGCCACACTGACTCACCCACCATCACCCACACTGACCCATCCACTATCACCCACACTGACTCACCCAGCCTCAACTCACACTGACTCACCCATCATCACCCACACTGACTCACCAATCATCACCCACACTGACTCACACACCCTCACTCACACTGACTCACCCATCATCACCCACACTGACTCACCCATCATCACCCACACTGACTCACCCACCATCACCCACACTGACCAATCCACTATTACCCACACTGACTCATCCACCATCACCCACACTGACTCACCCACCCTCACCCACACTGACTCACCCATCATCACCCACACTGACTCACCCATCATCACCCACACTGACTCACCCACCATCACCCACACTCACTCACACATCATCACTCACACTGACTCACCCATCATCACCCACACTGACTCACCCACCATCACACACACTCACTCACCCATCATCACTCACACTGACTCACCCACCATCACCCACACTTACTCACTCACTATCAGCCACACTGACTCACCCACCATCACCCACAATGACTCACCCACCATCACTCACACTGACTCACCCACCATCACCCACACTGACTCACTCACCATCGCCCACACTGACTCACCCACCATCACACACACTGACTCACTCATGATCACCCACACTGACTCACCCACCATCACCCACACTGACTTACCCACCATCACCCACACTGACCGATCCACTATCACCCACACTGACTCATCCATCATCATCCACACTGACTCACCCAACCTCACTCACACTGACTCACCCATCATCAGCCACACTGTCTCACCCACCATCACCCACACTGACCCATCCACTATCACCCACACTGACTCACCCAGCCTCAACTCACACTGACTCACCCATCATCACCCACACTGACTCACCCATCATCACCCACACTGACTCACACACCCTCACTCACACTGACTCACCCATCATCACCCACACTGACTCACCCATCATCACCCACACTGACTCACCCACCATCACCCACACTGACCAATCCACTATTACCCACACTGACTCATCCACCATCACCCACACTGACTCACCCACCCTCACCCACACTGACTCACCCATCATCACCCACACTGACTCACCCATCATCACCCACACTGACTCACCCACCATCACCCACACTCACTCACACATCATCACTCACACTGACTCACCCATCATCACCCACACTGACTCACCCACCATCACACACACTCACTCACCCATCATCACTCACACTGACTCACCCACCATCACCCACACTGACTCACCAACCATCACCCACAACGACTCACCCATCAGCACCCACACTGACTCACCCATCACCACCCACAGTGACTCACCCATAACCACCCACACTGACTCACCCACCATCACCCACACTGAATCACCAACCATCACCCACAACGACTCACCGATCAGCACCCACACTGACTCACCCATCACCACCCACAGTGACTCACCCAAAACCACCCACACAGACTCACCCACTATCAACCACACTGACTCACCCACCATCACCCACACTGACTCCCCCAGCATCACCCACACTGACTCACACACCATCACCCACAATGACTCACCCACCATCACCCACACTGACTCAGCCACCATCACCCACACTGACTCAACCACCATCACCCACACGGACTCACTCACCATCACCCACACTGACTCACCCACCATCACCCACAATGACTCCCCCAGCATCACCCACACTGACTCACACACCATCACCCACAATGTCTCACCCACCATCACCCATACTGACTCAGCCACCATCACCCACACTGACTCAAGCACCATCACCCACACGGACTCACTCACCATCACCCACACTGACTCAGCCACCATCACCCACACTGACTCAACCACCATCACCCACACGGACTCACTCACCATCACCCACACTGACTCACCCACCATCACCCACAATGACTCACCCACTATCGCCCACAATGACTCACCCACCATCACCCACACTGACTCACTCACCATCACCCACAATGACTCACCCTCCATCACCCACACTGACTCACCCACCATCACCCACAATGACGCACTCATCATCACCCACACTGACCCATCCACCATCACCCACACTGACGCACTCATCATCACCCACGCTGACTCACCCACTATCACCCACACTGACTCACCCACCAACACCCACACTGACTCACCCACAATCACCCACACTGACTCACCCATCATCACCCACACTGACTCATCCACCATTAGCCACACCGACTCACCCTTCATCACACACAGTGAGTCAACCACTATCACCCACACTGACTCACCCATCACCACCCACACTGACTCACCCACCATCACCCACACTGACTCACCCATCATCACCCACACTGACTCACCCACCATCACCCACACTGACCCACCCATCAACACCCACACTGACTCACTCACTATCACCGACACTGACTCACCCATCACCACCCACACTGACGCACTCATCATCACCCACACTAACCCTTCCACCATCACCCACACTGACGCAATCATCATCTCCCACACTGACTCACCCACCATCACCCACACTGACGCACTCATCATCACCCACACTGACCCATCCACCATCACCCACACTGACTCACCCACCAACACCCACACTGACTCACCCACAATCACCCACAGTGACTCACCCATCATCACCCACACTGACTCATCCACCATTACCCACACCGACTCACCCATCATCACCCACAGTGAGTCACCCACTATCTCCCACACTGACTCACCCATCACCACCCACACTGACTCACCCATCATCACCTACACTGACTCACCCACCATCACCCACACTGACTCACCCATCATCACCCACACTGACTCATCCGCCATCACCCACACTGACTCACCCTTCATCACCCACATTGACTCACCCATCACCACCCACACTGACTCACTCATCATCACCCACACTGGCTCAACCGCCATCAACCAGACTGACTCAGCCACCATCACCCAAACTGACTCACCCATCATTACCCACACTGACTCACCCACCATCACCCTCACTGACTCACCCACCATCACCCACACTTACTCACTCACTATTACCCACACTGACTCACCCACCATCACCCACACTGACTCACCCACCATCACCCACACTGACTCACTCACCATCGCCCACACTGACTCACCCACCATCACACACACTGACTCACTCATGATCTCCCACACTGACTCACCCACCATCACCCACACTGACTTACCCACCATCACCCACACTGACCGATCCACTATCACCCACACTGACTCATCCATCATCATCCACACTGACTCACCCACCCTCACTCACACTGACTCACCCATCATCAGCCACACTGACTCACCCACCATCACCCACACTGACCCATCCACTATCACCCACACTGACTCACCCAGCCTCACTCACACTGACTCACCCATCATCACCCACACTGACTCAACCACCCTCACTAACACTGACTCACCCATCATCGCCCACACTGACTCACCCACCATCACACACACTGACTCACTCATGATCACCCACACTGACTCACCCACCATCACCCACACTGACTTACCCACCATCACCCACACTGACCGATCCACTATCACCCACACTGACTCATCCATCATCATCCACACTGACTCACCCACCCTCACTCACACTGACTCACCCATCATCAGCCATACTGACTCACCCACCATCACCCACACTGACCCATCCACTATCGCCCACACTGACTCACCCAGCCTCAACTCACACTGACTCATCCACCATCACCCACACTGACTCACTCACCCTCACCCACACTGACTCACCCATCATCACCCACACTGACTCACCCATCATCACCCACACTGACTCACCCACCATCACCCACACTCACTCACACATCATCACTCACACTGACTCACCCACCATCACCCACACTGACTCACCAACCATCACCCACAACGACTCACCCATCAGCACCCACACTGACTCACCCATCACCACCCACAGTGACTCACCCATAACCACCCACACTGACTCACCCACCATCACCCACACTGAATCACCAACCATCACCCACAACGACTCACCCATCAGCACCCACACTGACTCACCCATCACCACCCACAGTGACTCACCCAAAACCACCCACACTGACTCCCACCATCACCCACACTGACTCACCCACCATCACCCACACTGACTCCCCCAGCATCACCCACACTGACTCACACACCATCACCCACAATGACTCACCCACCATCACCCACACTGACTCAGCCACCATCACCCACACTGACTCAACCACCATCACCCGCACGGACTCACTCACCATCACCCACACTGACTCACCCACCATCACCCACAATGACTCACCCACTATCGCCCACAATGACTCACCCACCATCAACCCACACTGACTCACTCACCATCACCCACAATGACTCACCCTCCATCACCCACACTGACTCACCCACCATCACCCACAGTGACGCACTCATCATCACCCACACTGAACCATCCACCATCACCCACACTGACGCACTCATCATCACCCACGCTGACTCACCCACTATCACACACACTGACTCACCCACCAACACCCACACTGACTCACCCACAATCACCCACACTGACAAACCCATCATCACCGACACTGACTCATCCACCATTAGCCACACCGACTCACCCTTCATCACACACAGTGAGTCACCCACTATCACCCACACTGACTCACCCATCACCACCCACACTGACTCACCCACCATCACCCACACTGACTCACCCATCATCACCCACACTGACTCACCCACCATCACCCACACTGACCCACCCATCAACACCCACACTGAATCACTCACTATCACCCACACTGACTCACCCATCACCACCCACACTGACACACCCACCATCACCCACACTGTCTCACCCATCATCACCCACACTGACTCACCCACTATCACCCACACTGACTCACCCACCTCCACCCACACTGACTCACCCATCATCACCTACACTGACTCACCCACCATCACCCACAGTGACTCACCCATCATCACCCACACTGACTCATCCGCCATCACCCACACTGACTCACCCTTCATCACCCACATTGACTCACCCATCACCACCCACACTGACTCACTCATCATCACCCACACTGGCTCAACCGCCATCAACCAGACTGACTCAGCCACCATCACCCAAACTGACTCACCCATCATTACCCACACTGACTCACCCACCATCACCCTCACTGACTCACCCACCATCACCCACACTTACTCACTCACTATTACCCACACTGACTCACCCACCATCACCCACACTGACTCACCCACCATCACCCACACTGACTCACTCACCATCGCCCACACTGACTCACCCACCATCACACACACTGACTCACTCATGATCTCCCACACTGACTCACCCACCATCGCCCACACTGACTCACCCACCATCACACACACTGACTCACTCATGATCTCCCACACTGACTCACCCACCATCACCCACACTGACTTACCCACCATCACCCACACTGACCGATCCACTATCACCCACACTGAGTCATCCATCATCATCCACACTGACTCACCCACCCTCACTCACACTGACTCACCCATCATCAGCCACACTGACTCACCCACCATCACCCACACTGACCCATCCACTATCACCCACACTGACTCACCCAGCCTCACTCACACTGACTCACCCATCATCACCCACACTGACTCACCCACCCTCACTAACACTGACTCACCCATCATCACCCACACTGACTCACCCATCATCACCCACACTGACTCACCCACCATCACCCACACTGACCCATCCACTATCACCCTCACTGACTCACCCACCATCACCCACACTGACTCACCCACCCTCTCCCACACTGACTCACCCACCCTCACCCACAATGACCCATCCACTATCACCCACACTGACTCACCCTCCTCACTGACATTGACTCTCCCATCATCACCCACACTGACCCATCCACTATCACTCATACTGACTCACCCACCCTCACTCACACTGACTCACCCACCCTCACCCACACTGACTCACCCACCCTCACTCACACTGACTCACCCACCATCACCCACACTGACTCACCCACCCTCACCCACACTGACTCACCCACCATCACCCACACTGACTCACCCACCATCACGCACACTTACTCACCCACCATCACCCACACTGACTCACCCAATATCACCCACACTGACGCACTCATCATCACCCACACTGACTCACCCATCATCACCCACATGGACTCACCCATCACCACCCACACTGACTCACCCACCATCTCCCACACTGACTCACCCATCATCACCCACACTGACTCACCCACCATCACCCACACTGACCCACCCATCATCACCCACACTGACTCACCCACTATCACCAACACAGACTCACCCACCATCACCCACACTGACTCACGTATCATCATCACCCACACTGACTCACCCATCATCACCCACACTGACTCATCCACCATTACCCACACCGACTCACCCATCATCACCCACAGTGAGTCACCCACTATCTCCCACACTGACTCACCCATCACCACCCACACTGACTCACCCACCATCACCCACACTGACTCACCCATCATCACCCTCACTGACTCACCCACCATCACCCACACTGACCCACCCATCATCACCCACACTGACTCACTCACTATCACCCACACTGACTCACCCATCACCACCCACACTGACACACCCACCATCACCCACACTGACTCACCCATCATCACCCACACTGACTCACCCACTGTCACCCACACTGACTCACCCACCTTCACCCACACTGACTCACCCATCATTACCCACACTGACTCACCCACCATCACCCACACTGACTCACCCACCATCACCCACACTGACTCACCCATCATCACCCACACTGACTCATCCGCCATCACCCACACTGACTCAAGCTTCATCACCCACACTGACTCACCCATCACCACCCACACTGACTCACTCATCATCACCCACACTGGCTCAACCGCCATCAACCAGACTGACTCACCCACTATCACCCAAACTGACTCACCCATCATCACCCACACTGACTCACCCACCATCACCGTCACTGACTCACCCACCGTCACCCACACTTACTCACTCACTATCACCCACACTGACTCACCCACCATCACCCACAATGACTCACCCACCATCACCCACACTGACTCACTCACCATCACCCACACTGACTCACTCACCATCGCCCACACTGACTCACCCACCATCACACACACTGACTCACTCATGATCACCCACACTGACTCACCCACCATCACCCACACTGACTTACCCACCATCACCCACACTGACCGATCCACTATCACCCACACTGACTCATCCATCATCATCCACACTGACTCACCCACCCTCACTCACACTGACTCACCCATCATCAGCCACACTGACTCACCCACCATCACCCACACTGACCCATCCACTATCACCCTCACTGACTCACCCAGCCTCAACTCACACTGACTCACCCATCATCACCCACACTGACTCACCCAACATCACCCACACTGACTCACCCATCATCACCGACACTGACTCACCCACCATCACCCACACTCACTCACACATCGTCACTCACACTGACTCACCCACCATCACCCACACTGACTCACCAACCATCACCCACAACGACTCACCCATCATCACCCACACTGACTCACCCATCACCACCCACAGTGACTCACCCATAACCACCCACACTGACTCACCCACCATCACCCACACTGAATCACCAACCATCACCCACAACGACTCACCCATCAGCACCGACACTGACTCACCCATCACCACCCACAGTGACTCACCCAAAACCACCCACACTGACTCACCCACCATCACCCACACTGACCCATCCACTATTACCCACACTGACTCATCCACCATCACCCACAATGACTCACCCACCATCACCCACAATGACGCACTCATCATCACCCACACTGACCCATCCACCATCACCCACACTGACGCACTCATCATCACCCACGCTGACTCACCCACTATCACACACACTGACTCACCCACCAACACCCACACTGACTCACCCACAATCACCCACACTGACTCAACCATCATCACCCACACTGACTCATCCACCATTAGCCACACCGACTCACCGTTCATCACACACAGTGAGTCACCCACTATCACCCACACTGACTCACCCATCACCACCCACACTGACTCACCCACCATCACCCACACTGACTCACCCATCATCACCCACACTGACTCACCCATCAACACCCACACTGAATCACTCACTATCCCCCACACTGACTCACCCATCACCACCCACACTGACACACCCACCATCACCCACACTGTCTCACCCATCATCACCCACACTGACTCACCTACTATCACCCACACTGACTCACCCACCTCCACCCACACTGACTCACCCATCATCACCCACACTGACTCACCCACCATCACCCACACTGACTCACCCACCATCACCCACACTGACTCACCCATCATCACCCACACTGACTCATCCACCATCACCCACACTGACTCACCCTTCTTCACCCACATTGACTCACCCATCACCACCCACACTGACTCACTCATCATCACCCACACTGGTTCAACCGCCATCAACCAGACTGACTCACCCACCATCACCCAAACTGACTCACCCATCATTACCCACACTGACTCACCCACCATCAACCTCACTGACTCACCCACCATCACCCACACTTACTCACTCACTATCACCCACACTGACTCACCCACCATCACCCACACTGACTCACCCACCATCACCCACACTGACTCACTCACCATCGCCCACACTGACTCACCCACCATCACACACACTGACTCACTCATGATCTCCCACACTGACTCACCCACCATCACCCACACTGACTTACCCACCATCACCCACACTGACCGATCCACTATCACCCACACTGACTCATCCATCATCATCCACACTGACTCACCCACCCTCACTCACACTGACTCACCCATGATCAGCCACACTGACTCACCCACCATCACCCACACTGACCCATCCACTATCACCCACACTGACTCACCCAGCCTCACTCACACTGACTCACCCATCATCACCCACACTGGCTCACCCATCCTCACTCACACTGACTCACCCATCATCACCCACACTGACTCACCCGTCATCACCCACACTGACTCACCCACCATCACCCACACTGACCCATCCACTATCACCCACACTGACTCACCCACCATCACCCACACTGTCTCACCCACCCTCACCCACACTGACTCACCCACCCTCACCCACAATGACCCATCCACTATCACCCACACTGACTCACCCTCCTCACTGACATTGACTCACCCATCATCACCCACACTGACCCATCCACTATCACTCATACTGACTCACCCACCCTCACTCACACTGACTCACCCACCCTCACCCACACTGACTCACCCACCCTCACTCACACTGACTCACCCACCATCACCCACACTGACTCACCCACCCTCACCCACACTGACTCACCCACCATCACCCACACTGACTCACCCACCAACACGCACAATTACTCACCCACCATCACCCACACTGACTCACCCAATATCACCCACACTGATGCACTCATCATCACCCACACTGACTGACCCATCATCACCCACATGGACTCACCCATCACCACCCACACTGACTCACCCACCATCTCCCACACTGACTCACCCATCATCAGCCACACTGACTCACCCACCATCACCCACACTGACCCATCCACTATCACCCACACTGACTCACCCAGCCTCAACTCACACTGACTCACCCATCATCACCCACACTGACTCACCCATCATCACCCACACTGACTCACACACCCTCACTCACACTGACTCACCCATCATCACCCACACTGACTCACCCATCATCACCCACACTGACTCACCCACCATCACCCACACTGACCCATCCACTATTACCCACACTGACTCATCCACCATCACCCACACTGACTCACCCACCCTCACCCACACTGACTCACCCATCATCACCCACACTGACTCACCCATCATCACCCACACTGACTCACCCACCATCACCCACACTCACTCACACATCATCACTCACACTGACTCACCCATCATCACCCACACTGACTCACCCACCATCACACACACTCACTCACCTATCATCACTCACACTGACTCACCCACCATCACCCACACTGACTCACCAACCATCACCCACAACGACTCAACCATCAGCACCCACACTGACTCACCCATCACCACCCACAGTGACTCACCCATAACCACCCACACTGACTCACCCACCATCACCCACACTGAATCACCAACCATCACCCACAACGACTCACCGATCAGCACCCACACTGACTCACCCATCACCACCCACAGTGACTCACCCACCATCACCCACACTGACTCACCCACCATCACCCACACTGACTCCCCCAGCATCACCCACACTGACTCACACACCATCACCCACAATGACTCACCCACCATCACCCATCTGACTCAGCCACCATCACCCACACTGACTCAACCACCATCACCCACACGGACTCACTCACCATCACCCACACTGACTCACCCACCATCACCCACAATGACTCACCCACTATCGCCCACAATGACTCACCCACCATCACGCACACTGACTCACTCACCATCACCCACAATGACTCACCCTCCATCGCCCACACTGAATCACCCACCATCACCCACAATGACGCACTCATCATCACCCACACTGACCCATCCACCATCACCCACACTGACGCACTCATCATCACCCACGCTGACTCACCCACTATCACCCACACTGACTCACCCACCAACACCCACACTGACTCAACCACAATCACCCACACTGACTCACCCATCATCACCCACACTGACTCATCCACCATTAGCCACACCGACTCACCCTTCATCACACACAGTGAGTCACCCACTATCACCCACACTGACTCACCCATCACCACCCACACTGACTCACCCACCATCACCCACACTGACTCACCCATCATCACCCACACTGACTCACCCACCATCACCCACACTGACCCACCCATCAACACCCACACTGAATCACTCACTATCACCCACACTGACTCACCCATCACCACCCACACTGACGCACTCATCATCACCCACACTGACCCTTCCACCCTCACCCACACTGACGCAATCATCATCTCCCACACTGACTCACCCACCATCACCCACACTGACGCACTCATCATCACCCACACTGACCCATCCACCATCACCCACACTGACTCACCCACCAACACCCACACTGACTCACCCACCATCACCCACAATGACTCACCCACCATCACCCACACTGACTCACCCACCATCACCCACACTGACTCACTCACCATCGCCCACACTGACTCACCCACCATCACACACACTGACTCACTCATGATCACCCACACTGACTCACCCACCATCACCCACACTGACTTACCCACCATCACCCACACTGACCGATCCACTATCACCCACACTGACTCATCCATCATCATCCACACTGACTCACCCACCCTCACTCACACTGACTCACCCATCATCAGCCACACTGACTCACCCACCATCACCAACACTGACCCATCCACTATCACGCACACTGACTCACCAACCCTCACCCACACTGACTCACCCATCATCACCCACACTGACTCACCCATCATCACCCACACTGACTCACCCACCCTCACTCACACTGACTTACCCATCATCACCCACACAGAATCACCCATCATCACCCACACTGACTCACCCACCATTACCCACACTGACCCATCCACTATCACCCTCACTGACTCACCCACCATCACCCACACTGACTCACCCACCCTCACCCACACTGACTCACCCACCCTCACCCACACTGACCCATCCACTATCACCCACACTGACTCACCCTCCTCACTGACACTGACTCACCCATCATCACCCACACTGAACCATCCACTATCACTTATACTGACTCACCCACCCTCACTCACACTGACTCACCCACCCTCACCCACACTGACTCACCCACACTCACTCACACTGACTCACCCACCATCACACACACTGACTCACACACCATCACCCACACTGACTCACCCACCATCACCCACAATGACTCACCCACCATCACGCACACTTACTCACCCACCATCACCCACACTGACTCACCCAATATCACCCACACTGACGCACTCATCATCACCCACACTGACTCACCCATCATCACCCACATGGACTCACCCATCACCACCCACACTGACTCACCCACCATCTCCCACACTGACTCACCCATCATCACCCACACTGACTCACCCACCATCACCCACACTGACCCACCCATCATCACCCACACTGACTCACCCACTATCACCAACACAGACTCACCCACCATCACCCACACTGACTCACGTATCATCATCACCCACACTGACTCACTCATCATCACCCACACTGAGTCACCCACCATCATCCACACTGACACACCCACCATCACGCACTCTGACTCACCCATCATCACCCACACTGACTCACCCATCATCACCCACACTGACTCACCCACCATCACCCACACTCACTCACACATCATCACTCACACTCACTCACCCACCATCACCCACACTGACTCACCAACCATCACCCACAACGACTGACCCATCAGCACCCACACTGACTCACCTATCACCTCCCACAGTGACTCACCCATAACCACCCACACTGACTCACCCACCATCACCCACACTGACCCATCCACTATCACCCACACTGACTCACCCACCCTCACTCACACTGACTCACCCATCATCACCCACACTGACTCACCCATCATCACCCACACTGACTCACCCATCATCACCCACACTGACTCACCCAACCTCACTCTCACTGACTCACCCATCATCACCCACACTGACTCCCCCATCATCACCCACACTGACTCACCCACCATCACCCACACTGACCCATCCACTATCACCCACACTGACTCACCCACCATCACCCACACTGACTCACCCACCCTCACCCACACTGACTCACCCACCCTCACCCACACTGACCCATCCACTATCACCCACACTGACTCACCCACCCTCACCCACACTGACTCACCCACCATCACCCACACTGACTCACCCACCATCACGCACACTTACTCACCCACCATCACCCACACTGACTCACCCAATATCACCCACACTGACGCACTCATCATCACCAACACTGATTCACCCATCATCACCCACATGGACTCACCCATCAGCACCCACACTGACTCACCCACCATCTCCCACACTGACTCACCCATCATCACCCACACTGACTCACCCACCATCACCCACACTGACCCACCCATCATCACCCACACTGACTCACCCACTATCACCAACACAGACTCACCCACCATCACCCACACTGACTCACGTATCATCATCACCCACACTGACTCACCCATCATCACCCACACTGACACACTCATCATCACCCACACTGACTCACCCACCATCACCCACACTGACTCACTCATCATCACCCACACTGAGTCACCCACCATCACCAACACTGACACACCCACCATCACGCACTCTGACTCACCCATCATCACCCACACTGACTCACCCATCGTCACCCACACTGACTCACCCACCATCACCCACACTCACTCACACATCATCACTCACACTGACTCACCCATCATCACCCACACTGACTCAACCACCATCACACACACTCACTCACCCATCATCACTCACACTGACTCACCCACCATCACCCACACTGACTCACCAACCATCACCCACAATGACTCACCCATCAGCACCCACACTGACTCACCCATCACCACCCACAGTGACTCACCCATAACAACCCACACTGACTCACCCACCATCACCCACACTGAATCACCAACCATCACCCACAACGACTCACCCATCAGCACCCACACTGACTCACCCATCACCACCCACTGTGACTCACCCAAAACCACCCACACTGACTCACCCACCATCACCCACACTGACTCACCCACCATCACCCACACTGACTCCCCCAGCATCACCCACACTGACTCACACACCATCACCCACACTGACTCAACCATCATCACGCACACTTACTCACCCACCATCACCCACACTGACTCACCCAATATCACCCACACTGACGCACTCATCATCACCCACACTGACTCACCCATCATCACCCACATGGACTCACCCATCACCACCCACACTGACTCACCCACCATCTCCCACACTGACTCACCCATCATCACCCACACTGACTCACCCACCATCACCCACACTGACCCACCCATCATCACCCACACTGACTCACCCACTATCACCAACACAGACTCACCCACCATCACCCACACTGACTCACGTATCATCATCACCCACACTGACTCACCCATCATCACCCACACTGACTCACCCATCATCACCACTCTGACCCACCCATCATCACCCACACTGACTCACCCACTATCACCAACACAGACTCACCCACAATCACCCACACTAACTCACGTATCATCATCACCCACACTGACTCACCCATCATCACCCACACTCACTCACCCATCATCACCCACACTGACTCACCCACCATCACCCACACTCACTCACACATCATCACTCACACTGACTCACCCATCATCACCCACACTGACTCACCCACCATCACACACACTCACTCACCCATCATCACTCACACTGAATCACCCACCATCACCCACACTGACTCACCAACCATCACCCACAACGACTCACCCATCAGCACCCACACTGACTCACCCATCACCACCCACAGTGACTCACCCATAACCACCCACAGTGACTCACCCACCATCACCCACACTGAATCA
The DNA here is from genome assembly GCF_964194155.1 of Cetorhinus maximus. Lineage (NCBI taxonomy): Eukaryota > Metazoa > Chordata > Chondrichthyes > Lamniformes > Cetorhinidae > Cetorhinus > Cetorhinus maximus. Next base: position 47,036,102 of record NC_135883.1, read on the forward strand.
CCAACCATCACCCACAACGACTCACCCATCAGCACCCACACTGACTCCCCCATCACCTCCCACAGTGACTCACCCAAAACCACCCACACAGACTCACCCACCATCACCCACACTGACTCACCCACCATCACCCACACTGACTCCCCCAGCATCACCCACACTGACTCACACACCATCACCCACAATGACTCACCCACCATCACCCACACTGACTCAGCCACCATCACCCACACGGACTCAACCACCATCACCCACATGAAATCACTCACCATCACCCACACTGACTCACCCCCCATCACCCACAATGACTCACCCACTATCGCCCACAATGACTCACCCACCATCACCCACACTGACTCACTCACCATCACCCACAATGACTCACCCACCATCACCCACACTGACTCACCCACCATCACCCACACTGATGCACTCATCATCACCCACACTGACCCATCCACCATCACCCACACTGACGCACTCATCATCACCCACACTGACTCACCCACCATCACCCACACTGACGCACTCATCATCACCCACACTGACCCATCCACCATCACCCACACTGACTCACCCACCAACACCCACACTGACTCACCCACAATCACCCACACTGACTCACCCATCATCACCCACACTGATTCATCCACCATTACCCACACCGACTCACCCATCATCACCCACAGTGAGTCACCCACTATCACCCACACTGACTCACCCATCACCACCCACACTGACTCACCCACCATCACCCACACTGACTCACCCATCATCACCCACACTGACTCACCCACCATCACCCACACTGACCCACCCATCATCACCCACACTGACTCACTCACTATCACCCACACTGACTCACCCATCACCACCCACACTGACACACCCACCATCACCCACACTGACTCACCCATCATCACCCACACTGACTCACCCACTGTCACCCACACTGACTCACCCACCTTCACCCACACTGACTCACCCATCATCACCCACACTGACTCACCCACCATCACTCACACTGACTCAACCACCATCACCCACACTGACTCACCCATCATCACCCACTCTGACTCATCCGCCATCACCCACACTGACTCACCCTTCATCACCCACACTGACTCACCCATCACCACCCACACTGACTCACTCATCATCACCCACACTGGCTCAACCGCCATCAACCAGACTGACTCACCCACCATCACCCAAACTGACTCACCCATCATCAGTCACACTGACTCACCCACCATCACCCACACTGACTCACCAACCATCACCCACAATGACTCACCCATCAGCACCCACACTGACTCACCCATCACCACCCACAGTGACTCACCCATAACCACCCACACTGACTCACCCACCATCACCCACACTGAATCACCAACCATCACCGACAACGACTCACCCATCAGCACCCACACTGACTCACCCATCACCACCCACATTGACTCACCCAAAACCACCCACACTGACTCACCCACCATCACCCACACTGACTCACCCACCATCACCCACACTGACTCCCCCAGCATCACCCACACTGACTTACACACCATCACCCACAATGACTCACCCACCATCACGCACACTTACTCACTCACCATCTCCCACACTGACTCACCCAATATCACCCACACTGACGCACTCATCATCACCCACACTGACTCACCCATCATCACCCACATGGACTCACCCATCACCACCCACACTGACTCACCCACCATCTCCCACACTGACTCGCCCATCATCACTCACACTGACTCACCCACCATCACCCACACTGAGCCACCCATCATCACCCACACTGACTCACCCACTATCACCAACACAGACTCACCCACCATCACCCAGACTGACTCACGTATCATCATCACCCACACTGACTCACCCATCATCACCCACACTGACTCACCGATCATCACCCACTCTGACCCACCCATCATCACCCACACTGACTCACCCACTATCACCAGCACAGACTCACCCACCATCACCCACACTAACTCACGTATCATCATCACCCACACTGACTCACCCATCATCACCCACACTGACTCACCCATCATCACCCACACTGACTCACCCACCATCACCCACACTCACTCACACATTATCACTCACACTGACTGACCCATCATCACCCACACTGACTCACCCACCATCACACACACTCACTCACCCATCATCACTCACACTGACTCACCCACCATCACCCACACTGACTCACCAACCATCACCCACAATGACTCACCCATCAGCACCCACACTGACTCACCCATCACCACCCACAGTGACTCACCCATAACCACCCACACTGACTCACCGACCATCACCCGCACTGAATCACCAACCATCACCCACAACGACTGACCCATCAGCACCCACACTGACTCACCCATCACCACCCACAGTGACTCACCCAAAACCACCCACACTGACTCACCCACCATCACCCACACTGACTCACCCACCATCACCCACACTGACTCCCCCAGCATCACCCACACTGACTCACACACCATCACCCACAATGACTCACCCACCATCACCCACACTGACTCAGCCACCATCACCCCCACTGACTCAACCACCATCACCCACACGGTCTCACTCACCATCACCCACACTGACTCACCCACCATCACCCACAATGACTCACCCACTATCGCCCACACTGACTCACCCACCATCACCCACACTGACTCACTCACCATCACCCACAATGACTCACCCACCATCACCCACACTGACTCACCCACCATCACCCACACTGACGCACTCATCATCACCCACACTGACCCATCCACCATCACCCACACTGACGCACTCATCATCACCCACACTGACTCACCCACCATCACCCACACTGACGCACTCATCATCACCCACACTGACCCATCCACCATCACCCACACTGACTCACCCACCAACACCCACACTGACTCACCCACAATCACCCACAGCGACTCACCCATCATCACCCACACTGACTCATCCACCATTACCCACACCGACTCACCCATCATCACCCACAGTGTGTCACCCACTATCACCCACACAGACTCACCCATCACCACCCACACTGACTCACCCACCATCACCCACACTGACTCACCCATCATCACCCACACTGACTCACCCACCATCACCCACACTGACCCACCCATCATCACCCACACTGACTCACTCACTATCACCCACACTGACTCACCCATCACCACCCACACTGACACACCCACCATCACCCACACTGACTCACCCATCATCACCCACATTGACTCACCCACTGTCACCCACACTGACTCACCCACCTTCACCCACACTGACTCACCCATCATCACCCGCACTGACTCACCCACCATCACCCACACTGACTCACCCACCATCACCCACACTGACTCACCCATCATCACCCACACTGACTCATCTGCCATCACCCACACTGACTCAAGCTTCATCACCCACACTGACTCACCCATCACCACCCACACTGACTCACTCATCATCACCCGCACTGGCTCAACCGCCATCAACCAGACTGACTCACCCACCATCAACCAAACTGACTCACCCATCATCACCCACACTGACTCACCCACCATCACCCTCACTGACTCACCCACCATCACCCACACTTACTCACTCACTATCCCCACACTGACTCACCCACCATCACCCACAATGACTCACCCACCATCACTCACACTGACTCACCCACCATCACCCACACTGACTCACTCACCATCGCCCACACTGACTCACCCACCATCACACACACTGACTCACTCATGATCACCCACACTGACTCACCCACCATCACCCACACTGACTTACCCACCATCACCCACACTGACCGATCCACTATCACCCACTCTGACTCATCCATCATCATCCACACTGACTCACCCACCCTCACTCACACTGACTCACCCATCATCAGCCACACTGACTCACCCACCATCACCCACACTGACCCATCCACTATCACCCACACTGACTCACCCAGCCTCAACTCACACTGACTCACCCATCATCACCCACACTGACTCACCAATCATCACCCACACTGACTCACACACCCTCACTCACACTGACTCACCCATCATCACCCACACTGACTCACCCATCATCACCCACACTGACTCACCCACCATCACCCACACTGACCAATCCACTATTACCCACACTGACTCATCCACCATCACCCACACTGACTCACCCACCCTCACCCACACTGACTCACCCATCATCACCCACACTGACTCACCCATCATCACCCACACTGACTCACCCACCATCACCCACACTCACTCACACATCATCACTCACACTGACTCACCCATCATCACCCACACTGACTCACCCACCATCACACACACTCACTCACCCATCATCACTCACACTGACTCACCCACCATCACCCACACTTACTCACTCACTATCAGCCACACTGACTCACCCACCATCACCCACAATGACTCACCCACCATCACTCACACTGACTCACCCACCATCACCCACACTGACTCACTCACCATCGCCCACACTGACTCACCCACCATGACACACACTGACTCACTCATGATCACCCACACTGACTCACCCACCATCACCCACACTGACTTACCCACCATCACCCACACTGACCGATCCACTATCACCCACACTGACTCATCCATCATCATCCACACTGACTCACCCAACCTCACTCACACTGACTCACCCATCATCAGCCACACTGTCTCACCCACCATCACCCACACTGACCCATCCACTATCACCCACACTGACTCACCCAGCCTCAACTCACACTGACTCACCCATCATCACCCACACTGACTCACCCATCATCACCCACACTGACTCACACACCCTCACTCACACTGACTCACCCATCATCACCCACACTGACTCACCCATCATCACCCACACTGACTCACCCACCATCACCCACACTGACCAATCCACTATTACCCACACTGACTCATCCACCATCACCCACACTGACTCACCCACCCTCACCCACACTGACTCACCCATCATCACCCACACTGACTCACCCATCATCACCCACACTGACTCACCCACCATCACCCACACTCACTCACACATCATCACTCACACTGACTCACCCATCATCACCCACACTGACTCACCCACCATCACACACACTCACTCACCCATCATCACTCACACTGACTCACCCACCATCACCCACACTGACTCACCAACCATCACCCACAACGACTCACCCATCAGCACCCACACTGACTCACCCATCACCACCCACAGTGACTCACCCATAACCACCCACACTGACTCACCCACCATCACCCACACTGAATCACCAACCATCACCCACAACGACTCACCGATCAGCACCCACACTGACTCACCCATCACCACCCACAGTGACTCACCCAAAACCACCCACACAGACTCACCCACCATCAACCACACTGACTCACCCACCATCACCCACACTGCCTCCCCCAGCATCACCCACACTGACTCACACACCATCACCCACAATGACTCACCCACCATCACCCACACTGACTCAGCCACCATCACCCACACTGACTCAACCACCATCACCCACACGGACTCACTCACCATCACCCACACTGACTCACCCACCATCACCCACAATGACTCCCCCAGCATCACCCACACTGACTCACACACCATCACCCACAATGTCTCACCCACCATCACCCATACTGACTCAGCCACCATCACCCACACTGACTCAAGCACCATCACCCACACGGACTCACTCACCATCACCCACACTGACTCAGCCACCATCACCCACACTGACTCAACCACCATCACCCACACGGACTCACTCACCATCACCCACACTGACTCACCCACCATCACCCACAATGACTCACCCACTATCGCCCACAATGACTCACCCACCATCACCCACACTGACTCACTCACCATCACCCACAATGACTCACCCTCCATCACCCACACTGACTCACCCACCATCACCCACAATGACGCACTCATCATCACCCACACTGACCCATCCACCATCACCCACACTGACGCACTCATCATCACCCACGCTGACTCACCCACTATCACCCACACTGACTCACCCACCAACACCCACACTGACTCACCCACAATCACCCACACTGACTCACCCATCATCACCCACACTGACTCATCCACCATTAGCCACACCGACTCACCCTTCATCACACACAGTGAGTCAACCACTATCACCCACACTGACTCACCCATCACCACCCACACTGACTCACCCACCATCACCCACACTGACTCACCCATCATCACCCACACTGACTCACCCACCATCACCCACACTGACCCACCCATCAACACCCACACTGACTCACTCACTATCACCGACACTGACTCACCCATCACCACCCACACTGACGCACTCATCATCACCCACACTAACCCTTCCACCATCACCCACACTGACGCAATCATCATCTCCCACACTGACTCACCCACCATCACCCACACTGACGCACTCATCATCACCCACACTGACCCATCCACCATCACCCACACTGACTCACCCACCAACACCCACACTGACTCACCCACAATCACCCACAGTGACTCACCCATCATCACCCACACTGACTCATCCACCATTACCCACACCGACTCACCCATCATCACCCACAGTGAGTCACCCACTATCTCCCACACTGACTCACCCATCACCACCCACACTGACTCACCCACCATCACCCACACTGACTCACCCATCATCACCCACACTGACTCACCCACCATCACCCACACTGACCCACCCATCATCACCCACACTGACTCACTCACTATCACCCACACTGACTCAAGCTTCATCACCCACACTGACTCACCCATCACCACCCACACTGACTCACTCATCATCACCCACACTGGCTCAACCGCCATCAACCAGACTGACTCACCCACCATCACCCAAACTGACTCACCCATCATCACCCACACTGACTCACCCACCATCACCGTCACTGACTCACCCACCATCACCCACACTTACTCACTCACTATCACCCACACTGACTCACCCACCATCACCCACAATGACTCACCCACCATCACCCACACTGACTCACCCACCATCACCCACACTGACTCACTCACCATCGCCCACACTGACTCACCCACCATCACACACACTGACTCACTCATGATCACCCACACTGACTCACCCACCATCACCCACACTGACTTACCCACCATCACCCACACTGACCGATCCACTATCACCCACACTGACTCATCCATCATCATCCACACTGACTCACCCACCCTCACTCACACTGACTCACCCATCATCAGCCATACTGACTCACCCACCATCACCCACACTGACCCATCCACTATCGCCCACACTGACTCACCCAGCCTCAACTCACACTGACTCATCCACCATCACCCACACTGACTCACTCACCCTCACCCACACTGACTCACCCATCATCACCCACACTGACTCACCCATCATCACCCACACTGACTCACCCACCATCACCCACACTCACTCACACATCATCACTCACACTGACTCACCCACCATCACCCACACTGACTCACCAACCATCACCCACAACGACTCACCCATCAGCACCCACACTGACTCACCCATCACCACCCACAGTGACTCACCCATAACCACCCACACTGACTCACCCACCATCACCCACACTGAATCACCAACCATCACCCACAACGACTCACCCATCAGCACCCACACTGACTCACCCATCACCACCCACAGTGACTCACCCAAAACCACCCACACTGACTCACCCACCATCACCCACACTGACTCACCCACCATCACCCACACTGACTCCCCCAGCATCACCCACACTGACTCACACACCATCACCCACAATGACTCACCCACCATCACCCACACTGACTCAGCCACCATCACCCACACTGACTCAACCACCATCACCCGCACGGACTCACTCACCATCACCCACACTGACTCACCCACCATCACCCACAATGACTCACCCACTATCGCCCACAATGACTCACCCACCATCAACCCACACTGACTCACTCACCATCACCCACAATGACTCACCCTCCATCACCCACACTGACTCACCCACCATCACCCACAGTGACGCACTCATCATCACCCACACTGAACCATCCACCATCACCCACACTGACGCACTCATCATCACCCACGCTGACTCACCCACTATCACACACACTGACTCACCCACCAACACCCACACTGACTCACCCACAATCACCCACACTGACAAACCCATCATCACCGACACTGACTCATCCACCATTAGCCACACCGACTCACCCTTCATCACACACAGTGAGTCACCCACTATCACCCACACTGACTCACCCATCACCACCCACACTGACTCACCCACCATCACCCACACTGACTCACCCATCATCACCCACACTGACTCACCCACCATCACCCACACTGACCCACCCATCAACACCCACACTGAATCACTCACTATCACCCACACTGACTCACCCATCACCACCCACACTGACACACCCACCATCACCCACACTGTCTCACCCATCATCACCCACACTGACTCACCCACTATCACCCACACTGACTCACCCACCTCCACCCACACTGACTCACCCATCATCACCTACACTGACTCACCCACCATCACCCACACTGACTCACCCATCATCACCCACACTGACTCATCCGCCATCACCCACACTGACTCACCCTTCATCACCCACATTGACTCACCCATCACCATCCACACTGACTCACTCATCATCACCCACACTGGCTCAACCGCCATCAACCAGACTGACTCAGCCACCATCACCCAAACTGACTCACCCATCATTACCCACACTGACTCACCCACCATCACCCTCACTGACTCACCCACCATCACCCACACTTACTCACTCACTATTACCCACACTGACTCACCCACCATCACCCACACTGACTCACCCACCATCACCCACACTGACTCACTCACCATCGCCCACACTGACTCACCCACCATCACACACACTGACTCACTCATGATCTCCCACACTGACTCACCCACCATCACCCACACTGACTTACCCACCATCACCCACACTGACCGATCCACTATCACCAACACTGACTCATCCATCATCATCCACACTGACTCACCCACCCTCACTCACACTGACTCACCCATCATCAGCCACACTGACTCACCCACCATCACCCACACTGACCCATCCACTATCACCCACACTGACTCACCCAGCCTCACTCACACTGACTCACCCATCATCACCCACACTGACTCACCCACCCTCACTAACACTGACTCACCCATCATCGCCCACACTGACTCACCCACCATCACACACACTGACTCACTCATGATCACCCACACTGACTCACCCACCATCACCCACACTGACTCACTCATGATCACCCACACTGACTCACCCACCATCACCCACACTGACTTACCCACCATCACCCACACTGACCGATCCACTATCACCCACACTGACTCATCCATCATCATCCACACTGACTCACCCACCCTCACTCACACTGACTCACCCATCATCAGCCATACTGACTCACCCACCATCACCCACACTGACCCATCCACTATCGCCCACACTGACTCACCCAGCCTCAACTCACACTGACTCATCCACCATCACCCACACTGACTCACTCACCCTCACCCACACTGACTCACCCATCATCACCCACACTGACTCACCCATCATCACCCACACTGACTCACCCACCATCACCCACACTCACTCACACATCATCACTCACACTGACTCACCCACCATCACCCACACTGACTCACCAACCATCACCCACAACGACTCACCCATCAGCACCCACACTGACTCACCCATCACCACCCACAGTGACTCACCCATAACCACCCACACTGACTCACCCACCATCACCCACACTGAATCACCAACCATCACCCACAACGACTCACCCATCAGCACCCACACTGACTCACCCATCACCACCCACAGTGACTCACCCAAAACCACCCACACTGACTCACCCACCATCACCCACACTGACTCACCCACCATCACCCACACTGACTCCCCCAGCATCACCCACACTGACTCACACACCATCACCCACAATGACTCACCCACCATCACCCACACTGACTCAGCCACCATCACCCACACTGACTCAACCACCATCACCCGCACGGACTCACTCACCATCACCCACACTGACTCACCCACCATCACCCACAATGACTCACCCACTATCGCCCACAATGACTCACCCACCATCAACCCACACTGACTCACTCACCATCACCCACAATGACTCACCCTCCATCACCCACACTGACTCACCCACCATCACCCACAGTGACGCACTCATCATCACCCACACTGAACCATCCACCATCACCCACACTGACGCACTCATCATCACCCACGCTGACTCACCCACTATCACACACACTGACTCACCCACCAACACCCACACTGACTCACCCACAATCACCCACACTGACAAACCCATCATCACCGACACTGACTCATCCACCATTAGCCACACCGACTCACCCTTCATCACACACAGTGAGTCACCCACTATCACCCACACTGACTCACCCATCACCACCCACACTGACTCACCCACCATCACCCACACTGACTCACCCATCATCACCCACACTGACTCACCCACCATCACCCACACTGACCCACCCATCAACACCCACACTGAATCACTCACTATCACCCACACTGACTCACCCATCACCACCCACACTGACACACCCACCATCACCCACACTGTCTCACCCATCATCACCCACACTGACTCACCCACTATCACCCACACTGACTCACCCACCTCCACCCACACTGACTCACCCATCATCACCTACACTGACTCACCCACCATCACCCACACTGACTCACCCATCATCACCCACACTGACTCATCCGCCATCACCCACACTGACTCACCCTTCATCACCCACATTGACTCACCCATCACCACCCACACTGACTCACTCATCATCACCCACACTGGCTCAACCGCCATCAACCAGACTGACTCAGCCACCATCACCCAAACTGACTCACCCATCATTACCCACACTGACTCACCCACCATCACCCTCACTGACTCACCCACCATCACCCACACTTACTCACTCACTATTACCCACACTGACTCACCCACCATCACCCACACTGACTCACCCACCATCACCCACACTGACTCACTCACCATCGCCCACACTGACTCACCCACCATCACACACACTGACTCACTCATGATCTCCCACACTGACTCACCCACCATCACCCACACTGACTTACCCACCATCACCCACACTGACCGATCCACTATCACCCACACTGACTCATCCATCATCATCCACACTGACTCACCCACCCTCACTCACACTGACTCACCCATCATCAGCCACACTGACTCACCCACCATCACCCACACTGACCCATCCACTATCACCCACACTGACTCACCCAGCCTCACTCACACTGACTCACCCATCATCACCCACACTGACTCACCCACCCTCACTAACACTGACTCACCCATCATCACCCACACTGACTCACCCATCATCACCCACACTGACTCACCCACCATCACCCACACTGACCCATCCACTATCACCCTCACTGACTCACCCACCATCACCCACACTGACTCACCCACCCTCTCCCACACTGACTCACCCACCCTCACCCACAATGACCCATCCACTATCACCCACACTGACTCACCCTCCTCACTGACATTGACTCTCCCATCATCACCCACACTGACCCATCCACTATCACTCATACTGACTCACCCACCCTCACTCACACTGACTCACCCACCCTCACCCACACTGACTCACCCACCCTCACTCACACTGACTCACCCACCATCACCCACACTGACTCACCCACCCTCACCCACACTGACTCACCCACCATCACCCACACTGACTCACCCACCATCACGCACACTTACTCACCCACCATCACCCACACTGACTCACCCAATATCACCCACTCTGACGCACTCATCATCACCCACACTGACTCACCCATCATCACCCACATGGACTCACCCATCACCACCCACACTGACTCACCCACCATCTCCCACACTGACTCACCCATCATCACCCACACTGACTCACCCACCATCACCCACACTGACCCACCCATCATCACCCACACTGACTCACCCACTATCACCAACACAGACTCACCCACCATCACCCACACTGACTCACGTATCATCATCACCCACACTGACTCACCCATCATCACCCACACTGACTCATCCACCATTACCCACACCGACTCACCCATCATCACCCACACTGACCCACCCATCATCACCCACACTGACTCACTCACTATCACCCACACTGACTCACCCATCACCACCCACACTGACACACCCACCATCACCCACACTGACTCACCCATCATCACCCACACTGACTCACCCACTGTCACCCACACTGACTCACCCACCTTCACCCACACTGACTCACCCATCATTACCCACACTGACTCACCCACCATCACCCACACTGACTCACCCACCATCACCCACACTGACTCACCCATCATCACCCACACTGACTCATCCGCCATCACCCACACTGACTCAAGCTTCATCACCCACACTGACTCACCCATCACCACCCACACTGACTCACTCATCATCACCCACACTGGCTCAACCGCCATCAACCAGACTGACTCACCCACTATCACCCAAACTGACTCACCCATCATCACCCACACTGACTCACCCACCATCACCGTCACTGACTCACCCACCGTCACCCACACTTACTCACTCACTATCACCCACACTGACTCACCCACCATCACCCACAATGACTCACCCACCATCACCCACACTGACTCACCCACCATCACCCACACTGACTCACTCACCATCGCCCACACTGACTCACCCACCATCACACACACTGACTCACTCATGATCACCCACACTGACTCACCCACCATCACCCACACTGACTTACCCACCATCACCCACACTGACCGATCCACTATCACCCACACTGACTCATCCATCATCATCCACACTGACTCACCCACCCTCACTCACACTGACTCACCCATCATCAGCCACACTGACTCACCCACCATCACCCACACTGACCCATCCACTATCACCCTCACTGACTCACCCAGCCTCAACTCACACTGACTCACCCATCATCACCCACACTGACTCACCCATCATCACCCAAACTGACTCACACACCCTCACTCACACTGACTCACCCATCATCACCCACACTGACTCACCCATCATCACCCACACTGACTCACCCACCATCACCCACACTGACCCATCCACTATTACCCACACTGACTCATCCACCATCACCCACACTGACCCCCCCACCCTCACCCACACTGACTCACCCAACATCACCCACACTGACTCACCCATCATCACCGACACTGACTCACCCACCATCACCCACACTCACTCACACATCGTCACTCACACTGACTCACCCACCATCACCCACACTGACTCACCAACCATCACCCACAACGACTCACCCATCATCACCCACACTGACTCACCCATCACCACCCACAGTGACTCACCCATAACCACCCACACTGACTCACCCACCATCACCCACACTGAATCACCAACCATCACCCACAACGACTCACCCATCAGCACCGACACTGACTCACCCATCACCACCCACAGTGACTCACCCAAAACCACCCACACTGACTCACCCACCATCACCCACACTGACCCATCCACTATTACCCACACTGACTCATCCACCATCACCCACAATGACTCACCCACCATCACCCACAATGACGCACTCATCATCACCCACACTGACCCATCCACCATCACCCACACTGACGCACTCATCATCACCCACGCTGACTCACCCACAATCACCCACACTGACTCAACCATCATCACCCACACTGACTCATCCACCATTAGCCACACCGACTCACCGTTCATCACACACAGTGAGTCACCCACTATCACCCACACTGACTCACCCATCACCACCCACACTGACTCACCCACCATCACCCACACTGACTCACCCATCATCACCCACACTGACTCACCCACCATCACCCACACTGACTCACCCATCAACACCCACACTGAATCACTCACTATCACCCACACTGACTCACCCATCACCACCCACACTGACACACCCACCATCACCCACACTGTCTCACCCATCATCACCCACACTGACTCACCTACTATCACCCACACTGACTCACCCACCTCCACCCACACTGACTCACCCATCATCACCCACACTGACTCACCCACCATCACCCACACTGACTCACCCACCATCACCCACACTGACTCACCCATCATCACCCACACTGACTCATCCACCATCACCCACACTGACTCACCCTTCATCACCCACATTGACTCACCCATCACCACCCACACTGACTCACTCATCATCACCCACACTGGTTCAACCGCCATCAACCAGACTGACTCAGCCACCATCACCCAAACTGACTCACCCATCATTACCCACACTGACTCACCCACCATCAACCTCACTGACTCACCCACCATCACCCACACTTACTCACTCACTATCACCCACACTGATTCACCCACCATCACCCACACTGACTCACCCACCATCACCCACACTGACTCACTCACCATCGCCCACACTGACTCACCCACCATCACACACACTGACTCACTCATGATCTCCCACACTGACTCACCCACCATCACCCACACTGACTTACCCACCATCACCCACACTGACCGATCCACTATCACCCACACTGACTCATCCATCATCATCCACACTGACTCACCCACCCTCACTCACACTGACTCACCCATGATCAGCCACACTGACTCACCCACCATCACCCACACTGACCCATCCACTATCACCCACACTGACTCACCCAGCCTCACTCACACTGACTCACCCATCATCACCCACACTGGCTCACCCATCCTCACTCACACTGACTCACCCATCATCACCCACACTGACTCACCCGTCATCACCCACACTGACTCACCCACCATCACCCACACTGACCCATCCACTATCACCCACACTGACTCACCCACCATCACCCACACTGTCTCACCCACCCTCACACACACTGACTCACCCACCCTCACCCACAATGACCCATCCACTATCACCCACACTGACTCACCCTCCTCACTGACATTGACTCACCCATCATCACCCACACTGACCCATCCACTATCACTCATACTGACTCACCCACCCTCACTCACACTGACTCACCCACCCTCACCCACACTGACTCACCCACCCTCACTCACACTGACTCACCCACCATCACCCACACTGACTCACCCACCCTCACCCACACTGACTCACCCACCATCACCCACACTGACTCACCCACCAACACGCACAATTACTCACCCACCATCACCCACACTGACTCACCCAATATCACCCACACTGATGCACTCATCATCACCCACACTGACTGACCCATCATCACCCACATGGACTCACCCATCACCACCCACACTGACTCACCCACCATCTCCCACACTGACTCACCCATCATCAGCCACACTGACTCACCCACCATCACCCACACTGACCCATCCACTATCACCCACACTGACTCACCCAGCCTCAACTCACACTGACTCACCCATCATCACCCACACTGACTCACCCATCATCACCCACACTGACTCACACACCCTCACTCACACTGACTCACCCATCATCACCCACACTGACTCACCCATCATCACCCACACTGACTCACCCACCATCACCCACACTGACCCATCCACTATTACCCACACTGACTCATCCACCATCACCCACACTGACTCACCCACCCTCACCCACACTGACTCACCCATCATCACCCACACTGACTCACCCATCATCACCCACACTGACTCACCCACCATCACCCACACTCACTCACACATCATCACTCACACTGACTCACCCATCATCACCCACACTGACTCACCCACCATCACACACACTCACTCACCCATCATCACTCACACTGACTCACCCACCATCACCCACACTGACTCACCAACCATCACCCACAACGACTCAACCATCAGCACCCACACTGACTCACCCATCACCACCCACAGTGACTCACCCATAACCACCCACACTGACTCACCCACCATCACCCACACTGAATCACCAACCATCACCCACAACGACTCACCGATCAGCACCCACACTGACTCACCCATCACCACCCACAGTGACTCACCCAAAACCACCCACACTGACTCACCCACCATCACCCACACTGACTCACCCACCATCACCCACACTGACTCCCCCAGCATCACCCACACTGACTCACACACCATCACCCACAATGACTCACCCACCATCACCCATCTGACTCAGCCACCATCACCCACACTGACTCAACCACCATCACCCACACGGACTCACTCACCATCACCCACACTGACTCACCCACCATCACCCACAATGACTCACCCACTATCGCCCACAATGACTCACCCACCATCACGCACACTGACTCACTCACCATCACCCACAATGACTCACCCTCCATCGCCCACACTGAATCACCCACCATCACCCACAATGACGCACTCATCATCACCCACACTGACCCATCCACCATCACCCACACTGACGCACTCATCATCACCCACGCTGACTCACCCACTATCACCCACACTGACTCACCCACCAACACCCACACTGACTCACCCACAATCACCCACACTGACTCACCCATCATCACCCACACTGACTCATCCACCATTAGCCACACCGACTCACCCTTCATCACACACAGTGAGTCACCCACTATCACCCACACTGACTCACCCATCACCACCCACACTGACTCACCCACCATCACCCACACTGACTCACCCATCATCACCCACACTGACTCACCCACCATCACCCACACTGACCCACCCATCAACACCCACACTGACTCACTCACCATCGCCCACACTGACTCACCCACCATCACACACACTGACTCACTCATGATCTCCCACACTGACTCACCCACCATCACCCACACTGACTTACACACCATCACCCATACTGACCGATCCACTATCACCCACACTGACTCATCCATCATCATCCACACTGACTCACCCACCCTCACTCACACTGACTCACCCATCATCAGCCACACTGACTCACCCACCATCACCCACACTGACCCATCCACTATCACCCACACTGACTCACCCAGCCTCACTCACACTGACTCACCCATCATCACCCACACTGACTCACCCACCCTCACTCACACTGACTCACCCATCATCACTCACACTGACTCACCCATCATCACCCACACTGACTCACCCACCATCACCCACACTGACCCATCCACTCTCACCCTCACTGACTCACCCACCATCACCCACACTGACTCACCCATCATCACCCACACTGACTCACCCACCATCACCCACACTGACCCACCCATCATCACCCACACTGACTCACTCACTATCACCCACACTGACTCACCCATCACCACCCACACTGACACACCCACCATCACCCACACTGACTCACCCATCATCACCCACACTGACTCACCCACTGTCACCCACAATGACTCACCCACCTTCACCCACACTGACTCACCCATCATCACCCACACTGACTCACCCACCATCACCCACACTGACTCACCCACCATCACCCACACTGACTCACCCATCATCACCCACACTGACTCATCCGCCATCACCCACACTGACTCAAGCTTCATCACCCACACTGACTCACCCATCACCACCCACACTGACTCACTCATCATCACCCACACTGGCTCAACCGCCATCAACAGACTGACTCACCCACCATCACCCCCACTGACTCACCCATCATCACCCACACTGACTCACCCACCATCACAGTCACTGACTCACCCACCATCACCCACACTTACTCACTCACTATCACCCACACTGACTCACCCACCATCACCCACAATGACTCACCCACCATCACCCACACTGACTCACCCACCATCACCCACACTGACTCACTCACCATCGCCCACACTGACTCACCCACCATCACACACACTGACTCACTCATGATCACCCACACTGACTCACCCACCATCACCCACACTGACTTACCCACCATCACCCACACTGACCGATCCACTATCATCCACACTGACTCATCCATCATCATCCACACTGACTCACCCACCCTCAATCACACTGACTCACCCATCATGAGCCACACTGACTCACCCACCATCACCCACACTGACCCATCCACTATCACCCACACTGACTCACCCAGCCTCAACTCACACTGACTCACCCATCATCACCCACACTGACTCACCCATCATCACCCACACTGACTCACACACCCTCACTCACACTGACTCACCCATCATCACCCACACTGACTCACCCATCATCACCCACACTGACTCACCCACCATCTCCCACACTGACTCAGCCACCATCACCCACACTGACTCAACCACCATCACCCGCACGGACTCACTCACCGTCACCCACACTGACTCACCCACCATCACCCACAATGACTCACCCACTATCGCCCACAATGACTCACCCACCATCACCCACACTGTCTCACTCACCATCACCCACAATGACTCACCCTCCATCACCCACTCTGACTCACCCACCATCACCCACAATGACGCACTCATCATCACCCACACTGACCCATCCACCATCACCCACACTGACGCACTCATCATCACCCACGCTGACTCACCCACTATCACACACACTGACTTACCCACCAACACCCACACTGACTCACCCACAATCACCCACACTGACTCACCCATCATCACCCACACTGACTCATCCACCATTAGCCACACCGACTCACCCTTCATCACACACAGTGAGTCACCCACTATCACCCACACTGACTCACCCATCACCACCCACACTGACTCACCCACCATCACCCACACTGACTCACCCATCATCACCCACACTGACTCACCCACCATCACCCACACTGACCCACCCATCAACACCCACACTGAATCACTCACTATCACCCACACTGACTCACCCATCACCACCCACACTGACACACCCACCATCACCCACACTGTCTCACCCATCATCACCCACACTGACTCACCCACTATCACCCACACTGACTCACCCACCTTCACCCACACTGACTCACCCATCATCACCCACACTGACTCACCCACCATCACCCACACTGACTCACCCACCATCACCCACACTGACTCACCCATCATCACCCACACTGACTCATCCGCCATCACCCACACTGACTCACCCTTCATCACCCACATTGACTCACCCATCACCAACCACACTGACTCACTCATCATCACCCACACTGGCTCAACCGCCATCAACCAGACTGACTCAGCCACCATCACCCAAACTGACTCACCCATCATTACCCACACTGACTCACCCACCTTCACCCTCACTGACTCTCCCACCATCACCCACACTTACTCACTCACTATCACCCACACTGACTCACCCATCATCACCCACACTGACTCACCCACCATCACCCACACTGACTCACTCACCATCGCCCACACTGACTCACCCACCATCACACACACTGACTCACTCATGATCTCCCACACTGACTCACCCACCATCACCCACACTGACTTACCCACCATCACCCACACTGTCCGATCCACTATCACCCACACTGACTCATCCATCATCATCCACACTGACTCACCCACCCTCACTCACACTGACTCACCCATCATCAGCCACACTGACTCACCCACCATCACCCACACTGACCCATCCACTATCACCCACACTGACTCACCCAGCCTCACTCACACTGTCTCACCCATCATCACCCACACTGACTCACCCACCCTCACTCACACTGACTCACCCATCATCACCCACACTGACTCACCCATCATCACCCACACTGACTCACCCACCATCTCCCACACTGACCCATCCACTATCACCCTCACTGACTCACCCACCATCACCCACACTGACTCACCCACCCTCACCCACACTGACTCACCCACCCTCACCCACAATGACCCATCCACTATCACCCACACTGACTCACCCTCCTCACTGACATTGACTCACCCATCATCACCCACACTGACCCATCCACTATCACACATACTGACTCACCCACCCTCACTCACACTGACTCACCCACCCTCACCCACACTGACTCACCCACCCTCACTCACACTGACTCACCCACCATCACCCACACTGACTCACCAACCCTCACCCACACTGACTCACCCACCATCACCCACACTGACTCACCCACCATCACGCACACTTACTCACCCACCATCACCCACACTGACTCACCCAATATCACCCACACTGACGCACTCATCATCACCCACACTGACTTACCCATCATCACCCACATGGACTCAGCCATCACCACCCACACTGACTCACCCACCATCTCCCACACTGACTCACCCATCATCACCCACACTGACTCACCCACCATCACCCACACTGACCCACCCATCATCACCCACACTGACTCACCCACTATCACCAACACAGACTCACCCACGATCACCCACACTGACTCACGTATCATCATCACCCACACTGACTCACCCATCATCACCCACACTGACTCACCAACCATCACCCACAACGACTCACCCATCAGCACCCACACTGACTCACCCATCACCACCCACAGTGACTCACCCATAACCACCCACACTAATTCACCGACCATCACCCGCACTGAATCACCAACCATCACCCACAACGACTCACCCATCAGCACCCACACTGACTCACCCATCACCACCCACAGTGACTCACCCAAAACCACCCACACTGACTCACCCACCATCACCCACACTGACTCACCCACCATCACCCACACTGACTCCCCCAGCATCACCCACACTGACTCACACACCATCACCCACAATGACTCACCCACCATCACCCACACTGACTCAGCCACCATCACCCACACTGACTCAACCACCATCACCCACACGGACTCACTCACCATCACCCACACTGACTCACCCACCATCACCCACAATGACTCACCCACTATCGCCCACAATGACTCACCCACCATCACCCACACTGACTCACCCACCATCACCCACACTGACGCACTCATCATCACCCACACTGACCCATCCACCATCACCCACTCTGACGCACTCATCATCACCCACACTGACTCACCCACCATCACCCACACTGACGCACTCATCATCACCCACACTGACCCATCCACCATCACCCACACTGACTCACCCACCAACACCCACACTGACTCACCCACAATCACCCACAGCGACTCACCCATCATCACCCACACTGACTCATCAACCATTACCCACACCGACTCACCCATCATCACCCACAGTGAGTCACCCACTATCACCCACACTGACTCACCCATCACCACCCACACTGACTCACCCACCATCACCCACACTGACTCACCCATCATCACCCACACTGACTCACCAACCATCACCCACACTGACCCACCCATCATCACCCACACTGACTCACTCACTATCACCCACACTGACTCACCCATCACCACCCACACTGACACACCCACCATCACCCACACTGACTCACCCATCATCACCCACACTGACTCACCCACTGTCACCCACACTGACTCACCCACCTTCACCCACACTGACTCACCCATCATCACCCTCACTGACTCACCCACCATCACCCACACTGACTCACCCACCATCACCCACACTGACTCACCCATCATCACCCACACTGACTCATCCGCCATCACCCACACTGACTCAAGCTTCATCACCCACACTGACTCACCCATCACCACCCACACTGACTCACTCATCATCACCCACACTGGCTCAACCGCCATCAACCAGACTGACTCACCCACCATCAACCAAACTGACTCACCCATCATCACCCACACTGACTCACCCACCATCACCCTCACTGACTCACCCACCATCACCCACACTTACTCACTCACTATCACCCACACTGACTCACCCACCATCACCCACAATGACTCACCCACCATCACCCTCACTGACTCACCCACCATCACCCACACTGACCCACCCATCAACACCCACACTGACTCACTCACTATCACCCACACTGACTCACCCATCACCACCCACACTGACGCACTCATTATCACCCACACTGAACCTTCCACCATCACCCACACTGACGCAATCATCATCTCCCACACTGACTCACCCACCATCACCCACACTGACGCACTCATCATCACCCACACTGACCCATCCACCATCACCCACACTGACTCACCCACCAACACCCACACTGACTCACCCACAATCACCCACAGTGACTCACCCATCATCACCCACACTGACTCATCCACCATTACCCACACCGACTCACCCATCATCACCCACAGTGAGTCACCCACTATCTCCCACACTGACTCACCCATCACCACCCACACTGACTCACCCACCATCACCCACACTGACTCACCCATCATCACCCACACTGACTCACCCACCATCACCCACACTGACCCACCCATCATCACCCACACTGACTCACTCACTATCACCCACACTGACTCACCCATCACCACCCACACTGACACACCCACCATCACCCACACTGACTCACCCATCATCACCCACAATGACTCACCCACTGTCACCCACACTGACTCACCCACCTTCACCCACACTGACTCACCCATCATTACCCACACTGACTCACCCACCATCACCCACACTGACTCACCCACCATCACCCACACTGACTCACCCATCATCACCCACACTGACTCATCCGCCATCACCCACACTGACTCAAGCTTCATCACCCACACTGACTCACCCATCACCACCCACACTGACTCACTCATCATCACCCACACTGGCTCAACCGCCATCAACCAGACTGACTCACCCACTATCACCCAAACTGACTCACCCATCATCACCCACACTGACTCACCCACCATCACCGTCACTGACTCACCCACCATCACCCACACTTACTCACTCACTATCACCCACACTGACTCACCCACCATCACCCACAATGACTCACCCACCATCACCCACACTGACTCACCCACCATCACCCACACTGACTCACTCACCATCGCCCACACTGACTCACCCACCATCACACACACTGACTCACTCATGATCACCCACACTGACTCACCCACCATCACCCACACTGACTTACCCACCATCACCCACACTGACCGATCCACTATCACCCACACTGACTCATCGATCATCATCCACACTGACTCACCCACCCTCACTCACACTGACTCACCCATCATCAGCCACACTGACTCACCCACCATCACCCACACTGACCCATCCACTATCACCCTCACTGACTCACCCAGCCTCAACTCACACTGACTCACCCATCATCACCCACACTGACTCACCCATCATCACCCACACTGACTCACACACCCTCACTCACACTGACTCACCCATCATCACCCACACTGACTCTCCCATCATCACCCACACTGACTCACCCACCATCACCCACACTGACCCATCCACTATTACCCACACTGACTCATCCACCATCACCCACACTGACCCACCCACCCTCACCCACACTGACTCACCCATCATCACCCACACTGACTCACCCATCATCACCGACACTTACTCACCCACCATCACCCACACTCACTCACACATCATCACTCACACTGACTCACCCACCATCACCCACACTGACTCACCAACCATCACCCACAACGACTCACCCATCAGCACCCACACTTACTCACCCATCACTCCCCACAGTGACTCACCCATAACCACCCACACTGACTCACCCACCATCACCCACACTGAATCACCAACCATCACCCACAACGACTCACCCATCAGCACCCACACTGACTCACCCATCACCACCCACAGTGACTCACCCAAAACCACCCACACTGACTCACCCACCATCACCCACACTGACTCACCCACCATCACCCACACTGACTCCCCCAGCATCACCCACACTGACTCACACACCATCACCCACAATGACTCACCCACCATCACCAACACTGACTCAGCCACCATCACCCACACTGACTCAACCACCATCACCCGCACGGACTCACTCACCATCACCCACACTGACTCACCCACCATCACCCACAATGACTCACCCACTATCGCCCACAATGACTCACCCACCATCACCCACACTGACTCACTCACCATCACCCACAATGACTCACCCTCCATCACCCACACTGACTCACCCACCATCACCCACAATGACGCACTCAACATCACCCACACTGACCCATCCACCATCACCCACACTGACGCACTCATCATCACCCACGCTGACTCACCCACTATCACACACACTGACTCACCCAGCAACACCCACACTGACTCACCCACAATCACCCACACTGACTCACCCATCATCACCCACACTGACTCATCCACCATTAGCCACACCGACTCACCCTTCATCACACACAGTGAGTCACCCACTATCACCCACACTGACTCACCCATCACCACCCACACTGACTCACCCACCATCACCCACACTGACTCACCCATCATCACCCACACTGACTCACCCACCATCACCCACACTGACCCACCCATCAACACCCACACTGAATCACTCACTATCACCCACACTGACTCACCCATCACCACCCACACTGACACACCCACCATCACCCACACTGTCTCACCCATCATCACCCACACTGACTCACCTACTATCACCCACACTGACTCACCCACCTCCACCCACACTGACTAACCCATCATCACCCACACTGACTCACCCACCATCACCCACACTGACTCACCCACCATCACCCACACTGTCTCACCCATCATCACCCACACTGACCCATCCACTATCACTCATACTGACTCACCCACCCTCACTCACACTGACTCACCCACCCTCACCCACACTGACTCACCCACCCTCACTCACACTGACTCACCCACCATCACCCACACTGACTCACCCACCCTCACCCACACTGACTCACCCACCATCACCCACACTGACTCACCCACCATCACGCACACTTACTCACCCACCATCACCCACACTGACTCACCCAATATCACCCACACTGATGCACTCATCATCACCCACACTGACTCACCCATCATCACCCACATGGACTCACCCATCACCACCCACACTGACTCACCCACCATCTCCCACACTGACTCACCCATCATCAGCCACACTGACTCACCCACCATCACCCACACTGACCCATCCACTATCACCCACACTGACTCACCCAGCCTCAACTCACACTGACTCACCCATCATCACCCACACTGACTCACCCATCATCACCCACACTGACTCACACACCCTCACTCACACTGACTCACCCATCATCACCCACACTGACTCACCCATCATCACCCACACTGACTCACCCACCATCACCCACACTGACCCATCCACTATTACCCACACTGACTCATCCACCATCACCCACACTGACTCACCCACCCTCACCCACACTGACTCACCCATCATCAGCCACACTGACTCACCCATCATCACCCACACTGACTCACCCACCATCACCCACACTCACTCACACATCATCACTCACAGTGACTCACCCATCATCACCCACACTGACTCACCCACCATCACACACACTCACTCACCCATCATCACTCACACTGACTCACCCACCATCACCCACACTGACTCACCAACCATCACCCACAACGACTCACCCATCAGCACCCACACTGACTCACCCATCACCACCCACAGTGACTCACCCACAACCACCCACACTGACTCACCCACCATCACCCACACTGAATCACCAACCATCACCCACAACGACTCACCCATCAGCACCCACACTGACTCACCCATCACCACCCACAGTGACTCACCCAAAACCACCCACACTGACTCACCCACCATCACCCACACTGACTCACCCACCATCACCCACACTGACTCCCCCAGCATCACCCACACTGACTCACACACCATCACCCACAATGACTCACCCACCATCACCCATCTGACTCAGCCACCATCACCCACACTGACTCAACCACCATCACCCACACGGACTCACTCACCATCACCCACACTGACTCACCCACCATCACCCACAATGACTCACCCACTATCGCCCACAATGACTCACCCACCATCACCCACACTGACTCACTCACCATCACCCACAATGACTCACCCTCCATCACCCACACTGACTCACCCACCATCACCCACAATGACGCACTCATCATCACCCACACTGACCCATCCACCATCACCCACGCTGACGCACTCATCATCACCCACGCTGACTCACCCACTATCACCCACACTGACTCACCCACCAACACCCACACTGACTCACCCACAATCACCCACACTGACTCACCCATCATCACCCACACTGACTCATCCACCATTAGCCACACCGACTCACCCTTCATCACACACAGTGAGTCACCCACTATCACCCACACTGACTCACCCATCACCACCCACACTGACTCACCCACCATCACCCACACTGACTCACCCATCATCACCCACACTGACTCACCCACCATCACCCACACTGACCCACCCATCAACACCCACACTGACTCACTCACTATCACCCACACTGACTCACCCATCACCACCCACACTGACGCACTCATCATCACCCACACTGACCCTTCCACCCTCACCCACACTGACGCAATCATCATCTCCCACACTGACTCACCCACCATCACCCACACTGACGCACTCATCATCACCCACACTGACCCATCCACCATCACCCACACTGACTCACCCACCAACACCCACACTGACTCACCCACAATCACCCACAGTGACTCACCCATCATCACCCACACTGACTCATCCATCATTACCCACACCGACTCACCCATCATCACCCACAGTGAGTCACCCACTATCTCCCACACTGACTCACCCATCACCACCCACACTGACTCACCCATCAACACCCACACTGACTCACCCATCATCACCCACACTGACTCACCCACCATCACCCACACTGACCCACCCATCATCACCCACACTGACTCACTCACTATCACCCACACTGACTCACCCATCACCACCCACACTGACACACCCACCATCACCCACACTGACTCACCCATCATCACCCACACTGACTCACCCACTGTCACCCACACTGACTCACCCACCTTCACCCTCACTGACTCACCCATCATCACCCACACTGACTCACCCACCATCACCCACACTGACTCACCCACCATCACCCACACTGACTCACTCATCATCACCCACACTGACTCATCCGCCATCACCCACACTGACTCAAGCTTCCTCACCCACACTGACTCACCCATCACCACCCACACTGACTCACTCATCATCACCCACACTGGCTCAACCGCCATCAACCAGACTGACTCACCCACCATCACCCAAACTGACTCCCCCATCATCACCCACACTGACTCACCCACCATCACCGTCACTGACTCACCCACCATCACCCACACTTACTCACTCACTATCACCCACACTGACTCACCCACCATCACCCACAATGACTCACCCACCATCACCCACACTGACTCACCCACCATCACCCACACTGACTCACTCACCATCGCCCACACTGACTCACCCACCATCACACACACTGACTCACTCATGATCACCCACACTGACTCACCCACCATCACCCACACTGACCGATCCACTATCACCCACACTGACTCATCCATCATCATCCACACTGACTCACCCACCCTCAATCACACTGACTCACCCATCATCAGCCACACTGACTCACCCACCATCACCCACACTGACCCATCCACTATCACCCACACTGACTCACCCAGCCTCAACTCACACTGACTCACCCATCATCACCCACACTGACTCACCCATCATCACCCACACTGACTCACACACCCTCACTCACACTGACTCACCCATCATCACCCACACTGACTCACCCATCATCACCCACACTGACTCACCCACCATCACCCACACTGACCCATCCACTATTACCCATACTGACTCATCCACCATCACCCACACTGACTCACCCAACCTCACCCACACTGACTCACCCATCATCACCCACACTGACTCTCCCATCATCACCGACACTGACTCACCCACCATCACCCACACTCACTCACACATCATCACTCACACTGACTCACCCACCATCACCCACACTGACTCAGCAACCATCACCCACAACGACTCACCCATCAGCACCCACACTGACTCACCCATCACCACCCACACTGACTCACCCACCATCACCCACACTGTCTCCCCCAGCATCACCCACACTGACTCACACACCATCACCCACAATGACTCACCCACCATCACCCACACTGACTCAGCCACCATCACCCACACTGACTCAACCACCATCACCCGCACGGACTCACTCACCATCACCCACACTGACTCACCCAACATCACCCACAATGACTCACCCACTATCGCCAACAATGACTCACCCACCATCACCCACACTGACTCACTCACCATCACCCACAATGACTCACCCTCCATCACCCACACTGACTCACCCACCATCACCCACAATGACGCACTCATCATCACCCACACTGACCCATCCACCATCACCCACACTGACGCACTCATCATCACCCACGCTGACTCACCCACTATCACACACACTGACTCACCCACCAACACCCACACTGACTCACCCACCATCACCCACACTGACTCACCCATCATCACCCACACTGACTCATCCGCCATCACCCACACTGACTCACCCTTCATCACCCACATTGACTCACCCATCACCACCCACACTGACTCACTCATCATCACCCACTTTGGCTCAACCGCCATCAACCAGACTGACTCAGCCACCATCACCCAAACTGACTCACCCATCATTACCCACACTGACTCACCCACCATCACCCTCACTGACTCACCCACCATCACCCATACTTACTCACTCACTATCACCCACACTGACTCACCCACCATCACCCACACTGACTCACCCACCATCACCCACACTGACTCACTCACCATCGCCCACACTGACTCACCCACCATCACACACAATGACTCACTCATGATCTCCCACACTGTCTCACCCACAATCACCCACACTGACTTACCCTCCATCACCCACACTGACCGATCCACTATCACCCACACTGACTCATCCATCATCATCCACACTGACTCACCCACCCTCAGTCACACTGACTCACCCATCATCAGCCACACTGACTCACCCACCATCACCCACACTGACTCACCCACCATCACCCACACTGACTCACCCAGCCTCACTCACACTGAATCACCCATCATCACCCACACTGACTCACCCAACCTCACTCACACTGACTCACCTATCATCACCCACACTGACTCACCCATCATCACCCACACTGACTCACCCACCATCACCCACACTGACCCATCCACTATCACCCACACTGACTCACCCACCATCACCCACACTGACTCACCCACCCTCACCCACACTTACTCACCCACCCTCACCCTCAATGACCCATCCACTATCACCCACACTGACTCACCCTCCTCACTGACATTGACTCACCCATCATCACCCACACTGACCCATCCACTATCACTCATACTGACTCACCCACCCTCACTCACACTGACTCACCCACCCTCACCCACACTGACTCACCCACCCTCACTCACACTGACTCACCCACCATCACCCACACTGACTCACCCACCCTCACCCACACTGACTCACCCACCATCACCCACACTGACTCACCCACCATCACGCACACTTACTCACCCACCAGCACCCACACTGACTCATCCAATATCACGCACACTGACGCACTCATCATCACCCACACTGACTCACCCATCATCACCCACATGGACTCACCCATCACCACCCACACTGACTCACCCACCATCTCCCACACTGACTCACCCATCATCACCCACACTGACTTACCCACCATCACCCACACTGACCCACCCATCATCGCCCACACTGACTCACCCACTATCACCAACACAAACTCACCCACCATCACCCACACTGACTCACGTATCATCATCACCTACACTGACTCACCCATCATCACCCACACTTACACACCCACCATCACGCACTCTGACTCACCAATCATCACCCACACTGACTCACTCATCATCACCCACACTGACTCACCCACCATCAGCCACACTCACTCACACATCATCACTCACACTGACTCACCCACCATCACCCACACTGACTCACCAATCATCACCCACAACGACTGACACATTAGCACCCACACTGACTCACCCATCACCACCCACAGTGACTCACCCATAACCACCCACACTGACTCACCCACCATCACCCACACTGAATCACCAACCATCACCCACAGTGACTCACCCATCAGCACACACACTGACTCACCCATCACCACCCACAGTGACTCACCCATAACCACCCACACTGACTCACCCACCATCACCCACACTGACTCACACACCATCACCCATACAAACTCCCCCATCATCACCCACACTGACTCACACACCATCACCCACAATGTCTCACCCACCATCACCCACACTGACTCACCCATCATCACCCACACTGACACACCCATCATCACCCACACTGACTCACCCACCATCACCCACACTGACTCACCCATCATCACCCACACTGACTCACCCGCCATCTCCCATACTGACTCACCCTTCATCACCCACACTGACTCACCAATCACCACCCACACTGACTCACCCATCATCACCCACACTGACTCACCCACCATCACCCTCACTGACTCACCCACCATCACCCACACTGACTCACTCACTTTCACCCACACCGACTCACCCACCATCACCCACAATGACTCACCCACCATCACCCACACTGACTCACCCACCATCACGCACACTTACTCACCCACCATCACCCACACTGACTCACCCAATATCACCCACACTGACGCACTCATCATCACCCACACTGACTCACCCATCATCACCCACATGGACTCACCCATCACCACCCACACTGACTCACCCACCATCTCACACACTGACTCACCCATCATCACCCACAATGACTCACCCACGATCACCCACACTGACCCACCTATCATCACCCACACTGACTCACCCACTATCACCAACACAGATTCACCCACCATCACCCACACTTACTCACGTATGATCATCACCCACACTGACTCACCCATCATCACCCACACTGACACACTCATCATCACCCACACTGACTCACCCACCATCACCCACACTGACTCACTCATCATCACCCACACTGAGTCACCCACCATCACCCACACTTACACACCCACCATCACGCACTCTGACTCACCCAGCATCACCCACACTGACTCACCCATCATCACCCACACTGACTCACCCAACATCACCCACACTCACTCACACATCATCACTCACACTGACTCACCTACCATCACCGACACTGACTCACCAACCATCACCCACAACGACTGACCCATCAGCACCCACACTGACTCAACCATCACCACCCACAGTGACTCACCCATAACCACCCACACTGACTCACCCACACTGAATCACCAACCATCACCCACAGTGACTCACCCATCAGCAAACACACTGACTCACCCATCACCACCCACAGTGACTCACCCATAACGACCCACACTGACTCACCCACCTTCACCCACACTGACTCACCCACCATCACCCACACTGACCCAGCCACCATCACCCCCACTGACTCACCCACCATCACCCACAATGACTCACTCACCATCACCCACACTGACTCACCCACCATCACCCGCACTGACACACCCACTATCGTCCACAATGACTCACCCACCATCACCCACACTGACTCACCCACCATCACCCACAATGACTCACCCATACTGACTCACCCTCCATAACCCACACTGACGCACTCATCATCACCCACACTGACCCATCCTCCATCACCCACAGTGACGTACTCATCATCACCCACACTGACTCACCCACCATCACCCACACTGACTCACCCATCATCACCCACACTGACTCATCCACCATTACCCACACTGACTCACCCATCATCACCCACAGTGAGTCACCCACTAACCCCCACACTGCCTCACCCATCACCACCCACACTGACTCACCCACCATCACCCAAACTGACTCACCCATCATCACCCACACTGACTCACCCACCATCACCCACACTGACCCACCCATCATCACCCACACTGACTCACCCACCATCACCCACACTGACTCACTCACTATCACCCACACTGACTCACCCACCATCACCCACAATGACTCACCCACCATCACCCACACTGACCCACCCATCATCACCCACACTGACTCACCCACTATCACCAACACAGACTCACCCACCATCACCCACATTGACTCACGTACCATCATCACCCACACTGACTCACCCATCATCACCCACACTGACGCACTCATCATCACCCACACTGACTCACCCACCATCACCCACACTGACTCACTCATCTTCACCCACACTCAGTCACCCACCATCACCCACACTGACACACCCACCATCACGCACTCTGACTCACCCATCATCACCCACACTGTCTCACCCATCATCACCCACACTGACTCACCCACCATCACCTACACTCACTCACCCATCAACACTCACACTGACTCACCCACCATCACCCACACTGACTCACCAACCATTACCCACAACGACTCACCCATCAGCACCCACACTGACTCACCCATCACCACCCACAGTGACTCACCCATAACCACCCACACTGACTCACCCACCATCACCCACACTGAATCACCAACCATCACCCACAACGACTCACCCATCAGCACCCACACTGACTCACCCATCACCACCCACAGTGACTCACCCATAACCACACACACTGACACACCCACCATCACCCACACTGACTCACCCACCATCACCCACACTGACTCCCCCAGCATCACCCACACTGACTCACACACCATCACCCACAATCACTCACCCACCATCACCCACCCTGACTCAGCCACCATCACCCACACTGACTCACCCACCATCACCCACATGGACTCACTCACCATCACCCACACTGACTCATCCACCATCACCCACACTGACTCACCCACTATCTCCCACAATGACTCACCCACCATCACCCACACTGACTCACCCACCATCACCCACAATGACTCACATACCATCACCCACACGGACTCACCCACCATCACCCACACTGACGCACTCATCATCACCCACACTGACCCAATCACAATCACCCACACTGACGCACTCATCAACACCCACACTGACTCACCCACTATCACCCACACTGACTCACCCACCAACACCCACACTGACTCACCCACCATCACCCACACTGACTCACCCACCATCACCCCCACTGACTCATCCACCATTACCCACACTGACTCACCCATCATCACCCACAGTGAGTCACCCACTATCACCCACACTGACTCACCCATCACCACCCAGACTGACACACCCACCATCACCCACACTGACTCACCCATCATTACCCACACTGACTCACCCACTATCACCCACACTGACTCACCCACCTTCACCCACACTGACTCACCCATCATCTCCCACACTGACTCACCCACCATCACCCATACTGATCACCCACCATCACCCACACTGACTCACCCATCATCACCCACACTGACTCACCCACCATCGCCCACACTGACTCACCCATCACCACCCACTCTGACTCACCCATCATCACCCACACTGACTCACCCACCATCACCCACACTGACTCACTCACTTTCACCCACACCGACTCACCCACCATCACCCACAATGACTCACCCACCATCACCCACACTGACTCACCCACCATCACCCACACTGACTCACACCATCGCCCACACTGACTCACCTACCATCACACACACTGACTCACTGATCATCATCCACACTGACTCACCCACCATCACCCGCACTGACTTACCCACCATCACCCACACTGACCGATCCACTATCACCCACACTGACCCATCCACTATCACCCACACTGACTCACCCATCCTCACTCACACTGATTCACCCATCATCAGCCGCACTGACTCACCCATCATCACCCACACTGACTCACCCACCCTCACTCACACTGACTCACCCATCATCACCCACACTGACTCACCCATCATCACCCACACTGACTCACACCATCACCCACACTGGCTCACCCACCATCACCCACACTGACCCATCCACTATCACCCACACTGACTCACCCACCATCACCCACACTGACTCACCCAACCTCACCCATACTGACTCACCCTCCCTCACCCACACTGACCCATCCACTATCACCCACACTGACTCACCCTCCTCACTGACACTGACTCACCCATCATCACCCACACTGACCCATCCACTATCACCCACTCTGACTCACCCACCCTCACACTGACTCACCCACCCTCACCCACACTGACTCACCAACCCTCACTCACACTGACTCACCCACCATCACCCACACTGCCTCTCCCGCCATCAGCCACACTGACTCACCCATGATCACCCACACTGTCTCACCCATCACCACCCACACTGACTCACCCACTATCACCCACATGGCTCACCCAACACCACCCACACTTACTCACTCATCACCACCCACACTGACTCACTGATCATCACCCACACTGACTCACCACCCTCACCCAGACTGACACACCCACCATCACCCACACTGACTCACCCACCATCACGCACACTTACTCACCCACCATCACCCACACTGACTCACCCAACATCACCCACACTGACTCACCCAACTTCACCCACACTGATTCACCCACCCTTACCCACACTGACCCATCCACTATCACCCACACTGACTCACCCACCCTCACTCACACTGACTCACCCATCACCACCCACACTGACTCACCCACTATCACCCACACTGACTCACTCATCATCACCCACAATGACTCACTCGCCATCAGCCACACTGACTCACCCATCACCACCCACACTGACTCACCCGCCATCACCCACACTGACTCACTCATCATCACCCACACTGACTCACCCACCCTCACCCACACTGACTCACCCACCATCACCCACACTGACTCACCCATCATCACCCACACTGACTCCCCCACCACCACCCACACTGACTCACCCATCACCACCCACAATGACTCATCCACTATCACCCACACTGAGTCACCCACCATCACCCACAGTTACTCACCCACCATCACCCTCACTGACTCACCCACCATCACCCACACTGACGCACTCATCATCACCCACACTGACTCACCCATCATCACACACCTGGACTCACCCATCTCCACCCACACTGACTCAGCCACCATCACCCACACTGACTCACCCATCACCACGAACACTGACTGACCCATCATCACACACACTGACTCCCCCACTATCACCCACGCTGACTCACCCATCACCACCTACACCGACTCACCCACTCTCACCGATACTGGCTCACTCACCCTCAACCACACTGACTCACTCAACATCACCCACACTTACCCATCCAGTATCACCCACACTGACTCACCGACCATCACCCACACTGACTCACCCACCCTCACCCACACTGAGTCACCCACCATCACCCACACTGACCCATCCACTATCACCCACGCTGACTCACCCACCCTCACTCACACTGACTCACCCATCATCACCCACACTGACTCACCCACTATCACCCACACTGACTCACTCATCATCACCCACACTGACTCACCCACCATCACCCACACTGACTCACCCACCATCAACCACGCTGACTCACTCATCATCACTCACACTGACTCACTCATCATCACCCACACTGACTCACCCACCATCAGCCACACTGACTCACCCGCCATCAGCCACACTGTCTCTCCCATCATCACCCATACTGACTCACCCATCACCACCCACACTGACTCACCCTCTATCACCCTCACTTACTCACCTACTATCACCCACACTGACTCACCCATCACCACGCACTCTGACTCACTCATCATCACCCACACTGACTCACCCACCATCACCCACACTGACTCACCCACCATCACCCACACTGACTTACCCACCACCACCCACACTGACTCACCCATCACCACCCACAATTACTCATCCACTATCACCCACACTGAGTCACCCACCATCACCCACACTGACACACCCACCATCACCCACACTGACTCACCCACCACCACCCACACTGACTCACATATCACCACCCACAATGACTCATCCACTATAACCCACACTGAGTCACCCACCACCACCCACACTGACTCACCCAACATCACCCACTCTTACTCACCCACCATCACCCACACTGACGCTCTCAACATCACCGACACTGACTCACCCATCATCACCCACATGCACTCACCCATCAACACCCACATTGACACACCTGTCATCACCCACACTGACTCACCCACTATCACCCACGCTGACTCAGCCATCACCACCTACACTGACTCACCCACTCTCGCCCATACTGGCTCACCCACCCTCACCCCCACTGATTCATCCACCATCACCCACACTGACACACCCATCACCACCCACACTGACTCACCCATCTTCACCCACACTGACTCACCCACTATCACCCACACTGAATCACTCATCATCACGCACAATGACTCACCCACCATCACCCACACTGACTCACCGATCATCACTCACACTGACTCACCCACCATCTCCCACACGGACACACTCATCATCACCCACACTGACTCACCCAGCATCACCCACACTGACTCTCCCACCATCACCTACACTGACTCACTCACTATCACCCACACTGAGTCACCCACCATCACCGACACTGACTCACCCACCCTCACCCACACTGACTCACCCATCACCACCCACACTGCCTCACCCACCATCACCCACACTGACGCACTCATCATCACCCTCACTGACTCACTCATCATAACCCACACATTAATCATCCATCATCACCCACACTGACTCACCCACACTGACTCACCCTCCATCACCCACACTGAGTCACCCACCATCACCCACACTGACTCACCCATCACCTCCCACACTGACTCACCCACCATCACCCACACTGACTCACCCATCATCACCCACACTGAATCACCCACCATCACCCACACTGACTCACCCAACATCACCCACACTGACTCACCCACCATCACCCACACTGACTCACCCATCATCACTCACACTGACTCACCCATCACCACCCACACTGACTCACCCACCATATCCCATACTGACTCACGCAGCATCACCCACACTGACTCACCCATCACCACCCACACTGACTCACGCAGCATCACCCACACTGACTCACCCATCATCACCCACACTGTCTCACCCACCATCACCCACACTGACTCACCCACTATCACCCACACTGACTCACCCATCATCACCCACACTGACTCACCCACCATCACCCACACTGTCGCATCCACTCTCATCCTCACTGACTCACCCACCATCACCTACACTGACTCACCCACTATCACCCACACTCAGTCACCCACCATCACCCACACTGACTCACCCAAAATCCCCCACAGTGACTCACCCACCATCACCCACACTGACTCACTCATCATCACCCACACTGACTCACCCACCATCACCCACACTGACGCACTCATCATCACCCACACTGACTCACCCAACATCACCCACATGGATTCACCCATCACCACCCACATTGACTCACCCATCATCACCCACACTGACATACCCACTATCACCCACGCTGACTCAGCCATCACCACCTACACCGACTCACCCACTCTCGCCCATACTGACTCACCCACCCTCACCCACACTGATTCATCCACCATCACCCTCACTGACTCACTCATCATAACCCACACATTAATCATCCATCATCACCCACACTGACTCACCCACACTGACTCACCCTCCATCACCCACACTGAGTCACCCACCATCACCCACACTGACTCACCCATCACCTCCCGCACTGACTCACCCACTATCACCCACACTGACTCACCCATCATCACCCACACTGAATCACCCACCATCACCCACACTGACTCACCCATCACCTCCCGCACTGACTCACCCACCATCACCCACACTGACTCACCCATCATCACCCACACTGAATCACCCACCATCACCCACACTGACTCACCCATCATCACTCACACTGACTCACCCATCACCACCCACACTGACTCACCCACCATATCCCACACTGACTCACCCACCATCACCCACACTGACTCACCCATCACCACCCACACTGACTCACGCAGCATCACCCACACTGACTCACCCATCATCACCCACACTGTCTCACCCACCATCACCCACACTGACTCACCCACTATCACCCACACTGACTCACCCATCATCACCCACACTGACTCACCCACCATCACCCACACTGTCGCATCCACTCTCATCCTCACTGACTCACCCACCATCACCTACACTGACTCACCCACTATCACCCACACTCAGTCACCCACCATCACCCACACTGACTCACCCAAAATCCCCCACAGTGACTCACCCACCATCACCCACACTGACTCACTCATCATCACCCACACTGACTCACCCACCATCACCCACACTGACGCACTCATCATCACCCACACTGACTCACCCAACATCACCCACATGGATTCACCCATCACCACCCACATTGACTCACCCATCATCACCCACACTGACATACCCACTATCACCCACGCTGACTCAGCCATCACCACCTACACCGACTCACCCACTCTCGCCCATACTGACTCACCCACCCTCACCCACACTGATTCATCCACCATCACCCACACTGACACACCCATCACCATCCACACTGACTCACCCATCATCACCCACACTGACTCACCCATCACCACCCACACTGCCTCACCTACCATCACCCACACTGACGCACTCATCATCACCCACACTGACTCACTC
The DNA here is from genome assembly GCF_964194155.1 of Cetorhinus maximus. Lineage (NCBI taxonomy): Eukaryota > Metazoa > Chordata > Chondrichthyes > Lamniformes > Cetorhinidae > Cetorhinus > Cetorhinus maximus. Next base: position 47,075,368 of record NC_135883.1, read on the forward strand.
ATCATTACCCACACATTAATCATCCATCATCACCCACACTGACTCTCCCACACTCCCTCACACTCCATCACCCACACTGACTCACCCACTATCACCCACGCTGACTCAGCCATCACCACCTACACTGACTCACCCACTCTCGCCCATACTGGCTCACCCACCCTCACCCCCACTGATTCATCCACCATCACCCACACTGACACACCCATCACCACCCACACTGACTCACCCATCTTCACCCACTCTGACTCACCCACTATCACCCACACTGAATCACTCATCATCACGCACAATGACTCACCCACCATCACCCACACTGACTCACCGATCATCACTCACACTGACTCACCCACCATCTCCCACACGGACACACTCATCATCACCCACACTGACTCACCCAGCATCACCCACACTGACTCTCCCACCATCACCTACACTGACTCACTCACTATCACCCACACTGAGTCACCCACCATCACCGACACTGACTCACCCACCCTCACCCACACTGACTCACCCATCACCACCCACACTGCCTCACCCACCATCACCCACACTGACGCACTCATCATCACCCTCACTGACTCACTCATCATAACCCACACATTAATCATCCATCATCACCCACACTGACTCACCCACACTGACTCACCCTCCATCACCCACACTGAGTCACCCACCATCACCCACACTGACTCACCCATCACCTCCCACACTGACTCACCCACCATCACCCACACTGACTCACCCATCATCACCCACACTGAATCACCCACCATCACCCACACTGACTCACCCAACATCACCCACACTGACTCACCCACCATCACCCACACTGACTCACCCATCATCACTCACACTGACTCACCCATCACCACCCACACTGACTCACCCACCATATCCCATACTGACTCACGCAGCATCACCCACACTGACTCACCCATCACCACCCACACTGACTCACGCAGCATCACCCACACTGACTCACCCATCATCACCCACACTGTCTCACCCACCATCACCCACACTGACTCACCCACTATCACCCACACTGACTCACCCATCATCACCCACACTGACTCACCCACCATCACCCACACTGTCGCATCCACTCTCATCCTCACTGACTCACCCACCATCACCTACATTGACTCACCCACTATCACCCACACTCAGTCACCCACCATCACCCACACTGACTCACCCAAAATCCCCCACAGTGACTCACCCACCATCACCCACACTGACTCACTCATCATCACCCACACTGACTCACCCACCATCACCCACACTGACGCACTCATCATCACCCACACTGACTCACCCAACATCACCCACATGGATTCACCCATCACCACCCACATTGACTCACCCATCATCACCCTCACTTACTCACCTACTATCACCCACACTGACTCACCCATCACCACGCACACTGACTCACTCATCAGCACCCACACTGACTCACCCACCATCACCCACACTGACTCACCCTCCATCACCCACACTGACTTACCCACCACCACCCACACTGACTCACCCATCACCACCCACAATTACTCATCCACTATCACCCACACTGAGTCACCCACCATCACCCACACTGACACACCCACCATCACCCACACTGACTCACCCACCACCACCCACACTGACTCACATATCACCACCCACAATGACTCATCCACTATAACCCACACTGAGTCACCCACCACCACCCACACTGACTCACCCAACATCACCCACTCTTACTCACCCACCATCACCCACACTGACGCTCTCAACATCACCGACACTGACTCACCCATCATCACCCACATGCACTCACCCATCAACACCCACATTGACACACCTGTCATCACCCACACTGACTCACCCACTATCACCCACGCTGACTCAGCCATCACCACCTACACTGACTCACCCACTCTCGCCCATACTGGCTCACCCACCCTCACCCCCACTGATTCATCCACCATCACCCACACTGACACACCCATCACCACCCACACTGACTCACCCATCTTCACCCACACTGACTCACCCACTATCACCCACACTGAATCACTCATCATCACGCACAATGACTCACCCACCATCACCCACACTGACTCACCGATCATCACTCACACTGACTCACCCACCATCTCCCACACGGACACACTCATCATCACCCACACTGACTCACCCAGCATCACCCACACTGACTCTCCCACCATCACCTACACTGACTCACTCACTATCACCCACACTGAGTCACCCACCATCACCGACACTGACTCACCCACCCTCACCCACACTGACTCACCCATCACCACCCACACTGCCTCACCCACCATCACCCACACTGACGCACTCATCATCACCCTCACTGACTCACTCATCATAACCCACACATTAATCATCCATCATCACCCACACTGACTCACCCACACTGACTCACCCATCATCACCCACACTGTCTCACCCACCATCACCCACACTGACTCACCCACTATCACCCACACTGACTCACCCATCATCACCCACACTGACTCACCCACCATCACCCACACTGTCGCATCCACTCTCATCCTCACTGACTCACCCACCATCACCTACACTGACTCACCCACTATCACCCACACTCAGTCACCCACCATCACCCACACTGACTCACCCAAAATCCCCCACAGTGACTCACCCACCATCACCCACACTGACTCACTCATCATCACCCACACTGACTCACCCACCATCACCCACACTGACGCACTCATCATCACCCACACTGACTCACCCAACATCACCCACATGGATTCACCCATCACCACCCACATTGACTCACCCATCATCACCCACACTGACATACCCACTATCACCCACGCTGACTCAGCCATCACCACCTACACCGACTCACCCACTCTCGCCCATACTGACTCACCCACCCTCACCCACACTGATTCATCCACCATCACCCACACTGACACACCCATCACCATCCACACTGACTCACCCATCATCACCCACACTGACTCACCCATCACCACCCACACTGCCTCACCTACCATCACCCACACTGACGCACTCATCATCACCCACACTGACTCACTCATCATTACCCACACATTAATCATCCATCATCACCCACACTGACTCTCCCACACTCCCTCACACTCCATCACCCACACTGACTCACCCACTATCACCCACGCTGACTCAGCCATCACCACCTACACTGACTCACCCACTCTCGCCCATACTGGCTCACCCACCCTCACCCCCACTGATTCATCCACCATCACCCACACTGACACACCCATCACCACCCACACTGACTCACCCATCTTCACCCACTCTGACTCACCCACTATCACCCACACTGAATCACTCATCATCACGCACAATGACTCACCCACCATCACCCACACTGACTCACCGATCATCACTCACACTGACTCACCCACCATCTCCCACACGGACACACTCATCATCACCCACACTGACTCACCCAGCATCACCCACACTGACTCTCCCACCATCACCTACACTGACTCACTCACTATCACCCACACTGAGTCACCCACCATCACCGACACTGACTCACCCACCCTCACCCACACTGACTCACCCATCACCACCCACACTGCCTCACCCACCATCACCCACACTGACGCACTCATCATCACCCTCACTGACTCACTCATCATAACCCACACATTAATCATCCATCATCACCCACACTGACTCACCCACACTGACTCACCCTCCATCACCCACACTGAGTCACCCACCATCACCCACACTGACTCACCCATCACCTCCCACACTGACTCACCCACCATCACCCACACTGACTCACCCATCATCACCCACACTGAATCACCCACCATCACCCACACTGACTCACCCAACATCACCCACACTGACTCACCCACCATCACCCACACTGACTCACCCATCATCACTCACACTGACTCACCCATCACCACCCACACTGACTCACCCACCATATCCCATACTGACTCACGCAGCATCACCCACACTGACTCACCCATCACCACCCACACTGACTCACGCAGCATCACCCACACTGACTCACCCATCATCACCCACACTGTCTCACCCACCATCACCCACACTGACTCACCCACTATCACCCACACTGACTCACCCATCATCACCCACACTGACTCACCCACCATCACCCACACTGTCGCATCCACTCTCATCCTCACTGACTCACCCACCATCACCTACATTGACTCACCCACTATCACCCACACTCAGTCACCCACCATCACCCACACTGACTCACCCAAAATCCCCCACAGTGACTCACCCACCATCACCCACACTGACTCACTCATCATCACCCACACTGACTCACCCACCATCACCCACACTGACGCACTCATCATCACCCACACTGACTCACCCAACATCACCCACATGGATTCACCCATCACCACCCACATTGACTCACCCATCATCACCCTCACTTACTCACCTACTATCACCCACACTGACTCACCCATCACCACGCACACTGACTCACTCATCAGCACCCACACTGACTCACCCACCATCACCCACACTGACTCACCCTCCATCACCCACACTGACTTACCCACCACCACCCACACTGACTCACCCATCACCACCCACAATTACTCATCCACTATCACCCACACTGAGTCACCCACCATCACCCACACTGACACACCCACCATCACCCACACTGACTCACCCACCACCACCCACACTGACTCACATATCACCACCCACAATGACTCATCCACTATAACCCACACTGAGTCACCCACCACCACCCACACTGACTCACCCAACATCACCCACTCTTACTCACCCACCATCACCCACACTGACGCTCTCAACATCACCGACACTGACTCACCCATCATCACCCACATGCACTCACCCATCAACACCCACATTGACACACCTGTCATCACCCACACTGACTCACCCACTATCACCCACGCTGACTCAGCCATCACCACCTACACTGACTCACCCACTCTCGCCCATACTGGCTCACCCACCCTCACCCCCACTGATTCATCCACCATCACCCACACTGACACACCCATCACCACCCACACTGACTCACCCATCTTCACCCACACTGACTCACCCACTATCACCCACACTGAATCACTCATCATCACGCACAATGACTCACCCACCATCACCCACACTGACTCACCGATCATCACTCACACTGACTCACCCACCATCTCCCACACGGACACACTCATCATCACCCACACTGACTCACCCAGCATCACCCACACTGACTCTCCCACCATCACCTACACTGACTCACTCACTATCACCCACACTGAGTCACCCACCATCACCGACACTGACTCACCCACCCTCACCCACACTGACTCACCCATCACCACCCACACTGCCTCACCCACCATCACCCACACTGACGCACTCATCATCACCCTCACTGACTCACTCATCATAACCCACACATTAATCATCCATCATCACCCACACTGACTCACCCACACTGACTCACCCTCCATCACACACACTGAGTCACCCACCATCACCCACACTGACTCACCCATCACCTCCCACACTGACTCACCCACCATCACCCACACTGACTCACCCATCATCACCCACACTGACTCACCCACCATCACCCACACTGACTCACCCATCATCACTCACACTGACTCACCCATCACCACCCACACTGACTCACCCACCATATCCCACACTGACTCACCCACCATCACCCACACTGACTCACCCATCACCACCCACACTGACTCACGCAGCATCACCCACACTGACTCACCCATCATCACCCACACTGTCTCACCCACCATCACCCACACTGACTCACCCACTATCACCCACACTGACTCACCCATCATCACCCACACTGACTCACCCACCATCACCCACACTGTCGCATCCACTCTCATCCTCACTGACTCACCCACCATCACCTACACTGACTCACCCACTATCACCCACACTCAGTCACCCACCATCACCCACACTGACTCACCCAAAATCCCCCACAGTGACTCACCCACCATCACCCACACTGACTCACTCATCATCACCCACACTGACTCACCCAACATCACCCACATGGATTCACCCATCACCACCCACATTGACTCACCCATCATCACCCACACTGACATACCCACTATCACCCACGCTGACTCAGCCATCACCACCTACACCGACTCACCCACTCTCGCCCATACTGACTCACCCACCCTCACCCACACTGATTCATCCACCATCACCCTCACTGACTCACTCATCATAACCCACACATTAATCATCCATCATCACCCACACTGACTCACCCACACTGACTCACCCTCCATCACCCACACTGAGTCACCCACCATCACCCACACTGACTCACCCATCACCTCCCGCACTGACTCACCCACCATCACCCACACTGACTCACCCATCATCACCCACACTGAATCACCCACCATCACCCACACTGACTCACCCATCACCTCCCGCACTGACTCACCCACCATCACCCACACTGACTCACCCATCATCACCCACACTGAATCACCCACCATCACCCACACTGACTCACCCATCATCACTCACACTGACTCACCCATCACCACCCACACTGACTCACCCACCATATCCCACACTGACTCACCCACCATCACCCACACTGACTCACCCATCACCACCCACACTGACTCACGCAGCATCACCCACACTGACTCACCCATCATCACCCACACTGTCTCACCCACCATCACCCACACTGACTCACCCACTATCACCCACACTGACTCACCCATCATCACCCACACTGACTCACCCACCATCACCCACACTGTCGCATCCACTCTCATCCTCACTGACTCACCCACCATCACCTACACTGACTCACCCACTATCACCCACACTCAGTCACCCACCATCACCCACACTGACTCACCCAAAATCCCCCACAGTGACTCACCCACCATCACCCACACTGACTCACTCATCATCACCCACACTGACTCACCCACCATCACCCACACTGACGCACTCATCATCACCCACACTGACTCACCCAACATCACCCACATGGATTCACCCATCACCACCCACATTGACTCACCCATCATCACCCACACTGACATACCCACTATCACCCACGCTGACTCAGCCATCACCACCTACACCGACTCACCCACTCTCGCCCATACTGACTCACCCACCCTCACCCACACTGATTCATCCACCATCACCCACACTGACACACCCATCACCATCCACACTGACTCACCCATCATCACCCACACTGACTCACCCATCACCACCCACACTGCCTCACCTACCATCACCCACACTGACGCACTCATCATCACCCACACTGACTCACTCATCATTACCCACACATTAATCATCCATCATCACCCACACTGACTCTCCCACACTCCCTCACACTCCATCACCCACACTGAGTCACCCACTATCACCGACACTTACTCACCCATCACCTCCCACACTGACTCACCCAACATCACCCACACTGACTCACCCACCATCACCCACACTGACTCACCCATCATCACTCACACTGACTCACCCATCACCCCCCACACTGACTCACCCACCATCACCCACACTGACTCACCCACCATCACCCACACTGACGCACTCATCATCACCCACACTGACTCACCCACCATCACCCATGCTTACGCACTCATCATCACCCACACTGACTCACCCACCATCACCCACACCGTCGCATCCACTCTCACCCACACTTACTCACCCACCATCACCTACACTGACTCACCCAATATCACCCACACTGAGTCCCCCACCATTACCCACACTGACTCACCCACCATCACCCACACTGACTCACCCACTATCACCCACGCTGACTCACCCATCACCACCTACACCGACTCACCCACTCTCACCCATACTGGCTCACCCACTATCACCCACACTGAGTCACCCACCATCACCCACACTGACACACCCACCCTCACCCACACTGACTCACCCACCATCACCCACAATGACCAATCCACTATCACGCACACTGACTCATCCACCCTCACTCACACTGACTCACCCATCATCACCCACACTGACTCACTCATCATCACCTACACTTACTCACCCACCATCACCCACACAGACTCACCCACCATCACCCACACTGACTCACTCATCATCACCCACCCTGACTCACTCAGCATCACCCACACTGATTCACCCACCATCAGCCACACTGACTCACCCGCCATCAGCCACACTGACTCACCCACCTTCACCCACACTGACTCACCCACCATCACCCACACTTACTCACTCACCATCACCCACACTGACTCACCCTTCATCACCCACACTGACTCACCCATCACCACCCACACTGACTTACCCGCCATCACCCTCACTGACTCACCCACCATCACCCACACTGTCTCACTCACTATCACCCACACTGACTCACCCACCATCACCCACACTGACTCACCCACCATCACCCACACTGACTCACCCAGCATCACACACACTGACTCACTCATCATCACCCACACTGACTCACCCACAATCACCCACGCTGATTTACCCACCATCACCCACACTGACCCATCCACTATCACCCACACTGACTCACCCATCATCACCCACATTGACTCACCCACCCTCACTCGCACTGACTCACCCATTATCAGCCACACTGACTCACCCACCATCACCCACGCTGACACATCCACTATCACCCACAATGACTCACCCACCCTCACTCACACTGACTCACCCATCATCACCCACACTGACTCACCCATTGTCACCCACACTGACTCACCCATCCTCATTCACACTGACTCACCCATCATCACCCACACTGACTCACCCACCCTCACACACTCACTCACCCATCGTCACCCACACTGACTCACCCACCCTCACTCACTCTGTCTCACCCATCGTCACCCACACTGACTCACCCACCCTCACTCACACTGACTCACCCATCATCACCCACACTGACTCACCCACCATCACCCACACTGACCCATCCACTATCACCCACACTGACTCACCCACCATCACCCACACTGACTCACCCAACCTCACCCACACTGATTCACCCACCCTTACCCACACTGACCCATCCACTATCACCCACACTGACTCACCCACCCTCACTCACACTGACTCACCCATCACCACCCACACTGACTCACCCACTATCACCCACACTGACTCACTCATCATCACCCACTCTGACTCACCCGCCATCAGCCACACTGACTCACCCATCACCACCCACACTGACTCACCCGCCATCACCCACACTGACTCACTCATCATCACCCACACTGACTCACCCACCCTCACCCACACTGACTCACCCACCATCACCCACACTGACTCACCCTTCATCACCCACACTGACTCACCCACCACCACCCACACTGACTCACCCATCACCACCCACAATGACTCATCCACTATCACCCACACTGAGTCACCCACCATCACCCACAGTTACTCACCCACCATCACCCTCACTGACTCACCCACCATCACCCACACTGACGCACTCATCATCACCCACACTGACTCACCCATCATCACCCACCTGGACTCACCCATCTCCACCCACACTGACTCAGCCACCATCACCCACACTGACTCACCCATCACCACCAGCACTGACTGACCCATCATCACCCACACTGACTCCCGCACTATCACCCACGCTGACTCACCCATCACCACCTACACCGACTCACCCACTCTCACCGATACTGGCTCACTCACCCTCAACCACACTGACTCACTCAACATCACCCACACTTACCCATCCAGTATCACCCACACTGACTCACCGACCATCACCCACACTGACTCACCCACCCTCACCCACACTGAGTCACCCACCATCACCCACACTGACCCATCCACTATCACCCACACTGACTCACCCACCATCAACCACGCTGACTCACTCATCATCACCCACACTGACTCACTCATCATCACCCACACTGACTCACCCACCATCAGCCACACTGACTCACCCGCCATCAGCCACACTGTCTCTCCCATCATCACCCACACTGACTCACCCATCACCACCCACACTGACTCACCCTCTATCACCCTCACTTACTCACCTACTATCACCCACACTGACTCACCCATCACCACGCACACTGACTCACTCATCATCACCCACACTGACTCACCCACCATCACCCACACTGACTCACCCACCATCACCCACACTGACTTACCCACCACCACCCACACTGACTCACCCATCACCACCCACAATTACTCATCCACTATCACCCACACTGAGTCACCCACCATCACCCACACTGACACACCCACCATCACCCACACTGACTCACCCACCACCACCCACACTGACTCACATATCACCACCCACAATGACTCATCCACTATAACCCACACTGAGTCACCCACCACCACCCACACTGACTCACCCAACATCACCCACTCTTACTCACCCACCATCACCCACACTGACGCTCTCAACATCACCCACACTGACTCACCCACCATCAACCACGCTGACTCACTCATCATCACCCACACTGACTCACTCATCATCACCCACACTGACTCACCCACCTTCAGCCACACTGACTCACCCGCCATCAGCCACACTGTCTCTCCCATCATCACCCACACTGACTCACCCATCACCACCCACACTGACTCACCCTATATCACCCTCACTTACTCACCTACTATCACCCACACTGACTCACCCATCACCACGCACACTGACTCACTCATCATCACCCACACTGACTCACCCACCATCACCCACACTGACTTACCCACCAACACCCACACTGACTCATCCACCATCACCCACACTGACTCACCCACCATCACCCCCACTGACTCATCCACCATTACCCACACTGACTCACCCATCATCACCCACAGTGAGTCACCCACTATCACCCACACTGACTCACCCATCACCACCCAGACTGACACACCCACCATCACCCACACTGACTCACCCATCATTACCCACACTGACTCACCCACTATCACCCACACTGACTCACCCACCTTCACCCACACTGACTCACCCACCATCACCGACACTGACTCACCCATCACCTCCCACACTGACTCACCCAACATCACCCACACCGACTCACCCACCATCACCCACACTGACTCACCCATCATCACTCACACTGACTCACCCATCACCCCCCACACTGACTCACCCACCATCACCCACACTGACTCACTCACTTTCACCCACACCGACTCACCCACCATCACCCACAATGACTCACGCACCATCACCCACACTGACTCACCCACCATCACCCACACTGACTCACTCACCATCGCCCACACTGACTCACCTACCATCACACACACTGACTCACTGATCATCACCCACACTGACTCACCCACCATCACCCACACTGACTTACCCACCATCACCCACACTGACCGATCCACTATCACCCACACTGACCCATCCACTATCACCCACACTGACTCACCCATCCTCACTCACACTGATTCACCCATCATCAGCCACACTGACTCACCCATCATCACCCACACTGACTCACCCACCCTCACTCACACTGACTCACCCATCATCACCCACACTGACTCACCCTTCATCACCCACACTGACTCACACCATCACCCACACTGGCTCACCCACCATCACCCACACTGACCCATCCACTATCACCCACACTGACTCACCCACCATCACCCACACTGACTCACCCAACCTCACCCATACTGACTCACCCTCCCTCACCCACACTGACCCATCCACTATCACCCACACTGACTCACCCTCCTCACTGACACTGACTCACCCATCATCACCCACACTGACCCAAGCACTATCACCCACACTGACTCACCCACCCTCACTCACACTGACTCACCCACCCTCACCCACACTGACTCACCCACCCTCACTCACACTGACTCACCCATGATCACCCACACTGACTCACCCACTATCACCCACATGGCTCACCCATCACCACCCACACTTACTCACTCATCACCACCCACACTGACTCACTGATCATCACCCACACTGACTCACCACCCTCACCCACATTGACTCACCCACCATCACCCACACTGACTCACTCACCATCACGCACACTTACTCACCCACCATCACCCACACTGACTCACCCAACATCACCCACACTGATGCACTCATCATCACCCACACTGACTCACCCATCATCACCCACATGGACTCACCCATCACCACCCACACTGACTCACCCACCATCTCCCACACTGACTCACCCATCATCACCCACACTGTCTCACCCACCATCACCCACACTGACCCACCCATCATCACCCACACTGACTCACCCACTATCACCAACACAGACTCACCCACCATCACCCACAGTGACTCACGTATCATCATCACCCACACTGACACACCCATCATCACCCACACTGACGCACTCATCATCACCCATACTGACTCACCCACCATTACCCACACTGACTCACTCATCATCACCCACACTGATTCACCCACCATCACCCACACTGACACACCCACCACCACGCATTCTGACTCACCCATTATCACCCACACTGACTCACCCATCATCACCCACACTGACACACCCACCATCACCCACACTGACTCACACATCATCACCCACACTGACTCACCCACCATCACCCACACTGACTCACCAACCATTACCCACAACGACGCACCCATCAGCACCCACACTGACTCACCCATCACCACCCACAGTGACTCACCCATAATCACCCACACTGACTCACCCACCATCACCCACACTGAATCACCAACCATCACCCACAATGACTCACCCCTCAGCACCCACACTGACTCACCCATCACCACCCACAGTGACTCACCCATAACCACCCACAGTGACTCACCCACCCTCACCCACACTGATTCATTCAACATCACCCACACTGACACACCCATCACCAACCACACTGACTCACCCATCATCACCCACACTGACTCACCCACTATCACCCATACTGAATCACTCATCATCACGCACAATGACTCACCCACCATCACCCACACTGACTCACCCATCATCACTCACACTGACTCACCCACCATGACTCACACGGACACACTCATCATCACCCACACTGACTCACCCACCATCACCCACACTGACTCTTCCACCATCACCTACACTGACTCACTCCCTATCACCCACACTGAGTCACCCACCATCACCCACGCTGACTCACCCACCCTCACCCACACTGACTCACCCATCACCACCCACACTGCCTCACCCACCAACACCCACACTGACGCACTCATCATCACCCACACTGACTCACTCATCATAACCCACACATTAATCATCCATCATCACCCACACTGACTCACCCACACTGACTCACCCTCCATCACCCACACTGAGTCACCCACCATCACCCACACTGACTCACCCATCACCTCCCACACTGTCTCACCCAACATCACCCACACTGACTCACCCACCATCACCCACACTGACTCATCCATCAGCACTCACACTGACTCACCCATCACCACCCACACTGACTCACCCACCATCAACCACACTGACTCACCCACCATCACCCACACTGACTAACCCATCACCACCCACACTGACTCACCCAGCATCACCCACACTGACTCACCCATCATCACCCACACTGTCTCACCCACCATCACCCACACTGTCTCACCCACTATCACCCACACTGACTCACCCATCATCACCCACACTGACTCACCCACCATCACCCACACTTACGGACCCATCATCACCCACACTGACCCACCCACCATCACCCACACCGTCGCATCCACTCTCACCCACACTGACACACACCATCACCTACACTGACTCACCCACCATCACCCACACTGTCTCACTCACTATCACCCACACTGACTCACCCACCATCACCCACACTGACTCACCCACCATCACCCACACTGACTCACCCACCATCACACACACTGACTCACTCATCATCACCCACACTGACTCACCCACAATCACCCACGCTGACTTACCCACCATCACCCACACTGACCCATCCACTATCACCCACACTGACTCACCCATCATCACCCACAATGACTCACCCACCCTCACTCGCACTGACTCACCCATTATCAGCCACACTGACTCACCCACCATCACCCACGCTGACACATCCACTATCACCCACAGTGACTCACCCACCCTCACTCACACTGACTCACCCATCATCACCCACACTGACTCACCCATTGTCACCCACACTGACTCACCCACCCTCATTCACACTGACTCACCCATCATCACCCACACTGACTCACCCACCCTCACACACTGACTCACCCATCGTCACCCACACTGACTCACCCACCCTCACTCACACTGACTCACCCATCATCACCCACACTGACTCACCCACCATCACCCACACTGACCCATCCACTATCACCCATACTGACTCACCCACCATCACCCACACTGACTCATCCACCCTCACCCACACTGATTCACCCACCCTCACCCACACTGACCCATCCACTATCACCCACACTGACTCACCCACCCTCACTCACACTGACTCACCCATCACCACCCACACTGACTCACCCACTATCACCCACACTGACTCACTCATCATCACCCACACTGACTCACCAGCCATCACCCACACTGACTCACTCATCATCACCCACACTGACTCACCCACCCTCACCCACACTGACTCACGCACCATCACCCACACTGACTCACCCATCATCACCCACACTGACTCACCCACCACCACCCACACTGACTCACCCATCACCACCCACAATGACTCATTCACTATCACCCACACTGAGTCACCCACCATCACCCACAGTTACTCACCCACCATCACCCACACTGACTCACCCACCATCACCCACACTGACGCACTCATCATCACCCACACTGACTCACCCATCATCACCCACCTGGACTCACCCATCTCCACCCACACTGACTCAGCCACCATCTCCCACACTGACTCACCCATCACCACCAACACTGACTCATCCATCATCACCCACACTGACTCACCCACTATCACCCACGCTGACTCACCCATCACCACCTACACTGACTCACCCACTCTCACCGATACTGGCTCACTCACCCTCAACCACACTGACTCACTCACCATCACCCACACTTACCCATCCACTATCACCCACACTGACTCACCGACCATCACCCACACTGACTCACCCACCCTCACCCACACTGAGTCACCCACCATCACCCACACTGACCCATCCACTATCACCCACACTGACTCACCCACCCTCACTCACACTGACTCACCCAACATCACCCACCCTGACTCACCCACTATCACCCACACTGACTCACTCATCATCACCCACACTGACTCACCCACCATCACCCACACTGACTCACCCACCATCAACCACGCTGACTCACTCATCATCACCCACACTGACTCACTCATCATCACCCACACTGACTCACCCACCATCAGCCACACTGACTCACCCGCCATCAGCCACACTGACTCTCCCATCATCACCCACACTGACTCACCCATCACCACCCACACTGACTCACCCTCTATCACCCTCACTGACTCACCTACTATCACCCACACTGACTCAACCATCACCACGCACACTGACTCACTCATCATCACCCACACTGACTCACCCACCATCACCCACACTGACTCACCCACCATCACCCACACTGACTTGCCCACCACCACCCACACTGACTCACCCATCACCACCCACAATTACTCATCCACTATCACCCCCACTGAGTCACCCACCATCACCCACACTGACACACCCACCATCACCCACACTGACTCACCCACCACCACCCACACTGACTCACATATCACCACCCACAATGACTCATCCACTATAACCCACACTGAGTCACCCACCACCACCCACACTGACTCACCCAACATCACCCACTCATACTCACCCACCATCACCCACGCTTACGCACTCATCATCACCCACACTGACTCACCCATCATCACCCACATGCACTCACCCATCACCACCCACATTGACACACCCACACTGACTCACCCTCCATCACCCACACTGAGTCACCCACCATCACCCACACTGACTCACCCATCACCTCCCACACTGACTCACCCACCATCACCCACACTAACTCACCCATCACCTCCCACACTGACTCACCCACCATCACCCACACTAACTCACCCATCATCACCCACACTGACTCACCCACCATCACCCACACTGACTCACCCACCATCACCCACACTTACGCACTCATCATCACCCACACTGACTCACCCATCATCACCCACATGCACTCACCCATCACCACCCACATTGACACACCCATCATCACCCACACTGACTCACCCACTATTACCCACGCTGACTCAGCCTTCACCACCTACACTGACTCACCCACTCTCGCCCATACTGGCTCACCCACCCTCACCCCCACTGATTCATCCACCATCACCCACACTGACACACCCATCACCACCCACACTGACTCACCCATCTTCACCCACACTGACTCACCCACTATCACCCACACTGAATCACTCATCATCACGCACAAAGACTCACCCACCATCACCCACACTGACTCACCCATCATCACTCACATTGACTCACCCACCATCTTCCACACGGACACACTCATCATCACCCATACTGACTCACCCAGCATCACCCACACTGACTCTCCCACCATCACCTACACTGACTCACTCACTATCACCCACACTGAGTCACCCACCATCACCGACACTGACTCACCCACCCTCACCCACACTGACTCACCCATCACCACCCACACTGCCTCACCCACCATCACCCACACTGATGCACTCATCATCACCCTCACTGACTCACTCAGCATAACCCACACATTAATCATCCATCATCACCCACACTGACTCACCCACACTGACTCACCCTCCATCACCCACACTGAGTCACCCACCATCACCCACACTGACTCACCCATCACCTCCCACACTGACTCACCCACCATCACCCACACTAACTCACCCATCATCACCCACACTGACTCACCCACCATCACCCACACTGACTCACCCAACATCACCCACGCTGACTCACCCACCATCACCCACACTGACTCACCCATCATCACTCACACTGACTCACCCATCACCACCCACACTGACTCACCCACCATATCCAACACTGACTCACCCACCTTCACCCACACTGACTCACCCATCACCACCCACACTGACTCACGCAGCATCACCCACACTGACTCACCCATCATCACCCACACTGTCTCACCCACCATCACCCACACTGACTCACCCACTATCACCCACACTGACTCACCCATCATCACCCACACTGACTCACCCACCATCACCCACACTTACGCACTCATCATCACCCACACCGTCGCATCCACTCTCACCCACACTGACTCACCCACCATCACCTACACTGACTCACCCACTATCACCCACACTCAGTCACCCACCATCACCCACACTGACTCACCCACCATCCCCCACAGTGACTTACCCACCATCTCCCACACTGACTCACTCATCATCACCCACACTGACTCACCCACCATCACCCACACTGACGCACTCATCATCACCCACACTGACTCACCCAACATCACCCACATGGATTCACCCATCACCACCCACATTGACTCACCCATCATCACCCACACTGACTCACCCACTATCACCCACGCTGACTCAGCTATCACCACCTACACCGACTCACCCACTCTCGCCCATACTGGCTCACCCACCCTCACCCACACTGATTCATCCACCATCACCCACACTGACACACCCATCACCACCCACACTGACTCACCCATCATCACCCACACTGACTCACCCACTATCACCCACACTGAATCACTCATCATCACGCACAATGACTCCCCCACCATCACCCACACTGACTCACCCATCATCACTCACACTGACTCACCCACCATGACTCACACGGACACACTCATCATCACCCACACTGACTCACCCACCATCACCCACACTGACTCTCCCACCATCACCTCCACTGACTCACTCACTATCACCCACACTGTGTCACCCACCATCACCCACACTGACTCACCCACCCTCACCCACACTGACTCACCCATCACCACCCACACTGCCTCACCCACCATCACCCACACTGACGCACTCATCATCACCCACACTGACTCACTCATCATAACCCACACATAATCATCCATCATCACCCACACTGACTCACCCACACTCACTCACACTCCATCACCCACACTGAGTCACCCACCATCACCCACACTGACTTACCCATCACCACCCACACTGACTCACCCAGCATCACCAACACTGACTCACCCATCATCACCCACACTGTCTCACCCACCATCACCCACACTGACTCACCCACTATCACCCACACTGACTCACCCATCATCACCCACACTGACTCACCCACCATCACCCACACTTACGCACTCATCATCACCCACACTGACTCACCCACCATCACCCACACCGTCGCATGCACTCTCACCCACACTTACTCACCCACCATCACCTACACTGACTCACCCACTATCACCCACACTGACTCACCCACCATTACCCACACTGACTCACCCACCATCACCCACACTGACTCACGCACTATCACCCACGCTAACTCACCCATCACCACCTACTCCGACTCACCCACTCTCACCCATACTGGCTCACCTATCACCCACACTGAGTCACCCACCATCACCCACACTGACTCACCCACCATCACCCACACTGTCTCACCCACCACCACCCACACTGACTCACATATCACCACCCACAATGACTCATCCACTATAACCCATACTGAGTCACCCACCATCACCCACACTGACTCACCCAACATCACCCACTCTGACTCACCCACCATCACCCACACTGACGCACTCATCATCACCCACACTGACTCACCCAACATCACCCACATGGACTCACCCATCACCACCCACATTGACTCACCCATCATCACACACACTGACTCACCCACTATCACCCACGCTGACTCAGCCATCACCACCTACACCGACTCACCCACTCTCGCCCATACTGGCTCACCCACCCTCACCCACACTGATTTATCCACCATCACCCACACTGACACTCCCATCACCACCCACACTGACTCACCCATCATTACCCACACTGACTCACCCACTATCACCCACACTGAATCACTCATCATCACGCACAATGACTCACCCACCATCACCCACACTGACTCACCCATCATCACTCACACTGACTCACCCACCATCACTCGCACGGACACACTCATCATCACCCGCACTGACTCACCCACCATCTCCCACACTGACTCTCCCACCATCACCTACACTGACTCACTCACTATCACCCACACTGAGTCACCCACCATCACCCACGCTGACTCACTCACCCTCACCCCCCCTCACCCACACTGACTCACCCATCACCACCCACACTGCCTCACTCACCATCACCCACCCTGACGCACTCATCATCACCCACACTGACTCACTCATCATAACCCACACATTAATCATCCATCATCACCCACACTGACTCACCCACACTGACTCACCCACCATCACCCACACTGACTCACCCATCACCTCCCACACTGACTCACCCAACATCACCCACCCTGACTCACCCACCATCACCCACACTGACTCACCCATCATCACTCACACTGACTCACCCATCACCACCCACACTGACTCACCCACCATCACCCACACTCACTCACCCACCATCACCCACACTGACCTACCCATCACCACCCACACTGACTCACCCAGCATCACCCACACTGACTCACCCATCATCACCCACACTGTCTCACCCACCATCACCCACACTGACTCACCCACTATCACCCACAGTGACTCACCCATCATCACCCACACTGACTCACCCACCATCACCCACACTTACGCACTCATCATCACCCACACTGACTCACCCACCAACACCCACACCGTCGCATCCACTCTCACCCACACTTACTTACCCACCATCACCCACGCTGACTCATCCATCACCACCTACACCGACTCACCCACTCTCACCCATACTGGCTCACCCACTATCACCCACTCTGAGTCACCCACCATCACCCACACTGACCTACCCACCATCACCCACACTGACTCACCCACCATCACCCACACTGACTCACATATCACCACCCACAATGACTCATCCACTATAACCCATACTGACTCACCCAACATCACCCACTCTGACTCACCCACCATCACCCACACTGACGCACTCATCATCACCCACACTGACTCACCCAACATCACCCACATGCACTCACCCATCACCACCCACATTGACTCACCCAACATCACCCACACTGACTCACCCACTGTCACCCACGCTGACTCAGCCATCACCACCTACACCGACTCACCCACTCTCGCCCATACTGGCTCACCCACCCTCACCCACACTGATTCATCCACCATCACCCACACTGACACACCCATCACCACCCACACTGACTCACCCATCATCACCCACACTGACTCACCCACTGTCACCCACACTGAATCACTCATCATCACGCACAATGACTCACCCACCATCACCCACACTGACTCACCCATCATCACTCACACTGACTCACCCACCATCACTCACACGGACACACTCATCATCACCCACACTGACTCACCCACCATCACCCACACTGACTCTCCCACCATCACCTACACTGACTCACTCCCTATCACCCACACTGAGTCACCCACCATCACCCACACTGACTCACCCACCCTCACCCACACTGACTCACCCATCATCACCCACACTGCCTCACCCACCATCACCCACACTGACGCACTCATCATCACCCACACTGACTCACTCATCATAACCCACACATTAATCATCCATCATCACCCACACTGACTCACCCACACTGACTCACCCTCCATCACCCACACTGAGTCACCCACCATCACCCACACTGACTCACCCATCACCTCCCACCCTGTTTCACCCAACATCACCCACACTGACTCACCCACCATCACCCACACTGACTCACCCATCATCACTCACACTGACTCACCCATCACCACCCACACTGACTCACCCACCATCACCCACACTGACTCACCGACCATCAGCCACACTGACTCACCCATCACCACCCACACTGACTCACCCTGCATCACCCACACTGACTCACCCATCATCACCCACACTGTCTCACCCACCATCACCCACACTGACTCACCCACTATCACCCACACTGACTCACCCATCATCACCCACACTGACTCACCCACCATCACCCACACTTACGGACCCATCATCACCCACACTGACTCACCCACCATCACCCACACCGTCGCATCCACTCTCACCCACACTGACTCACCCACCATCACCTACACTGATTCACCCACTATCACCCACACTGAGTCACCCACCATCACCCACACTGACTCACCCACCATCACCCACACTGACTCACTCACTATCACCCACGCTGACTCACCCATCACCACCTACACCGACTCACCCACTCTCACCCATACTGGCTCACCCACACTCACTCACACTGACTCACCCGCCCTCAACCACACTGACTCACTCACCATATCCCACACTTACCCATCCATTATCACCCACACTGCCTCACCGACCATCACCCACACTGACTCACCCACCCTCACCCACACTGAGTCACCCACCATCACCCACACTGACCCATCCACTATCACGCACACTGACTCACCCACCCTCACTCACCCTGACTCACCCATCATCACCGACACTGACTCACTCATCATCACCTACACTTACTCACCCACCATCACCCACACAGACTCACCCACCGTCACCCACACTGACTCACTCATCATCACCCACCCTGACTCACTCATCATCACCCACACTGATTCACCCGCCATCAGCCACTCTGACTCACCCGCCATCAGCCACACTGACTCACCCACCTTCACCCACACTGACTCACCCACCATCACCCACACTGTCTCACCCTTCATCACCCACACTGACTCACCCATCACCACCCACACTGACTCACCCGCCATCACCCACACTGACTCACCCTTCATCACCCACACTGACTCACCCATCACCACCCACACTGTCTCACTCATCATCACCCACACTGGCTCAACCGCCATCAACCGGACTGACTCACCCACCATCACCCACACTGACTCACCCATCATCACCCACACTGACTCACCCACCATCACCCTCACTGACTCACCCACCATCACCCACACTGTCTCACTCACTATCACCCACACTGACTCACCCACCATCACCCACACTGACTCACCCACCATCACACACACTGACTCACTCATCATCACCCACACTGACTCACCCACAATCACCCACGCTGACTTACCCACCATCACCCACACTGACCCATCCACTATCACCCACACTGACTCACCCATCATCACCCACACTGACTCACCCACCCTCACTCGCACTGACTCACCCATTATCAGCCACACTGACTCACCCACCATCACCCACGCTGACACATCCACTATCACCCACAGTGACTCACCCACCCTCACTCACACTGACTCACCCATCATCACCCACACTGACTCACCCATCGTCACCCACACTGACTCACCCACCCTCATTCACACTGACTCACCCATCATCACCCACACTGACTCACCCACCCTCACTCACACTGTCTCACCCATCGTCACCCACACTGACTCACCCACCCTCACTCACACTGACTCACCCATCATCACCCACACTGACTCACCCACCATCACCCACACTGACCCATCCACTATCACCCACACTGACTCACCCACCATCACCCACACTGACTCACCCACCCTCACCCACACTGATTCACCCACCCTTACCCACACTGACCCATCCACTATCACCCACACTGACTCACCCACCCTCACTCACACTGACTCACCCATCACCACCCACACTGACTCACCCACTATCACCCACACTCACTCACTCATCATCACCCACACTGACTCACCCGCCATCAGCCACACTGACTCACCCATCACCACCCACACTGACTCACCCGCCATCACCCACACTGACTCACTCATCATCACCCACACTGACTCACCCACCCTCACCCACACTGACTCACCCACCATCACCCACACTGATTCACCCATCATCACCCACACTGACTCACCCACCACCACCCACACTGACTCACCCATCACCACCCACAATGACTCATCCACTATCACCCACACTGAGTCACCCACCATCACCCACAGTTACTCACCCACCATCACCCACACTGACGCTCTCATCATCACCCACACTGACTCACCCATCATCACCCACTTGGACTCACCTATCTCCACCCACACTGACTCAGCCACCATCACCCACACTGACTCACCCATCACCACCAACACTGACTCACCCATCATCACCCACACTGACTCCCCCACTATCACCCACGCTGACTCACCCATCACCACCTACACCGACTCACCCACTCTCACCGATACTGGCTCACTCACCCTCAACCACACTGACTCACTCAACATCACCCACACTTACCCATCCAGTATCACCCACACTGACTCACCGACCATCACCCACACTGACTCACCCACCCTCACCCACACTGAGTCACCCACCATCACACACACTGACCCATCCACTATCACCCACACTGACTCACCCACCCTCACTCACACTGACTCACCCATGATCACCCACACTGACTCACCCACTATCACCCACACTGACTCACTCATCATCACCCACACTGACTCACCCACCATCACCCACACTTACTCACCCACCATCAACCACGCTGACTCACTCATCATCACCCACACTGACTCATCATCATCACCCACACTGACTCACCCACCATCAGCCACACTGACTCACCCGCCATCAGCCACACTGACTCTCCCATCATCACCCACACTGACTCACCCACCACCACCCACACTGACTCACCCTCTATCACCCTCACTTACTCACCTACTATCACCCACACTGACTCACCCATCACCACGCACACTGACTCACTCATCATCACCCACACTGACTCACCCACCATCACCCACACTGACTCACCCACCATCACCCACACTGACTTATCCACCACCACCCACACTGACTCACCCATCACCACCCACAATTACTCATCCACTATCACCCACACTGAGTCACCCACCATCACCCACACTGACACACCCACCATCACCCACACTGACTCACCCACCACCACCCACACTGACTCACATATCACCACCCACAATGACTCATCCGCTATAACCCACACTGAGTCACCCACCACCACCCACACTGACTCACCCAACATCACCCACTCTTACTCACCCACCATCACCCACACTGACGCACTCATCATCACCCACACTGACTCACCCATCATCACCCACATGCACTCACCCATCAACACCCACATTGACACACCTATCATCACCCACACTGACTCACCCACTATCACGCACGCAGACTCAGCCATCACCACCTACACTGACTCACCCACTCTCGCCCATACTGGCTCACCCACCCTCACCCCCACTGATTCATCCACCATCACCCACACTGACACACCCATCACCACCCACACTGACTATACCATCTTCACCCACACTGACTCACCCACTATCACCCACACTGAATCACTCATCATCACGCACAATGACTCACCCACCATCACCCACACTGACTCACGCATCATCACTCACACTGACTCATCCACCATCTCCCACACGGACACACTCATCATCACCCATACTGACTCACCCAGCATCACCCACACTGACTCTCCCACCATCACCTACACTGACTCACTCACTATCACCCACACTGAGTCACCCACCATCACCGACACTGACTCACCCACCCTCACCCACACTGACTCACCCATCACCACCCACACTGCCTCACCCACCATCACCCACACTGACGCACTCATCATCACCCTCACTGACTCACTCATCATTACCCACACATTAATCATCCATCATCACCCACACTGACTCACCCACACTGACTCACCCTCCATCACCCACACTGAGTCACCCACCATCACCCACACTGACTCACCCATCACCTCCCACACTGACTCACCCACCATCACCCACACTGACTCACCCATCATCACCCACACTGACTCACCCACCATCACCCACACTGACTCACCCATCATCACCCACACTGACTCACCCACCATCACCCACACTGACTCACCCATCATCACCCACACTGTCTCACTCACTATCACCCACACTGAC
Organism: Cetorhinus maximus; assembly: GCF_964194155.1. Lineage (NCBI taxonomy): Eukaryota > Metazoa > Chordata > Chondrichthyes > Lamniformes > Cetorhinidae > Cetorhinus > Cetorhinus maximus. The sequence continues at coordinate 47,100,807 of NC_135883.1, forward strand.
TCACCCACCATCACCCACACTGACTCACCCACCATCACACACACTGACTCACTCATCATCACCCACACTGACTCACCCACAATCACCCACGCTGACTTACCCACCATCACCCACACTGACCCATCCACTATCACCCACACTGACTCACCCATCATCACCCACACTGACTCACCCACCCTCACTCGCACTGACTCACCCATTATCAGCCACACTGACTCACCCACCATCACCCACGCTGACACATCCACTATCACCCACAGTGACTCACCCACCCTCACTCACACTGACTCACCCATCATCACCCACACTGACTCACCCATCGTCACCCACACTGACTCACCCACCCTCATTCACACTGACTCACCCATCATCACCCACACTGACTCACCCACCCTCACTCACACTGTCTCACCCATCGTCACCCACACTGACTCACCCACCCTCACTCACACTGACTCACCCATCATCACCCACACTGACTCACCCACCATCACCCACACTGACCCATCCACTATCACCCACACTGACTCACCCACCATCACCCACACTGACTCACCCACCCTCACCCACACTGATTCACCCACCCTTACCCACACTGACCCATCCACTATCACCCACACTGACTCACCCACCCTCACTCACACTGACTCACCCATCACCACCCACACTGACTCACCCACTATCACCCACACTCACTCACTCATCATCACCCACACTGACTCACCCGCCATCAGCCACACTGACTCACCCATCACCACCCACACTGACTCACCCGCCATCACCCACACTGACTCACTCATCATCACCCACACTGACTCACCCACCCTCACCCACACTGACTCACCCACCATCACCCACACTGACTCACCCATCATCACCCACACTGACTCACCCACCACCACCCACACTGACTCACCCATCACCACCCACAATGACTCATCCACTATCACCCACACTGAGTCACCCACCATCACCCACAGTTACTCACCCACCATCACCCACACTGACGCTCTCATCATCACCCACACTGACTCACCCATCATCACCCACTTGGACTCACCTATCTCCACCCACACTGACTCAGCCACCATCACCCACACTGACTCACCCATCACCACCAACACTGACTCACCCATCATCACCCACACTGACTCCCCCACTATCACCCACGCTGACTCACCCATCACCACCTACACCGACTCACCCACTCTCACCGATACTGGCTCACTCACCCTCAACCACACTGACTCACTCAACATCACCCACACTTACCCATCCAGTATCACCCACACTGACTCACCGACCATCACCCACACTGACTCACCCACCCTCACCCACACTGAGTCACCCACCATCACACACACTGACCCATCCACTATCACCCACACTGACTCACCCACCCTCACTCACACTGACTCACCCATGATCACCCACACTGACTCACCCACTATCACCCACACTGACTCACTCATCATCACCCACACTGACTCACCCACCATCACCCACACTTACTCACCCACCATCAACCACGCTGACTCACTCATCATCACCCACACTGACTCATCATCATCACCCACACTGACTCACCCACCATCAGCCACACTGACTCACCCGCCATCAGCCACACTGACTCTCCCATCATCACCCACACTGACTCACCCACCACCACCCACACTGACTCACCCTCTATCACCCTCACTTACTCACCTACTATCACCCACACTGACTCACCCATCACCACGCACACTGACTCACTCATCATCACCCACACTGACTCACCCACCATCACCCACACTGACTCACCCACCATCACCCACACTGACTTATCCACCACCACCCACACTGACTCACCCATCACCACCCACAATTACTCATCCACTATCACCCACACTGAGTCACCCACCATCACCCACACTGACACACCCACCATCACCCACACTGACTCACCCACCACCACCCACACTGACTCACATATCACCACCCACAATGACTCATCCGCTATAACCCACACTGAGTCACCCACCACCACCCACACTGACTCACCCAACATCACCCACTCTTACTCACCCACCATCACCCACACTGACGCACTCATCATCACCCACACTGACTCACCCATCATCACCCACATGCACTCACCCATCAACACCCACATTGACACACCTATCATCACCCACACTGACTCACCCACTATCACGCACGCAGACTCAGCCATCACCACCTACACTGACTCACCCACTCTCGCCCATACTGGCTCACCCACCCTCACCCCCACTGATTCATCCACCATCACCCACACTGACACACCCATCACCACCCACACTGACTATACCATCTTCACCCACACTGACTCACCCACTATCACCCACACTGAATCACTCATCATCACGCACAATGACTCACCCACCATCACCCACACTGACTCACGCATCATCACTCACACTGACTCATCCACCATCTCCCACACGGACACACTCATCATCACCCATACTGACTCACCCAGCATCACCCACACTGACTCTCCCACCATCACCTACACTGACTCACTCACTATCACCCACACTGAGTCACCCACCATCACCGACACTGACTCACCCACCCTCACCCACACTGACTCACCCATCACCACCCACACTGCCTCACCCACCATCACCCTCACTGACTCACTCATCATTACCCACACATTAATCATCCATCATCACCCACACTGACTCACCCACACTGACTCACCCTCCATCACCCACACTGAGTCACCCACCATCACCCACACTGACTCACCCATCACCTCCCACACTGACTCACCCACCATCACCCACACTGACTCACCCATCATCACCCACACTGACTCACCCACCATCACCCACACTGACTCACCCATCATCACCCACACTGACTCACCCACCATCACCCACACTGACTCACCCATCATCACTCACACTGACTCACCCATCACCACCCACACTGACTCACCCACCATATCCCACACTGACTCACCCACCATCACCCACACTGACTCACCCATCACCACCCACACTGACTCACGCAGCATCACCCACACTGACTCACCCATCATCACCCACACTGTCTCACCCACCATCACCCACACTGACTCACCCACTATCACCCACACTGACTCACCCATCATCACCCACACTGACTCACCCACCATCACCCACACTTACGCACTCATCATCACCCACACTGACTCACCCACCATCACCCACACCGTCGCATCCACTCTCACCCACACTGACTCACCCACCATCACCTACACTGACACACCCACTATCACCCACACTCAGTCACCCACCATCACCCACACTGACTCACCCAAAATCCCCCACAGTGACTCACCCACCATCACCCACACTGACTCACTCATCATCACCCACACTCACTCACCCAGTAACACCAACACTGACTCCCCCATCACCACCCACACTGACTCACCCACTATCACCTTTACTGACACACCCACCCTCACCCACACTGACTCACCCACCATCACCCACACTGACTCACCCATCACCACCCGCGCTGACTCACCCATCGTCACCCACACTGACTCATCCACTATCACCCCCACTGACTCACCCATCACCACTCACACTGACTCACCCACTATCACCCATACTGACACACCCACCCTCACCCACACTGACTCACCCACCATCACCCACACTGACTCCCCCATCACCATCCACACTGACTCACCCACTATCACCCACACTGACTCATCCATCATCACCCACACTGACTCACCCACCATCACCCACACTGACTCACCCATCATCACCCACACTGACTCACCCATCATCACCCACACTGACTCACCCACCATCGCCCACACTGACTCACCCACCATCACCCACACTAACTCACCCATCATCACCCACATTGACTCTCCCACCATCAGCCACACTGTCGCACTCATCATCACCCACACTGACTCACCCACCATCACCCACACTGACCCATCTACTATCACCCACACTGACTCACCCTGCATCACCCACACTGACTCACCCACCATCACCCACACTGACTCACCCATCATCACCCACACTGACTCACCCACTATCACCCACACTGAATCACTCATTATCACCCACAATGACTCACCCACCATCACCCACACTGTCTCTCCCATCACCTCCCACACTGACTCACGCACCATCACCCACACTGACTCACCCATCATCACCCACACTGACTCACCCACCATTAACCACACTGACTCATCCATCATCACCCACACTGAGTCACCCCCCATCACCCACACTGACTCACCCATCATCACTCACACTGACTCACCCATCACCACCCACACTGACTCACCCACCATCACCCACACTGACTTTCCCACCATCACCCACACTGACTCACCAATCATCACCCACACTGACTCACCCATCACCACCCACACCGACTCACCCATCATCACCCACACTGACTTTCCCACCATCACCCACACTGACTCACCCTCTATCACCCTCACTGACTCACCTACTATCACCCACACTGACTCACCCATCACCACGCACACTGACTCACCCACCATCACCCACACTGACTCACCCACCATCACCCACACTGACTTACCCACCACCACCCACACTGACTCACCCATCACCACCCACAATTACTCATCCACTATCACCCACACTGAGTCACCCACCATCACCCACACTGACACACCCACCATCACCCACACTGACTCACCCACCACCACCCACACTGACACACATATCACCACCCACAATGACTCATCCACTATAACCCACACTGAGTCACCCACCACCACCCACACTGACTCACCCAACATCACCCACTCTTACTCACCCACCATCACCCACACTGACGCACTAATCATCACCCACACTGACTCACCCATCATCACCCACATGCACTCACCCATCACCACCCACATTGACACACCCATCATCACCCACACTGACTCACCCACTATCACCCACGCTGACTCAGCCATCACCACCTACACTGACTCACCCACTTTCGCCCATACTGGCTCACCCACCCTCACCCCCACTGATTCATCCACCATCACCCACACTGACACACCCATCACCACCCACACTGACTCACCCATCTTCACCCACACTGACTCACCCACTATCACCCACACTGAATCACTCATCATCACGCACAATGACTCACCCACCATCACCCACACTGTCTCACCCATCATCACTCACACTGACTCACCCACCATCTCCCACACGGACACACTCATCATCACCCATACTGACTCACCCAGCATCACCCACACTGACTCTCCCACCATCACCTACACTGACTCACTCACTATCACCCACACTGAGTTACCCACCATCACCGACACTGACTCACCCACCCTCACCCACACTGACTCACCCATCACCACCCACACTGCCTCTCCCACCATCACCCACACTGACGCACTCATCACCACCCTCACTGACTCACTCATCATAACCCACACATTACTCATCCATCATCACCCACACTGACTCACCCACACTGACTCACCCTCCATCACCCACACTGAGTCACCCACCATCACCCACACTGACTCACCCATCACCTCCCACACTGACTCACCCACCATCACCCACACTGACTCACCCATCATCACCCACACTGACTCACCCACCATCACCCACACTGACTCATCCAACATCACCCACACTGACTCACCCACCATCACCCACACTGACTCACCCATCATCACTCACATTGACTCACCCATCATCACCCACACTGACTCACCCACCATATCCCACACTGACTCACCCACCTTCACCCACACTGACTCACCCATCACCACCCACACTGACTCACGCAGCATCACCCACACTGACTCACCCATCATCACCCACACTGTCTCACCCACCATCACCCACACTGACTCACCCACTATCACCCACACTGACTCACCCATCATCACCCACACTGACTCACCCACCATCACCCACACTTACGCACTCATCATCACCCACACTGACTCACCCACCATCACCCACACCGTTGCATCCACTCTCACCCACACTGACTCACCCACCATCACCTACACTGACTCACCCACTATCACCCACACTCAGTCACCCACCATCACCCACACTGACTCACCCACCATCCCCCACAGTGACTCACCCACCATCACCCGCACTGATTCACTCATCATCACCCACACTGCCTCTCCCAACACCACCCACACTGACTCACCCATCATCACCCACACTCACTCACCCAGTAACACCAACACTGACTCCCCCATCACCACCCACACTGACTCACCCACTATCACCTTTACTGACACACCCACCCTCACCCACACTGACTCACCCACCATCACCCACACTGACTCACCCATCACCACCCGCGCTGACTCACCCATCGTCACCCACACTGACTCATCCACTATCACCCCCACTGACTCACCCATCACCACTCACACTGACTCACCCACTATCACCCATACTGACACACCCACCCTCACCCACACTGACTCACCCACCATCACCCACACTGACTCCCCCATCACCATCCACACTGACTCACCCACTATCACCCACACTGACTCATCCATCATCACCCACACTGACTCACCCACCATCACCCACACTGACTCACCCATCATCACCCACACTGACTCACCCATCATCACCCACACTGACTCACCCACCATCGCCCACACTGACTCACCCACCATCACCCACACTAACTCACCCATCATCACCCACATTGACTCTCCCACCATCAGCCACACTGTCGCACTCATCATCACCCACACTGACTCACCCACCATCACCCACACTGACCCATCTACTATCACCCACACTGACTCACCCTGCATCACCCACACTGACTCACCCACCATCACCCACACTGACTCACCCATCATCACCCACACTGACTCACCCACTATCACCCACACTGAATCACTCATTATCACCCACAATGACTCACCCACCATCACCCACACTGTCTCTCCCATCACCTCCCACACTGACTCACGCACCATCACCCACACTGACTCACCCATCATCACCCACACTGACTCACCCACCATTAACCACACTGACTCATCCATCATCACCCACACTGAGTCACCCCCCATCACCCACACTGACTCACCCATCATCACTCACACTGACTCACCCATCACCACCCACACTGACTCACCCACCATCACCCACACTGACTTTCCCACCATCACCCACACTGACTCACCAATCATCACCCACACTGACTCACCCATCATCACTCACACTGACTCACCCATCACCACCCACACTGACTCACCCACCATCACCCACACTGACTTTCCCACCATCACCCACACTGACTCACCAATCATCACCCACACTGACTCACCAATCATCACCCACACTGACTCACCAATCATCACCCACACTGACTCACCCATCACCACCCACACCGACTCACCCATCATCACCCACACTGACTTTCCCACCATCACCCACACTGACTCACCAATCATCACCCACACTGACTCACCCAATATCACCCACACTGACTCACTGATCATCACCCACACTGAGTCACCCACTATCACCCACACTCACTCACCCACCATCACCCACACTGACTCACCCATCATCATCCACATTGACTCACCCACCATCACCCACATTGACTCGCCCATCATCACCCACACTTACTCATCCATCACCACCCTCACTGACTCATCCACCATCACCCACGCTGACTGACCCACTATCGCCCACACTGACTCATCCACCATCACCCACACTGACTCACCCATCATCAACCATATTGACTCTCCCATCATCACCCACACTGACTCACCCATCATCACCCACACTAACTCACCCACCATCACCCACACTCACTAACTAACCCGTCCTCACCCACATTCACTCACCCACCCTCATACATACTGACTCACTCATCATCACCCACACTCATTAACTAACCCATCCTCACCCACCTCCCTTCAGATTAACTTGATTACCAAGGACCTGATGCCCCAGTATCAATGGATGTTGTGCGTTACTGGGAGTAGCCTCTCCATTGCACATGATTGGTCTGTTAAATTTTCTTCCTTGTCTTCCCCCCCATTGCAAAGCAGGACCATATTACATATCCAAATTCACCGTGAGTGAGCTGAAAGATAACAGAACATGCCAATTGGAGTGTTCTCCCTCCAATGGGCAGTAAAGACAGACCTTCAAACCCAGGGACCACCAATCAGGAACTTAGATAATGTATTCCAAAAACCAATCAAATTAGAAGTCCCTTGTTAGCCTTTGAGCCCCCATACCTACCTGCAGATGCTGGTTCAATTGCTGAATTGTACACCTGTTGTTGTTTGGCACAATGGGCAGTGTCCCTGTTTCTGAACCAGAAGCGCTGGGTTTGAGTCCCACTCCAGGGGATGGCCAAGGAAGGCATGCCCATAACGCAGCCAAACAGGTTGAGTGTCAACCTGTAAATCCTTGCAACACATGCCCATGGCAGGTGTTAAGACCGGGAGAGTTTCCTGGTCAACCCATGGGATGGGAATAATTTTGGACCTTCTACCATCACTATTCATAGCTCCAGGCTGCAACATTGATGTAAAAAGTGTCTGTCACCACAGCAACTTGGACTCCCTGAGTGGTCTGTAACACCACCACCTCCATTTCGCTAAGGAAATATGAACAGTGAGTCAGGTCGTGAGTGCACCCGACACAGCTTACAATAGAAATGTTATACAACACACATAGTTTAATAGTTTTACTGTGTTAGTCTTATAGCTTTATATTGTTCAATAGTTGAACTGTGTCAGCTTCATAGCTTTACTGCTACCCTACCCTCAGCTACAGCAGTTTTGCAATCAATCAATGGTGCTCACTAAACACAATTGTAGATTCATATTCTGGAGCATACACTGGATAAATTCCAACTGCACACCAATTATTCATCTGTAGGGTTTTACCTTCTTAATTTTAATACCGCTTCATTTTTTTTTATCTTCGTCTTAAAGAGAATGGAAAATGGAATCCCTGGGGCCACTGGAGCGGATGTTCGAAGTCATGTGATGGAGGTTGGCAGAGGAGGATCAGAGTGTGCCAGGGGTTGGCTGTCACTGGGAAGCCTTGTGAAGGACTCGGGGAAGAAATTCAAAAGTGTAGTGAGCAGAGATGTCCCGGTAAGGCTCCCACTTCTTTGATCATTCTTTACAGAGTAACCTAACATGACAATGCCCTTGGCTCAGTTGATGGCACTCCCTTGCATCTCATTGTGGGCTCAAAACCTACTCTAGAAACTTGAGCCCAAAACCTAGGCTGATGTTACATGCAGTACAGAGGGGGTGCAGCGCTGTCGGATTATTGTCTCTCGGGTGAGATGTTAAGCCGAAGCCCCATCTGCCCCCTCAAGCTGTAAAAGATCACATCTGCCAATATTCAGAGATAAGTAGGGGAGTTTCCCTGGTGTCCCAGCCAATGCACCCCTGTCTCCGAGCAGTGTAGACAGATGCACCCCTCCCTCAGGGCAGTGTAGACAGATGCACCCCTCCCTCAGGGCAGTGTAGACAGATGCACCCCTGTCTCACTACAGTGTAGACAGATGCACCACTGTCTCCAAGCAGTGTAGACAGAATCACCACTGTCTCCAAGCAGTGTAGACAGATGCATCCCTCCCTCAGAGCAGTGTAGCCAGATGCACCCCTGTCTCACTGCAGTGTAGACAGATGCACCATTCTCTGAGCAGTGTAGACAGATGGGCCCCAGTCTCACTGCAGTATAGGTAGATGCACCCCTCTCTCCATCACAAATAAAACCACAGATTATCACTTCATTATCTCATGGCTGTTTGAAGGAGGAAATTGGGGCCTCTATGCCCCCAACCTCAACAAGTTTCCCTACCTGTGTCTCCCTGCTATCATAAATATCAGATCCAGAGTCTACAGCACAGAAACAGAATAATCAGTACAACTGGGTCCTTGCTGGTGTTTGTGTGCCAGGTCAGCCTCCTCCTTCCCCTCTTTGTTTAACCCTGTCAGCACAACCTTCAATTCTTTTTTCCCTCGTCTTTATCCAGCTTCCTCTTAAATGTAACTATTCTATTTGCCTCAACTATTCCACGTTCTAATTGAGGGGTTTCAGATAATTAAAGGAATATACAGGCTAGATAGAGAGAAACTATTTCCTCTGGTGGGGGGAGTTCAGAACAAGAGGACATAACCTTAAAATTAGAGCTAGGCCAATCGGGGTGATATTAGGAAGCACTGCTCACAAAGGGTAATGGGAATCTGGGGCTTTTCCCCCATCCCCCACCAACCCCCACCCCCCACCAACCCCCACCAAAAAAATGTTGAGATTGGGGTCAATTAAAATTGAGATTGATAGACTTGTGTTAGGCAAGGGAATTAAGATTTAGGGAACCATGGTGGGTAAATGGAGTTAAGATACAGATCAGCCGTGATATAATTCAGGCTCGTCCAACCTTTTCGCCTCGGGGGGGGGCCACATTTCAAGTTTTCTCGCACTCGGGGAGGCCAATGAACAAATTTCAGAAAGAAAAGGATTGTGAATTTCAAAACAAAAGCTGAGGCATGAAAAGAAACAACTTGCTGAGCAAAAACAAAAACAAAACAATAAATTGATAATTTAAGAAAAGAGTAATAAATGAAGATGACCATTAAGAGTGTGAAAGTGTGTGAATATGTGTGTGTCCAGCTCACTCCCGGTTATGGCTACTCACTCAATCTCCCTCACCCAATGTGACAATGGGTGAGAGTACATGAAGGTGTGTGGGTGTGAGGGTGAATGAGAACCCTGAGACTGGGAGTGAGCCAGACATACACCCTCGCCTCCCTCTCACCCGCTCTCTCTCATACACTCACTCATCTGCCCTCCCACTCACCTGCCCTCCTTTTCATCCTCGCCAACACTCACCCTCAAAAACACTCACTCACCCATCCTCACACACATCCTCGCACACACTCATTCACCCATCCTCACCCACACTCACTCATCCATCCTCACCCACACTCACTCACCCACCCTCACACACTCACTCACTATCATCACCCACACTCACTACTTAACCCATCCTCACCCACTCACTCACCCACCCTCACCCACAGTCACTCGCTCACCCACATTCACTCACCCACACTCACTCGCTCACCCACACTCATTCATCCATCCTCAGCCACACTCACTCACCGACTCTTACACGCAGTTACTCACTTCCCCATCCTCACAGACACTCTCACTCACCCAGCCTCACACACACTCACTCACCCACCCTCACACATACTCACACTCCTACACACTCATCCAGCCACCCTCACACACACTCACTCTCACACACTCACCCACCCACCCTGACCCACACAAACTCACTCACCCACTTTCACACACTCACTCACCCCATTTACACACACTAACTGTTTCTCACACATACTCACCCACACTCACTCACTCACCCACCCTCACCCACATAACACAAACTCGCTTACCCTCAGACACATTCACTCACCCACCCTCACATATACTTACACACTCACCTTCACCCACGTTCACTCACCCATCCTCACCCACACACCCACCCTCACATGCAGTCACTCTGTTACCCATCCTCACCCACACTCACTCATCCACCCTCACACACAGTCACTCACTCACCCATCCTCACACACACACACCCTCACTCATTAAATCGGCTGGGGGTCAAGGGAAGTGGGTGATTCAGTGCAATGAGAGCGGAGGGAAGCCTGAGGCCTAGTAGCGCCTGAATGTGGGTGCCCACTGAGAGCCAGGAGAGACGCATGAGAGCCAGGAGGCAGGTGAATGGAGCTGGGCGGGATGCACCTGGATCCAGGAGGGACATCGCTAGAGCTGGGAACAAGTGGCCAGAGCCAAATCAGAGCAATGGGAGCTGCTGGAAAGTGGCTGGAGCCAAGGGAAAGCATGGTGAGTGGTGGCCCCGAGCACTCCTGAGCTTCTCTATCTTTACATACTCTCAGTTCCCGCTGTTCGCTGCTCCTACAATCACAGCCTGTTTCTCTTCCATGTTTGCTGCTGATAGGGTCAGTAGCGAGCCTATCAGCAGCAAACGCATGGGAAAAACAGGCAGTGATTGGAGGAGAAGTTCTCTGCAGAAATCTTCAAACTCACTGACCCGTCTTACCAGCATTTTCACCAATCGATCCAGGGGCCAAATAGAGGGGTTTACGGCCCATGGGCTGTGGGTTGGACAAGCCCAATCTAATTGAATGGCAGAACAGGCTTGAGGGGCTGAATGGCCTCCTGGCATTCCTATGTTCCTGTCTTTCCATGGTCTCTTTTCTGTTTATGACAGCTACTGAAATGGACAATTTTTGCATACAATCTGCAACCAGGCTGCTGTGTTACACACCATTGAACAGCCGGGTTGCTTAAATGTATCCCATGTTGAAGCTGTAGTATCTGTTCCAGTTGAGAGACTGGGTCTCAAGTGGTAATAGACTATCTGTCACAATCACTGCCTCTCCCAGTCAGTTCCAATTGACACTGAGCAAAGACTAACCCCATTTCCTTCCTTTATTGATGAACTGTGTCTAACTCTGCTCATTGAAGTCATTCCACCTGATTATTATAGGATGTCTGATCACTGTTTTAACCTTTCAGCTGCCAGGGCTGAGACTGTCACAACGTTATAATTGGGAAATCCCATGCCATACTTTTACACTGCAGTCAGTGACCAAATAACAATTCAGCTATTGAACAAAGTTAGTGAACAGACAGAGCCAGGTTTTCCAGTCTCGGGAGGACCAATGGAGTGAACTAAAGCTGCTGGTGCATGTCGGGACCATGAGGAAACCCGGATGCACACACTTGCACTGTAATTTCCCGGGAAGATTAAACTTCCAATAGGCTGATTTTCATTGTCCTGGCCCCTTCGGGAAACAGAAAATAAGAGCAGGAGTGGGCCATTCAGCCCTTTGAGCCTGCTCTGTCATTCAACATGATCATAGCTGATCCTCTATCTCAATGCCATATTCCCACTCTCTTGACGCCTTCAGAGTCCAGAAATCTATCTATTTCCTTCTTAAATGTATTCAGTGATTTGTCCTCCACAGCCTTCTGTGGTAGAGAATTCCATAGGTTCACCACCCTCTGAATGAAGAGGTTTCTCATCATCTCAGTCCGAAATGGTCTATCCCGTATCTTGAGACTGTGATCCCTTGTCCTAGACCCTCCAGCCAGAGGAAATATCATCCCTGCATCCAGCCTGTTCATCCCAGTCAGAATTTTATATGTTTCAATGTGATCCCCTCTCATTCTTCTAAACTCCAATGAATACAGGCCTAGTCGGCCCAATCTTTCCTCATACACAATCCTTTCATCCAGCAATGTCACTTACATGGAGCTTAGTATCAGAGACTTGGGAAGGATATGCAGGACTTATCTGGATACTTACCCAAGAATTATTATATTCCCTGATGTAACTCAGTGATTAACAATGCAAGCTAATGCATCATCCTCCACACACACATATCGAACCGTCCACACAAGCTGATTAACCCCTGACCTGACTCCCAACCCCTGACCCAACTAAACACGCCCCTCTTCTACCCAGTCCTGTCTCCACTATCCATCCCCCAACTTGGCTAACCATCCCCCAACCCAAATAGCAACCACCCCATGACTGCCCACCTGACCCAAATGCGCACCCACCCCGACTAGCCACCCCACCCCCCACCAACCCCCAGAGCAGATTACCCACCACCCCCCCGACCACCACCACCCAACTAAACAACCCCCTGACTACATACACCCCCACCTCGAACTACAACCCAACCCAACTACCGACCCACTTACTCATTCATTCCATTCACTCACCCATGCACTCACCCACTGAAAGTATTCAGAACAGAACAGGACAGGACTAATCTACACTTGGAGAGGTAGAGATTAATCAAGGACAATCAGCATGGTTTTGTTAAGGGGAGGTCATGTCTGACCAATTTGATTGAATTTTTCGAAGAGGTGACCAGGTGTGTAGATGAGGGTAATACATTTGACATAGTCTACTTGGACTCCAGCAAGGCTTTTGATAAGGTCCCGCATGGGAGACTGATAACGAAGGTAAGAGACCCTGGGATCCAAGGCAATTTGGCAAATTGGATCCAGAATTGGCTGAGTGGCAGGAAGCAGAGTGTGATGGTCCAGGGGTGTTTTTGTGACTGGATGCCTGTGTTCAGTGGGGTTCCACAGGGATCGGTGTTGGGTCCCTTGCTGTTTGTGATGTATATAAACAATTTAGACTCGAATGTAGGAGGGTTGATGTAAGTTCACGGATGACACGAAAACTGGTGGGGTGGTAGTGAGGAGGATAGCCTTAGCTTACAGGAGGATATAGACAGGCTGGTCAGATGGGCTGATCAGTGGCAAATAGAATTTAATCCAGATAAGTGTGAGGTGATGCACTTGGGCAGGACAAACAAGGCACGGGAATACTCGATGAATGTTAGGACCCTGGGAAGTACCGAGGATCAGAGGGACCTTGGTGTGAATGTCCACCGGTCCCTTAAGGTAGCAGGACAAGGAGATAAGGTGGTTAAGAATACTTGCCTTTATTAGCCAAGGCATAGAATATAAGAGCAGGGAGGTTATACTGGAACTGTATAAAACACTGCTTAGGCCACAGCTAGAATATTGCATGCAGCTCTGGAATCCGCATTATAGGAAGAATGTGATTGCACTAGAGAGAGTGCAGAGGAGATTTACCAGGATGTTGCCTGGGCTGGAGAGTTTTAGTTATGAGGAGAGATTGGTTAGACTGGGGTTATTTTCCTTGGAGCAGAAGAGATTAAGGGGGGACATGATTGAGGTGTATAAAATTATGAGGGGTATAGATAAGGTAGACAGGAAAGAGCCTTTCCCCTTGGTGGAGGGATCAATAGCCAGGGGACATAGATTTAAGGTAAGGGGCAGGAGCTTTAGAGGGGATGTGAGGAAGAATTTTTTCACCCAGAGGGTAGTGGGAATCTGGAACTCACTGCCAAAAAGGGTGGTAGAGGCAGAAACCCTCATAACATTTAAGAAGTATTTGGATGTGCACTTGCGATGCCATGGCATACAAGGCTATGAGCCTAGTGCTGGAAAATAGGATTAGAATAGTTAGGTACTTGTTTGACCAGTGCAGACTAGATGGGCCAAAGGGCCCTTTTCTGTGCTCTATGACTCTCACTTTAAAAACTTACCAAAGAACACTAGCTAATGTCATAAAGAAGGGATGGGGGGCTCTGCGCCTCTTTGCCAATCTTCTCCTGCACTGTTCCTCTACACCAGTCTTCTCTGCACTGTTTGTCTTCCCCAGTCTTCTCTGTGCTGTTCCTCTTCCCCAGTCTTCTCCTGTACAGATCATCTTCCCCAGTCTTCTCCTGTGCTCTTCCTCTTCACCAGTATTCGCCTGTGCTGTTCCTCTTGACCAGTCTTCGCCTGCGCTGTTTTCTTCCCCAGGTTTCTCTGCGCTCTTCCCCTTCACCAGTCTTCTCCTGTGCTGTTCATCTTCCCCAGTAGATAGTCAGAAGCTTTTTCCCAGGGTGGAAGAGTCAATTACTAGGGGACATAGATTTAAGGTGAGAGAAGAAAACTATAGAGGAGATGTGCGGGGCAAGTTTTTTACGCAGAGGGTAGTGAGTGTCTGGAATTCGCTGCCAGAGGAGATGGTGGAAGCAGGCACGATAGTGGTGTATAAGAGGCAGCTTGACAAATACATGAATAGGATGGGAATAGAGGGATACGGACCCCAGAAGTGCAAAATGTTTTAGTTGACGGGCAATATGATCGGCGCAGGCTTGGAGGGCCGAAGGTCCTGTTCCTGTGCTGTACTTTTCTTTGTTCTTTGTTCTTTGTCTTCTTCTGTACTGTTCCTCTTCACCAGTCTTCGAGTGTGCTGTTTCCTTCCCCAGTCTTCTCTGTGCTCTTCCTCTTCAGCAGCCTTAACCTACACTGTTCCTCTTCACCAGTCTTAACCTACACTGTTCCTCTTCACCAGTCTTCTCCTGCACTGTTCCTCTTTTTTCCTTTATTCTTTCATAGGACCTGGGGGTCGATGGCAAGGCCAGCACCCGTTGCTCCTCCCTAATTGCCCTTGAACTAACCTTGTTAGACCAATTCAGAGGGCGCTTAAGAGTCAATCATATTGCCGTGCGTCTGCAGCCAGGCTGGGTAAGGAAGGCAGAATTCTTTCCCTAATGGGCATTTATGAAGCAGATGGGTTTTTACAACAATTAATGATAGTTTCATGGTCACCATTACTGAGAATAACTTTATATTCCAGATTTAATAATTGAATTCAAACATCTACCAGCTGCCTTTCTGGGATTTGAATGCAGGTCCCCAAAGCATTAGCCTAGGTCTCTGAATTAATCGTCCATTACCATGACGCTGCCGTCTCTCCTTTTTACTAGTCTTCTTCTGCACTGTTCCTCTTCACCAGTCTCTCCTTAACTGTTCCTGTGCACCAGTCTTTCCTGCGCTGCTACTCTTCAGCAGTCCCTCCTTCACTGTTCCTCTTCAGCAGTCTTCTCCAGCACTGTGCCTCTTCCCCAGTCTTCTCCTGCACTGTTCCCCTTCACCAGTTTCTCCTGCGCTGTTCCTCTTCACAAGTCTCTCCTGCGCTGTTCCTCTTCACCATTCTTCTCCTGCACTGTTCCTCTTCACCAGTCTTCTCTTGCACTGTTCTTCACCAGTCTCTCCTGCACTGTTCTCCTTCACCAGTTTCTTCTGCGCTGTTCCTCTTCAACACTCTCTCCTGCGCTGTTCCTCTTGACCATTTTTCTCCTGCGCTGTTCCTCTACACCAGTCTCTGCTGCACTGTTCCTATTCACCAGTTTCTCATGTGCTGTTCCTCTTCACCAGTCTTTTCTTGCACTGTTCCTCTTCACCAATCTCTCCTGCACTGTTCCTCTTCACCAGTCCTCTCCTGCAGTGTTCCTCTTCACCAGTTTCTCCTGTGCTGTTCCTTTTCACCATTCTTCTCCTGCACTGTTGCTCTTCACCTGTCTCTCCTGCACTGTTCCCCTTCACCAGTCCCTCCTGCACTGTTCCTCTTCACCAGTCTCGCCTGTACTGTTCCTCTTCACCAGTCCCTCCTGCACTGTTCCTCTTCACCAGTCTTCTCCTGTTCTGTTCCTCTTCATGAGTCTCTCCTGCGTTGTTCCTCATCACCCATTCTGCTCCTGCACTATTCCTCTTCACCAGTCTTCTCCTCTTCTGTTCCTCTTCATGAGTCTCTCCTGTACTGTTCCTCTTCACCAGTCTTTTCCAGCACTGTTCCTGTTCCCCAGTCTTCTCCTGCACTGTTCCTCTTCACTAGTCTTCTCCTGTGCTGTTCCTCTGCACCAGTCTCTCATGCACTGTTCCTCTTCACCAGTTTGCCCTGTGTTGTTCCTCTTCACCAGTTTCTCCTGCACTGTTCCTTTTCACCATTTGTCACCTGCGCTGTTCCTCTGTACCAGTTTCTCCTTCACTGTTCGTCTCCACCAGTTTCTCCTGCACTGTTCCTCTTCACCTGTTTCTCCTGTGCTGTTCCTCTTCACCAGTTTCTACTGCACTGTTCCTCTTCACCATTCTTCACCTGCGTTGTTCCTCTTCATCAGCCTTCTCCTGCACTTTTCCTCCTCACCATTCTTTGCCTGCACTGTTCCTCTTCACCCGTCTTCTCCTATACTCTTCCTCTTTGCCAGTCTTCTCCAGAATTGTTCCTCTTCCCCAGTCTTCTCCTGCACTGTTCTTCCGCAGTCTTCTTCTTCACTGTTCCCCTTCACCAGTCTCTCCTGCACTGTTCCTCTTCACCAGTCTCTCCTGCACTGTTCCTCTTCACCAGTCTCTCCTGCACTGTTCCTCTTCTCCATTCTTCTCCTGCACCCTTCCTCTTCACTTTTTTCTCCTGCACTGTTCCTCTTCACCAGTTTCTCCTGCGCTGTTCCTCTTCACCATTTTTCGCTGTGCTGTTCCTCTTCACCAGCCTCTCCTGGGCTGTTCCTCTTCACCATTCTTCTCCTGCGCTGTTCTTCTTCACCAGTCTCCTGCAGTGATCCTCTTCACCAGTCTCTCCTGCACTGTTCCCCTTCACCAGGTTCTGCTGCGCTGTTCCTCTTCACCAATCTCTCCTGTGCTGTTCCTCTTCACCAGTCTTTTCTTGCGCTGTTCCTCTTCACCAGTCTCTCCTGCACTGTTCCTATTCCCCAGTTTCTCATGTGTTGTTCCTCTTCACCAGGCTCTCCGGCGCCTTTCCTCTTCTCCATTATTCTCCTGCACTGTTCCTCTTCACCAGTCTTCTCCTGCACTGTTCCTCTTCATCAGTTCCTCCTCTGCTGTTCCCCTTCACCAGTCTTCTCCTGCACTGTTCCTCTTCATCAGTTCCTCCTCTGCTGTTCCCCTTCACCAGTCTCTCCTGCACTGTTCTTCACCAGTCTCTCCTGCACTGTTACCTCTTCACTGGTCTCTCCTGCGCTATTCCTCTTCACCAATCTCTCCTGTGCTGTTCCTCTGCACAAGTCTTTTCTTGCGCTGTTCCTCTTCACCAGTCTCTCCTGCACTGTTCCTATTCACCAGTTTCTCATGTGCTGTTCCACTTCACCAGTCTTCGCCTGCGTTGTTCCTCTTCCCCAGCCTTCTCCTGCACTGTTCCTATTCACCAGTCTTATCCTGCACTGTTCCTCTTCACCAGTTTCTCCTTCGCTGTTCCTTTTCACCATTCTTCTCCTATGCTGTTTCCCTTTCATTAGTCTCTTCTGCGCTATTCCTCTTCACCATTCTTCTCCTACACTGTTCCTCTTCACCAGTCTCTCCTGCACCTTTCCTCTTCTCCATTCTTCTCCTGCACTCTTCCACTTCACTATTTCTTGCTGCATAATTCATCTTCACCAGCCTCTCCTGCCCTGTTCCTCTTCACCATTCTTCTCCTGCACTGTTCCTCTTCACCAGTCTCTCCTGCACTGTTCCTGTTCACCAGTCTTCTCCTGTGCTGTTCCTCTTCACTAGTCTCTCCTGCACTGTTCCTCTTCAAGAGTCTCACCTGCACTGTTCCCCGTCACCAGTTTCTGCTGCACTGTTCCTCTTCACAAGTCTCTTCTGCGCTGTTCCTCTTCACCATTCTTCTTCTGCACTGTTCGTCTTCACCACTCTCTCCTGCGCTGTTCCTCTTCAGCCATTCTTCTCCTGTGCTGTTCCCCTTCATCAGTCTCTCCTGCGCTATTCCTCTTCACCATTCTTCTCCTGCACTGTTCCTCTTCACCAGTCTCTCCTGCAACTTTCCTCTCCTCCATTCGTCTCCTGCACTGTTCCTCTTCACTATTTTTTGCTGCATAATTCATCTTCACCAGCTTCTCCTGCGCTGTTCCTCTTCACCATTCTTCTGCACTGTTCCTCTTCACCAGTCTCTCCTGCACTGTTCCTCTTCACCAGTCTCTCCTGCGCTGTTCCTCTTCACTAGTCTCTCCTGCGCTGTTCCGATTCACCAGTTTCTCATGTGCTGTTCGTCTGCACCAGACTTTTCTTGCACTGTTCCTCTTCACTATTCTTCGCCTGCGTTGTTCCTCTACACCAGTTTCTCCTGCGCTGTTCTTTTTCGCCATTCTTCTCCTGCGCTGTCCGTCTTCACCAGTCTCTCCTGTACTGTTCTTCTTCACCAGTCTCTCCTGCACTGTTCCTCTTCAAGAGTCTCTCCTGCGCTGTTCCTCTTCACCAGTTTCTCCTGCGCTGTCCCTTTTCGCCATTCTTCTGCTGCGCTGTCCGTCTTCACCAGCCTCTCCTGCGCTGTTCCTCTTTACCAGTCTCCCCTGCACTGTTCCTCTTCACCAGTCTCTCCTGCGCTGCTCCTCTTCAGCCATTCTTCTCCTGCACTGTTCCTCTTCACCACTCTTCTCCTGTGCTGTTCCTCTTCACTAGTCTCTCCTGCGCTGTTTCTATTCACCAGTTTCTCATGTGCTGTTCCTCTGCACCAGACTTTTCTTGCACTGTTCCTCTTCACTATTCTTCGCCTGCGTTGTTCCTCTACACCAGTTTCTCCTGCGCTGTTCTTTTTCGCCATTCTTCTCCTGCGCTGTCCGTCTTCACCAGTCTCTCCTGTGCTGTTCTTCTTCACCAGTCTCTCCTGCACTGTTCCTCTTCAAGAGTCTCTCCTGCACTGTTCCCCTTCACCAGGTTCTGCTGCGCTGTTCCTCTTCACCATTCTTCTCCTGCACTGTTCCTCTTCACCAGTCTCTCCTGCGATGTTCCTCTTCACCAGTCTCTCCTGCACTGTTCCTATTCACCAGTTTCTCATGTGCTGTTCCACTTCACCAGTCTTCGCCTGCGTTGTTCCACTTCACCAGCCTCTCCTGCACTTTTCCTATTCACCAGTCTTCTCCTGCACTGTTCCTCTTCACCAGTTACTCCTTCGGTGTTCCATTTCACCATTCTTGTCCTGTGCTGTTCCCCTTCATCAGTATCTCCTGCGCTATTCCGCATCACCATTGTTCTCCTGCACTGTTCCTCTTCACCAGTCTCTCCTGCGCCTTTCCTCTTCTCCATTCTTCTCCTGCACTGTTCCTCTTCACTATTTTTTGCTGCATAATTCATCTTCACCAGCATCTCCTGCGCTGTTCCTCTTCACCTTTCTTCTCCTGCACTGTTCCTCTTCACCAGTCTCTCTTGCACTGTTCCTCTTCACTAGTCTCTCCTGCGCTGTTCCTCTTCAGCCATTCTTCTCCTGCACTGTTCTTCTTCACCAGTCATCTCCTGCACTGTTCCTCTTCACCTGTTTCTCCTGTGCTGTTCCTGTTCACCAGTTTCTCCTGCGCTGTTCCTTTTCGCCATTCTTCTCCTGCGCTGTCCGTCTTCACCAGTCTCTCCTGCGCTGTTCTTCTTCACCAGTCTCTCCTGCACTGTTCCTATTCACCAGTCTCTCCTGCACTGTTCCCCTTCACCAGGTTCTGCTGCGCTGTTCCTCTTCACAAGTCTCTTCTGCGCTGTTCCTCTTCACCATTCTTCTCCTGCACTGTTCCTCTTCACCAGTCTTCTCCTGCACTGTTCCTCACCAGTCTCTCCTGCACTGTTCCTCTTGACTGGTCTCTCCTGCGCTATTCCTCTTGACCATTCTTCTCCTGTGCTATTCATCTTCACCAATCTCTCCTGTGCTGTTCCTCTTCACCAGTCTTTTCTTGCGCTGTTCCTCTGCACCAGACTCTCCTGCACTGTTCCTCTTCACAAGTCTCTCTTGCGCTGTTCCTCTTCACCATTCTTCTCCTGCACTGTTTCTCTTCACCAGTCTTCTCCTGCACTGTTCTTCACCAGTCTCTCCTGCACTGTTCCTCTTTACTGGTCTCTCCTGCGCTATTTCTCTTGACCATTCTTCTCCTGCGCTATTCCTCTTCACCAATCTCTCCTGTGCTCTTCCTCTTCACCAGTCTTTTCTTGCGCTGTTCATCTTCACCAGTCTCTCCTCAACTGTACCTATTCACCAGTTTCTCATGTGCTGTTCCTCTTCACCAATCTCTCCTGCGCCATTCCTCTTCTCCATTCTTCTCCTGTACTGTTCCTCTTCACCTTTTTCTCCTGCACTGTTCCCCTTCATCAGTCTCTCCTGTACTGTTCCTCTTCACCATTCTTCTCCTGCTCCAGCACTGTCCCTCTTCACCTGTTTCTCCTGCGCTGTTCCTCTTCACCAGTTTCTCCTTCGCTGTTCGTTTTCGCCATTCTTCACCTGCGCTGTCCGTCTTCACCAGTCTCTCCTGCGCTGTTCTTCTTCACCAGTCTCTCCTGCACTGTTCCTATTCACCAGTCTCTCCTGCACTGTTCCCCTTCACCAGGTTCTGCTGCGCTGTTCCTCTTCACAAGTCTCTTCTGCGCTGTTCCTCTTCACCATTCTTCTCCTGCACTGTTCCTCTTCACCAGTCTTCTCCTGCACTGTTCTTCACCAGTCTCTCCTGCACTGTTCCTCTTCACTGGTCTCTCCTGCGCTATTCCTCTTGACCATGCTTCTCCTCTGCTGTTCCACCTCACCAATCTCTCCTGCACTGTCCGTCTTCACCAGTCTCTCCTGCGTTGTTCTTCTTCACCAGTCTCTCCTGCACTGTTCCTCTTCACTAGTCTCTCCTGCGCTGTTCCGATTCACCAGTTTCTCATGTGCTGTTCGTCTGCACCAGACTTTTGTTGCACTGTTCCTCTTCATCATTCTTCGCCTGCATTGTTCCTCTTCTCCAGCCTTCACCTACACTGTTACTCTTCACCAGCCATCTCCTGCACTGTTCCTCTTCACCAGTTTCTCCTGCGCTGTTCCTCTTCACCAGTTTCTCCTGCGCTGTTCCTTTTCGCCATTCTTCTCCTGCGCTGTCCGTCTTCACCAGCCTCTCCTGCGCTGTTCCTCTTTACCAGTCTCCCCTGCACTGTTCCTCTTCACCAGTCTCTCCTGCGCTGTTCTTTTTCGCCATTCTTCTCCTGCGCTGTCCGTCTTCACCAGTCTCTCCTGTACTGTTCTTCTTCACCAGTCTCTCCTGCACTGTTCCTCTTCAAGAGTCTCTCCTGCGCTGTTCCTCTTCACCAGTTTCTCCTGCGTGTCCCTTTTCGCCATTCTTCTGCTGCGCTGTCCGTCTTCACCAGCCTCTCCTGCGCTGTTCCTCTTTACCAGTCTCCCCTGCACTGTTCCTCTTCACCAGTCTCTCCTGCGCTGCTCCTCTTCAGCCATTCTTCTCCTGCACTGTTCCTCTTCACCACTCTTCTCCTGTGCTGTTCCTCTTCACTAGTCTCTCCTGCGCTGTTTCTATTCACCAGTTTCTCATGTGCTGTTCCTCTGCACCAGACTTTTCTTGCACTGTTCCTCTTCACTATTCTTCGCCTGCGTTGTTCCTCTACACCAGTTTCTCCTGCGCTGTTCTTTTTCGCCATTCTTCTCCTGCGCTGTCCGTCTTCACCAGTCTCTCCTGTGCTGTTTCTTCTTCACCAGTCTCTCCTGCACTGTTCCTCTTCAAGAGTCTCTCCTGCACTGTTCCCCTTCACCAGGTTCTGCTGCGCTGTTCCTCTTCACCATTCTTCTCCTGCACTGTTCCTCTTCACCAGTCTCTCCTGCGATGTTCCTCTTCACCAGTCTCTCCTGCACTGTTCCTATTCACCAGTTTCTCATGTGCTGTTCCACTTCACCAGTCTTCGCCTGCGTTGTTCCACTTCACCAGCCTCTCCTGCACTTTTCCTATTCACCAGTCTTCTCCTGCACTGTTCCTCTTCACCAGTTACTCCTTCGGTGTTCCATTTCACCATTCTTGTCCTGTGCTGTTCCCCTTCATCAGTATCTCCTGCGCTATTCCGCATCACCATTGTTCTCCTGCACTGTTCCTCTTCACCAGTCTCTCCTGCGCCTTTCCTCTTCTCCATTCTTCTCCTGCACTGTTCCTCTTCACTATTTTTTGCTGCATAATTCATCTTCACCAGCATCTCCTGCACTGTTCCTCTTCACCTTTCTTCTCCTGCACTGTTCCTCTTTACCAGTCTCTCTTGCACTGTTCCTCTTCACTAGTCTCTCCTGTGCTGTTCCTCTTCAGCCATTCTTCTCCTGCACTGTTCTTCTTCACCAGTCATCTCCTGCACTGTTCCTCTTCACCTGTTTCTCCTGTGCTGTTCCTGTTCACCAGTTTCTCCTGCGCTGTTCCTTTTCGCCATTCTTCTCCTGCGCTGTCCGTCTTCACCAGTCTCTCCTGCGCTGTTCTTCTTCACCAGTCTCTCCTGCACTGTTCCTATTCACCAGTCTCTCCTGCACTGTTCCCCTTCACCAGGTTCTGCTGCGCTGTTCCTCTTCACAAGTCTCTTCTGCGCTGTTCCTCTTCACCATTCTTTTCCTGCACTGTTCCTCTTCACCAGTCTTCTCCTGCACTGTTCCTCACCAGTCTCTCCTGCACTGTTCCACTTTACTGGTCTCTCCTGCGCTATTCCTCTTGACCATTCTTCTCCTGCGCTATTCATCTTCACCACTATCTCCTGTGCTGTTCCTCTTCACCAGTCTTTTCTTGCGCTGTTCCTCTTCACCAGACTCTCCTGCACTGTTCCTATTCACCAGTTTCTCATGTGCTGTTCCTCTTCACCAGTCTCTCCTGCGCCCTTCCTCTTCTCCATGCTTCTCTTACACTGTTCATCTTCAGCTTTTTCTCCTGCACTGTTCCCCATCATCAGTCTCTCCTGTACTGTTCCTCTTCACCATTCTTCTCCTTCTCCTGCACTGTTCCTCTTCACCATTCTTCTCCTGCACTGTTGCTCCTCACCAGTCTTCTCCTGCACTGTTCCCCTTCATCAGTCTCTCCTGCACTGTTCCTCTTCACCATTCTTCTCCTTCACTGTTCCCCTTCACCAGTCCCTCCAATGCTGTACCTCTTCACCAGTTTCTCTTGCACTGTTCCCCTTCATCAGTCTCTCCTGCGCTATTCCTCTTCACCATTCTTCTTCTGCACTGTTCCACTTCACCAGTTTTCTCCTGCACTGTTCCTCTTCATCAGTTTCTCCTGCGCTGTTCCCCTTCATCAGTCTCTCCTGCACTGTTCCTCTTCACCAGTCTTCTCATGCACTGTTCTTCACCAGTCTCTCCTGCACTGTTCCACTTCACTGGTCTCTTCTGCGCCATTCCTCTTGACCATTCTTCTCCTGCACTCTTCCTCTTCACTATTTTTTGCTGCGTAATTCATCTTCACCAGCCTCTCCTGCGCTGTTCCTCTTCACCATTCTTCTCTTGCACTGTTCCTCTTTACCAGTCTCTCCTGCACTGTTCCTCTTCACCAGTCTCTTTTGCGCTGTTCCTCTTCAGCCATTCTCTTCCTGCACTGTTCCTCTTCACCAGTCTCTCCTGCACTGTTCCCCTTCACCAGATTCTGCTGCGCTGTTCCTCTTCACAAGTCTCTTCTGCGCTGTTCCTCTTCATCATTCTTCTCCTGCACTGTTCCTGTTCATCAGTCTTCTCCTGCACTGTTCTTCACCAGTCTCTCCTGCACTGTTCCTCTTCACTGGTCTCTTTTGCGCTATTCCTCTTGACCATTCTTCTCCTCCGCTGCTCCTCTTCATCAATCTCTCCTGTGCTGTTCCTCTGCACAAGTCTTTTCATGCGCTGTTCCTCTTCACCAGTCTCTCCTGCACTCTTCCTATTCACCAGTTTGTCATGTGCCTTTCCCCTTCACCAGTCTTCGCCAGCGTTGTTCCTCTTCACCAGCCTTCTCCAGCACTGTTCCTATTCACCAGTCTTCTCCTGCACTGTTCCTCTTCACCAGTTTCTCCTTCGCTGTTCCTTTTCACAATTCTTCTCCTGTGCTGTTCCCCTTCTTCATTCTCTCCTGCGCCTTTCCTCTTCTTCATTCTTCTCCTGCACTGTTCCTCTTCACTATTTTTTGCTGCATAATTCATCTTCACCAGCCTCTCCTGCGCTGTTCCTCTTCACCATTCTTCTCCTGAACTGTTCCTATTCACCAGTTTCTCATGTGCTGTTCCTCTTCACCAGTCTCTCCCGCGCCTTTCCTCTTCTGCATTCTTCTCTTGCACTGTTCATCTTCACCTTTTTCTCCTGCACTGTTCCCCTTCATCAGTCTCTCCTGCACTGTTCCTCTTCACCATTCTTCTCCTGCACTGTTCCTCTTCACCAGTCTTCTCCTGCACTGTTCCCCTTCATCAGTCTCTCCTGCACTGTTCCTCTTCACCATTCTTCTCCTTCACTGTTCCTCTTCACTAGTCCCTCCAATGCTGTTCCTCTTGACCAGTTTCTCTTGCGCTGTTCCCCTTCATCAGTCTCTCCTGCGCTTTTCCTCTTCACCATTCTTCTCCTGCACTGTTCCACTTCACCAGTTTTCTGCTGCACTGTTCCTCTTCATCAGTTTCTCCTGCGCTGTTCCACTTCATCAGTCTCTGCAGCACTGTTCCTCTTCACCAGTCTTCTCCTGCACTGTTCTTCACCAGTCTCTCCTGCACTGTTCCTCTTCACTGGTCTCTTCTGTGCCATTCCTCTTGACCATTCTTCTCCTGCACTCTTCCTATTCACCAGTCTCTCCTGCGCCTTTCCTCTTCTCCATTCTTCCCCTGCACTGTTCCT
Source organism: Cetorhinus maximus (assembly GCF_964194155.1). Classification (NCBI taxonomy): domain Eukaryota; kingdom Metazoa; phylum Chordata; class Chondrichthyes; order Lamniformes; family Cetorhinidae; genus Cetorhinus; species Cetorhinus maximus. The sequence goes on from NC_135883.1 coordinate 47,126,874, forward strand.
CTTCACTATTTTTTGCTGCGTAATTCATCTTCACCAGCCTCTCCTGCGCTGTTCCTCTTCACCATTCTTCTCGTGCACTGTTCCTCTTTTCCAGTCACTCCTGCACTGTTCCTCTTCACCAGTCTCTCGTGCGCTGTTCCTCTTCAGCCATTCTCTTACTGCACTGTTCCTCTTCACCAGTCTCTGCTGCACTGTTCCTCTTTTCCAGATTCTGCTGCGCTGTTCCTCTTCACAAGTCTCTTCTGCGCTGTTCCTCTTCACCATTCTTCTCCTGCACTGTTCCTCTTCACCAGTCTTCTCCTGCACTGTTCTTCACCAGTCTCTCCTGCACTGTTCCTCTTCACTGGTCTCTTCTGCGCTATTCCTCTTGACCATTCTTCTCCTGCGCTGTTCCTCTTCACCAATCTCTCCTGTGCTGTTCCTCTGCACAAGTCTTTTCTTGCGCTGTTCCTCTTCACCAGTCTATCCTGCACTCTTCCTATTCACCAGTTTCTCATGTGCTTTTCCTCTTCACCAGTCTTCGCCTGCGTTGTTCCTCTTCACCAGCCTCTCCTGCGCTGTTCCTCTTCACCATTCTTCTCTTGCACTGTTCCTCTTCACTGGTCTCTTCTGCGCTATTCCTCTTGACCATTCTTCTCCTGCGCTGTTCCTCTTCACCAATCTCTCCTGTGCTGTTCCTCTGCACAAGTCTTTTCTTGCGCTGTTCCTCTTCACCAGTCTATCCTACACTCTTCCTATTCACCAGTTTCTCATGTGCTTTTCCTCTTCACCAGTCTTCGCCTGCGTTGTTCCTCTTCACCAGCCTTCTCCTGCACTGTTCCTATTCACCAGTCTTCTCCTGCACTGTTCCTCTTCCCCAGTTTCTCCTTCGCTGTTCCTTTTCACCATTCTTCTCCTGAGCTGTTCCCCTTCATCAGTCTCTCCTGCGCTACTCCTCTTCACCATTCTTCTCCTGCACTGTTCCTCTTCACCAGTCTCGCCTGCGCCTTTCCTCTTCTCCATTCTTCTCCTGCACTGTTCCTCTTCACTCTTTTTTGCTGCATAATTCATCTTCCCCAGCCTCTCCTGCGCTGTTCCTCTTCACCATTTTTCCCCTGCACTGTTCCTCTTCACCAGTCTCTCCTGCACTGTTCCTCTTCACCAGTCTCTCCTGCGCTGTTCCTCTTCAGCCATTCTTCTCCTGCACTGTTCCTCTTCACCAGTCATCTCCTGCACTGTTCCTCTTCACCAGTCTCTCCTGCACTGTTCCTCTTCACCAGTCTCTCCTGCGCTGTTCCTCTTCAGCCATTCTTCTCCTGCACTGTTCCTCTTCACCAGTCATCTCCTGCACTGTTCCACTTCACCAGTTTCTCCTGCTCTGTTCCTCTTCACTAGTTTCTCCTGCGCTGTTCCTTTTCGCCATTCTTCTGCTGCGCTGTCCGTCTTCACCAGCCTCTCCTGCGCTGTTCCTCTTTACCAGTCTCCCCTGCACTCTTCCTCTTCACCAGTCTCTCCTGCGCTGCTCCTCTTCAGCCATTCTTCTCCTGCACTGTTCCTCTTCACCACTCTTCTCCTGTGCTGTTCCTCTTCACTAGTCTCTCCTGCGCTGTTTCTATTCACCAGTTTCTCATGTGCTGTTCCTCTGCACCAGACTTTTCTTGCACTGTTCCTCTTCACTATTCTTCGCCTGCGTTGTTCCTCTACACCAGTTTCTCCTGCGCTGTTCTTTTTCGCCATTCTTCTCCTGCGCTGTCCGTCTTCACCAGTCTCTCCTGTACTGTTCTTCTTCACCAGTCTCTCCTGCACTGTTCCTCTTCAAGAGTCTCTCCTGCACTGTTCCCCTTCACCAGGTTCTGCTGCGCTGTTCCTCTTCACCATTCTTCTCCTGCACTGTTCCTCTTCACCAGTCTCTCCTGCGATGTTCCTCTTCACCAGTCTCTCCTGCACTGTTCCTATTCACCAGTTTCTCATGTGCTGTTCCACTTCACCAGTCTTCGCCTGCGTTGTTCCACTTCACCAGCCTCTCCTGCACTTTTCCTATTCACCAGTCTTCTCCTGCACTGTTCCTCTTCACCAGTTACTCCTTCGGTGTTCCATTTCACCATTCTTGTCCTGTGCTGTTCCCCTTCATCAGTATCTCCTGCGCTATTCCGCATCACCATTGTTCTCCTGCACTGTTCCTCTTCACCAGTCTCTCCTGCGCCTTTCCTCTTCTCCATTCTTCTCCTGCACTGTTCCTCTTCACTATTTTTTGCTGCATAATTCATCTTCACCAGCATCTCCTGCGCTGTTCCTCTTCACCTTTCTTCTCCTGCACTGTTCCTCTTCACCAGTCTCTCTTGCACTGTTCCTCTTCACTAGTCTCTCCTGCGCTGTTCCTCTTCAGCCATTCTTCTCCTGCACTGTTCTTCTTCACCAGTCATCTCCTGCACTGTTCCTCTTCACCTGTTTCTCCTGTGCTGTTCCTGTTCACCAGTTTCTCCTGCGCTGTTCTTTTTCGCCATTCTTCTCATGCGCTGTCCGTCTTCACCAGTCTCTGCTGCGCTGTTCTTCTTCACCAGTCTCTCCTGCACTGTTCCTATTCACCAGTCTCTCCTGCACTGTTCCCCTTCACCAGGTTCTGCTGCGCTGTTCCTCTTCACAAGTCTCTTCTGCGCTGTTCCTCTTCACCATTCTTCTCCTGCACTGTTCCTCTTCACCAGTCTTCTCCTGCACTGTTCCTCACCAGTCTCTCCTGCACTGTTCCTCTTTACTGGTCTCTCCTGCGCTATTCCTCTTGACCATTCTTCTCCTCTGCTGTTCCACCTCACCAATCTCTCCTGCACTGTCCGTCTTCACCAGTCTCTCCTGCGTTGTTCTTCTTCACCAGTCTCTCCTGCACTGTTCCTCTTCACCAGTCTCTCCTGCACTGTTCCCCTTCACCAGGTTCTGCTACGCTGTTCCTCTTCACATGTCTCTTCTGCGCTGTTCCTCTTCACCATTCTTCTCCTGCACTGCTCCTCTTCACCAGTCTTCTCCTGCACTGTTCTTCACCAGTCTCTCCTGCACTGTCCCTCTTCATTGGTCTCTCCTGCGCTATTCCTCTTGACCATTCTTCTGGTGCGCTGTTCCTCTTCACCAATCTCTCCTGTGCTGTTCCTATTCCCAAGTTTCTCATGTGCTGTTCCTCTTCACCAGTCTCTCCTGCGCCTTTCCTCTTCTCCATTCTTCTCTTGCACTGTTCATCTTCACCTTATTCTCCTGCACTGTTCCGCTTCATCAGTCTCTCCTGCACTGTTCCACTTCACCATTCTTCTCCTGCTCCTGCACTGTTCCTCTTCACCAGTTTCTCCTGCGCTGTTCCTCTTCACCATTTTTCGCTGCGTAGTTCATCTTCACCAGTCTTCTCCGGTGCTGTTCCTTTTCACCAGCCTCTCCTGCACTGTTCTTCTTTAGCAGTCTTCTCCTTCACTGTTCCCCTTCACCAGTCCCTCCAGTGCTGTTCCTCTTCACCAGTTTCTCCTGCGCTGTGCCCTTTCATCAGTCTGTCCTGCGCTATTCCTCTTCACCATTCTTCTCCTGCACTGTTCCTCTTCACCAGTCTTCTCCTGCACTGTTCCTCTTCATCAGTTTCTGCTGCGCTGTTCCCCTTCATCAGTCTCTCCTCCACTGTTCCTCTTCACCATTCTTCTCCTTCACTGTTCCCCTTCACCAGTCCCTCCAATGCTGTTCCTCTTCACCAGTTTCTCCTGCGCTGTTCTCCTTCATCATTCTCTCCTGCGCTATTCCTCTTCACCATTCATCTCCTGCACTGTTCCACTTCACCAGTCTTCTCCTGCACTGTTCCTCTTCATCAGTTTCTCCTGCGCTGTTCCCCTTGATCAGTCTCTCCTGCACTGTTCCTCTTCACCATTCTTCTCCTGCACTGTTCCTCTTCACCAGTCTCTCCTGCACTCTTCCTATTCACTAGTCTCTCCTGCGCCTTTCCTATTCTCCATTCTTCTCCTGCACTGTTCCTCTTCACTAGTTTTTGCTGCGTAATTCTTCTTCAGCAGCCTCTCCTGCGCTGTTCCTCTTCACCATTCTTCTCCTGCACTGCTCCTCTTTACCAGTCTCTCCTGCCCTGTTCCTCTTCACCAGTCTCTCCTGCGCTGTTCTTCCTCAGCCATTCTTCTCCTGCACTGTTCCTCTTCACCAGTCTCTCCTGCACTGTTCCCCTTCACCAGATTCTGCTGCGCTGTTCCTCTTCACAAGTCTCTTTGCGCTCTTCCTCTTCACCATTCTTCTCCTGTACTGTTCCTCTGCACAAGTCTTTTCTGGCGCTGTTCCTCTTCACCAGTCTCTCCTGCACTTTTCCTATTCACCACTTTCTCATGTGCTGTTCCTCTTCACCAGTCTTCGCCTGCGTTGTTCCTCTTCACCAGCCTTCTCCTGCACCCTTCCTATTCACCAGTCTTCGCCTGCACTGTTCCTCTTCCCCAGTTTCTCCTTCGCTGTTCCTCTTCACCAGTCTTTTCTTATGCTGTTCCTCTTCACCAGACTCTCCTGCACTGTTCCTATTCACCAGTTTCTCATGTGCTGTTCCTCTTCACCAGTCTCTCCTGCGCCTTTCCTCTTCTCCATTCTTCTCCTGCACTGTTCCTCTTCACCTTTTTCTCCTGCACTGTTCCTCATCACCAGTCTTCTCCTGTGTTGTTCTCTTCACTAGTCTCTCCTGCGCTGTTCCTATTCACCAGTTTCTCATGTGCTGTTCCTCTGCACCAGACTTTTGTTGCACTGTTCCTCTTCACCATTCTTCGCCTGCGTTGTTCCTCTTCACCAGCCTTCACCTACACTGTTCCTCTTCACCAGTCATCTCCTGCACTGTTGCTCTTCACCAGTTTCTCCTGCGCTGTTCCTCTTCACCAGTTTCTCCTGCGCTGTTCCTTTTCGCCATTCTTCTCCTGCGCTGTCCATCTTCACCAGTCTCTCCTGCACTGTTCTTCTTCACCAGTCCCTCCTACACTGTTCCTCTTCACCAGTCTCTGCTGCACTGTTCCCCTTCACCAGATTCTTCTGCGCTGTTCCTCTTCACAAGTCTCTTCTGCGCTGTTCCTCTTCACCATTCTTCTCTTGCACTGTTGCTCTTCACCAGTCTTCTCCTGCACTGTTCTTCACCAGTCTCTCCTGCACTGTTACCTCTTCACTGGTCTCTCCTGCGCTATTCCTCTTCACCAATCTCTCCTGTGCTGTTCCTCTGCACAAGTCTTTTCTTGCGCTTTTTCTCTTCACCAGTCTCTCCTGCACTGCTCTTATTCACCAGTCTTCTCCTGCACTGTTCCTCTTCACCAGTTTCTCCTTCGCTGTTCCTTTTCACCATTCTTCTCCTGTGCTGTTCCCCTTCATCAGTCTCTCCTGCGCTATTCCTCTTCACCATTCTTCTCCTGCACGGTTCCTCTTCACCAGTCTCTCCTGCGCCTTTCCGCTTCTCCATTCTTCTCCTGCACTGTTCCTCTTCTCTATTTTTTGCTGCATAATTCATCGTCACCAGCCTCTCCTGCGCTGTTCCTCTTCACCATTCTTCTCCTGCACTGTTCCTCTTCACCATTCTTCTCCTGCACTGTTCCTCTTCACCAGTCTCTCCTGCGCTGTTCCTCTTCAGCCATTCTTCTCCTGCACTGTTCCTCTTCACCAGTCTTCTCCTGTGCTGTTCCTCTTCAATAGTCTATCCTGCGCTGTTCCTATTCACCAGTTTCTCATGTGCTGTTACTCTGCACCAGACTTTTGTTGCACTGTTCCTCTTCACCATTCTTCACCTGCTTTGTTCCTCTTCACCAGCCTTCACCTACACTGTTCCTCTTCACCAGTCATCTCCTGCACTGTTCCTATTCACCAGTTTCTCCTGCGATGTTCCTCTTCACCAGTTTCTCCTGCGCTGTTCCTTTTCGCCATTCTTCTCCTGCGCTGTCCGTCTTCACCAGTCTCTCCTGCGCTATTCTTCTTCACCGGTCTCTCCTGCTCTGTTCCTCTTCACCAGTCTCTCCTGCACTGTTCCACTTCACCAGGTTCTGCTGCGCTGTTCCTCTTCACAAGTCTCTTCTGCGCTGTTCCTCTTCACCATTCTTCTCTTGCACTGTTGCTCTTCACCAGTCTTCTCCTGCACTGTTCTTCACCAGTCTCTCCTGCACTGTTACCTCTTCACTGCTCTCTCCTGCGCTATTCCTCTTGACCATTCTTCTACTGCGCTGTTCCTCTTCACCAATCTCTCCTGTGCTGTTCTTCTTCACCAGTCTCTCCTGCACTGTTCCTATTCCCCAGTTTCTCATGTGCTGATCCTCTTCACCAGTCTCTCCTGCGCCTTTCCTCCTCTCCATTCTTCTCTTGCACTGTTCATCTTCACCTTTTCCTCCTGCACTTTTCCCCTTCACCAGTCTCTCCTGCACTGTTCCTCTTCACCATTCTTCTCCTGCTCCTGCACTGTTCCTCTTCACCATTCTTCTCCTGCACTGTTCCTCTTCACCAGTCTTCTCCTGCACTGTTCCCCTTTATCAGTCTCTCCTGCACTGTTCCTCTTCACCATTCTTCTCCTTCACTGTTCCCCTTCACCAGTCCCTCCAATGCTGTTCCTCTCCACCAGTTTTTCCTGCGCTGTTCCCCTTCATCAGTCTCTCCTGCGCTATTCCTCTTCACCATTCTTCTCCTGCACTGTTCCACATCACAGTTTTCTCCTGCACTGTTCCTCTTCATCAGTTTCTCCTGCGCTGTTCCCCTTCATCAGTCTCTCCTGCACTGTTCCTCTTCACCAGTCTTCTCCTGCACTGTTTTTCACCAGTTCTTCCTGCACTGTCCGCTTCACTGGTCTTTTCTGCGCTATTCCTCTTGACCATTCTTCTTCTGCACTCTTCCTATTCACCAGTCTCTCCGGCGCCTTTGCTCTTCTCCATTCTTCTCCTGCACTGTTCCTCATTACTATTTTTTGCTGCGTAATTCATCTTCACCAGCCTCTCCTGCGCTGTTCCTCTTCACCATTCTTCTCCTGCACTGTTCCTCTTTACCATTCTCTCCTGCACTGTTCCTCTTCACCAGTCTCTCCTGCGCTGTTCCTCTTCAGCCATTCTTCTCCGGCACTGTTCCTCTTCACCAGTCTCTCCTGCACTGTTCCCCTTCACCAGATTCTGCTGCGCTGTTCCTCTTCACAAGTCTCTTCTGCGCTGTTCCTCTTCTCCATTCTTCTCCTGCACTGTTCCTCTTCACCAGTCTTCTCCTTCACTGTTCTTCACTAGTCTCTCCTGTACTGTTTCTCTTCACTGGTCTCTTCTGCGCTATTCCTCTTGACCATTCTTCTCCTGTGCGGTTCCTCTTCACCAATCTCTCCTGTGCTGTTCCTCTGCACAAGTCTTTTCTTGCGCTGTACCACTTCACCAGTCTCTCCTGCACTGTTCCTCTTCACCACTTTCTCATGTGCTGTTCCTCTTCACCAGTCTTCTCCTGCACTGTTCCTCTTCACCAGTCTCTCCTGCGCCTTTCCTCTTCTCCATTCGTCTCCTGCAATGTTCTTCTTCACTATTTTTTGCTGCATAATTCATCTTCACCTGCCTTTCCTGCGCTGTTCCTCTTCACCATTCTTCTCTGGCACTGTTCCTCTTTACCAGTCTCTCCTGCACTGTTCCTCTTCACCAGTCTCTCGTGCGCTGTTCCTCTTCAGCCATTCTCTTCCTGCACTGTTCCTCTTCACCAGTCTCTCCTGCACTGTTCCTCTTCACCACTTTCTCATGTGCTGTTCCTCTTCACCATCCTTCTCCTGCACTGTTCCTCTTCACCAGTCTCTCCTGCACTGTTCCTCTTCACCAGTCTCTCCTGCGCTGTTCCTCTTCACTAGTCTCTCCTGCGCTGTTCCTATTCACCAGTTTCTCATGTGCTGTTCTTCTTCACCAGTCTCTCCTGCACTGTTCCTCTTCACCAGTCTCTCCTGCACTGTTCCCCTTCACCAGGTTCTGCTGCACTGTTCTTCACCAGTCTCTCCTGCACTGTTCTTCACCAGTCTCTCCTGCACTGTTACCTCTTCACTGGTCTCTCCTGCGCTATTCCTCTTCACCAATCTCTCCTGTGCTGTTCCTCTGCACAAGTCTTTTCTTGCGCTGTTCCTCTTCACCAGTCTCTCCTGCACTCTTCCTATTCACCAGTTTCTCATGTGCTGTTGCACTTCACCAGTCTTCGCCTGCGTTGTTCCTCTTCACCAGCCTTCTCCTGTACTGTTCCTATTCACCAGTCTTATCCTGCACTGTTCCTCTTCACCAGTTTCTCCTTCGCTGTTCCTTTTCACCATTCTTCTCCTATGCTGTTTCCCTTTCATTAGTCTCTTCTGCGCTATTCCTATTCACCATTCTTCTCCCGCACTGTTCCTCTTCACCAGTCTCTCCTGCACCGTTCCTCTTCTCCATTCTTCTCCTGCACTCTTCCACTTCACTATTTCTTGCTGCATAATTCATCTTCACCAGCCTCTCCTGCCCTGTTCCTCTTCACCATTCTTCTCTTGCACTGTTCCTCTTCACCAGTCTCACCTGCACTGTTCCCCGTCACCAGTTTCTGCTGTGCTGTTCCTCTTCACAAGTCTCTTCTGCGCTGTTCCCGTTCACCATTCTTCTCCTGCACTGTTCCTCTTCATCACTCTCTCCTGCGCTGTTCCTCTTCAGCCATTCTTCTCTTGTGCTGTTCCCCTTCATCAGTCTCTCCTGCGCTATTCCTCTTCACCATTCTTCTCCTGCACTGTTCCTCTTCACCAGTCTCTCCTGCACCTTTCCTCTTCTCTATTCGTCTCCTGCACTGTTCCTCTTCACTATTTTTTGCTGCATAATTCATCTTCACCAGCTTCTCCTGCGCTGTTCCTCTTCACCATTCTTCTGCACTGTTCCTCTTCACCAGTCTCTCCTGCACTGTTCCTCTTCACCAGTCTCTCCTGCGCTGTTCCTCTTCACTAGTCTCTCCTGCGCTGTTCCTATTCACCAGTTTCTCATGTGCTGTTCGTCTGCACCAGACTTTTGTTGCACTGTTCCTCTTCATCATTCTTCGCCTGCATTGTTCCTCTTCTCCAGCCTTCACCTACACTGTTACTCTTCACCAGCCATCTCCTGCACTGTTCCTCTTCACCAGTTTCTCCTGCGCTGTTCCTCTTCACCAGTTTCTCCTGCGCTGTTCCTTTTCGCCATTCTTCTCCTGCGCTGTCCGTCTTCACCAGCCTCTCCTGCGCTGTTCCTCTTTACCAGTCTCCCCTGCACTGTTCCTCTTCACCAGTCTCTCCTGCGCTGCTCCTCTTCAGCCATTCTTCTCCTGCACTGTTCCTCTTCACCAGTCTTCTCCTGTGCTGTTCCTCTTCACTAGTCTCTCCTGCGCTGTTTCTATTCACCAGTTTCTCATGTGCTGTTCCTCTGTACCAGACTTTTCTTGCACTGTTCCTCTTCACTATTCTTCGCCTGCGTTGTTCCTCTACACCAGTTTCTCCTGCGCTGTTCTTTTTCGCCATTCTTCTCCTGCGCTGTCCGTCTTCACCAGTCTCTCCTGCGTTGTTCTTCTTCACCAGTCTCTCCTGCACTGTTCCTCTTCACTAGTCTCTCCTGCGCTGTTCCGATTCACCAGTTTCTCATGTGCTGTTCGTCTGCACCAGACTTTTGTTGCACTGTTCCTCTTCATCATTCTTCGCCTGCATTGTTCCTCTTCTCCAGCCTTCACCTACACTGTTACTCTTCACCAGCCATCTCCTGCACTGTTCCTCTTCACCAGTTTCTCCTGCGCTGTTCCTCTTCACCAGTTTCTCCTGCGCTGTTCCTTTTCGCCATTCTTCTCCTGCGCTGTCCGTCTTCACCAGCCTCTCCTGCGCTGTTCCTCTTTACCAGTCTCCCCTGCACTGTTCCTCTTCACCAGTCTCTCCTGCGCTGTTCTTTTTTGCCATTCTTCTCCTGCGCTGTCCGTCTTCACCAGTCTCTCCTGTACTGTTCTTCTTCACCAGTCTCTCCTGCACTGTTCCTCTTCAAGAGTCTCTCCTGCGCTGTTCCTCTTCACCAGTTTCTCCTGCGCTGTCCCTTTTCGCCATTCTTCTGCTGCGCTGTCCGTCTTCACCAGCCTCTCCTGCGCTGTTCCTCTTTACCAGTCTCCCCTGCACTGTTCCTCTTCACCAGTCTCTCCTGCGCTGCTCCTCTTCAGCCATTCTTCTCCTGCACTGTTCCTCTTCACCACTCTTCTCCTGTGCTGTTCCTCTTCACTAGTCTCTCCTGCGCTGTTTCTATTCACCAGTTTCTCATGTGCTGTTCCTCTGCACCAGACTTTTCTTGCACTGTTCCTCTTCAATATTCTTCGCCTGCGTTGTTCCTCTACACCAGTTTCTCCTGCGCTGTTCTTTTTCGCCATTCTTCTCCTGCGCTGTCCGTCTTCACCAGTCTCTCCTGTGCTGTTTCTTCTTCACCAGTCTCTCCTGCACTGTTCCTCTTCAAGAGTCTCTCCTGCACTGTTCCCCTTCACCAGGTTCTGCTGCGCTGTTCCTCTTCACCATTCTTCTCCTGCACTGTTCCTCTTCACCAGTCTCTCCTGCGATGTTCCTCTTCACCAGTCTCTCCTGCACTGTTCCTATTCACCAGTTTCTCATGTGCTGTTCCACTTCACCAGTCTTCGCCTGCGTTGTTCCACTTCACCAGCCTCTCCTGCACTTTTCCTATTCACCAGTCTTCTCCTGCACTGTTCCTCTTCACCAGTTACTCCTTCGGTGTTCCATTTCACCATTCTTGTCCTGTGCTGTTCCCCTTCATCAGTATCTCCTGCGCTATTCCGCATCACCATTGTTCTCCTGCACTGTTCCTCTTCACCAGTCTCTCCTGCGCCTTTCCTCTTCTCCATTCTTCTCCTGCACTGTTCCTCTTCACTATTTTTTGCTGCATAATTCATCTTCACCAGCATCTCCTGCGCTGTTCCTCTTCACCTTTCTTCTCCTGCACTGTTCCTCTTCACCAGTCTCTCTTGCACTGTTCCTCTTCACTAGTCTCTCCTGCGCTGTTCCTCTTCAGCCATTCTTCTCCTGCACTGTTCTTCTTCACCAGTCATCTCCTGCACTGTTCCTCTTCACCTGTTTCTCCTGTGCTGTTCCTGTTCACCAGTTTCTCCTGCGCTGTTCCTTTTCGCCATTCTTCTCCTGCGCTGTCCGTCTTCACCAGTCTCTCCTGCGCTGTTCTTCTTCACCAGTCTCTCCTGCACTGTTCCTATTCACCAGTCTCTCCTGCACTGTTCCCCTTCACCAGGTTCTGCTGCGCTGTTCCTCTTCACAAGTCTCTTCTGCGCTGTTCCTCTTCACCATTCTTCTCCTGCACTGTTCCTCTTCACCAGTCTTCTCCTGCACTGTTCCTCACCAGTCTCTCCTGCACTGTTCCTCTTTACTGGTCTCTCCTGCACTATTCCTCTTGACCATTCTTCTCCTGCGCTATTCATCTTTACAACTCTCTCCTGTGCTGTTCCTCTTCACCAGTCTTTTCTTGCGCTGTTCCTCTTCACCAGACTCTCCTGCACTGTTCCTATTCACCAGTTTCTCATGTGCTGTTCCTCTTCACTAGTCTCTCCTGCGCCCTTCCTCTTCTCCATACTTCTCTTGCACTGTTCATCTTCACCTTTTTCTCCTGCACTGTTCCCCATCATCAGTCTCTCCTGTACTGTTCCTCTTCACCATTCTTCTCCTTCTCCTGCACTGTTCCTCTTCACCATTCTTCTCCTGCACTGTTGCTCCTCACCAGTCTTCTCCTGCACTGTTCCCCTTCATCAGTCTCTCCTGCACTGTTCCTCTTCACCATTCTTCTCCTTCACTGTTCCCCTTCACCAATCCCTCCAATGCTGTTCCTCTTCACCAGTTTCTCTTGCACTGTTCCACTTCATCAGTCTCTCCTGTGCTATTCCTCTTCACCATTCTTCTCCTGCACTGTTCCACTTCACCAGTTTTCTCCTGCACTGTTCCTCTTCATCAGTTTCTCCTGCGCTGTTCCCCTTCATCAGTCTCTGCAGCACTGTTCCTCTTCACCAGTCTTCTCATGCACTGTTCTTCACCAGTCTCTCCTGCACTGTTCCACTTCACTGGTCTCTTCTGCGCCATTCCTCTTGACCATTCTTCTCCTGCACTCTTCCTCTTCACTATTTTTTGCTGCGTAATTCATCTTCACCAGCCTCTCCTGCGCTGTTCCTCTTCACCATTCTTCTCTTGCACTGTTCCTCTTTACCAGTCTCTCCTGCACTGTTCCTCTTCACCAGTCTCTTTTGCGCTGTTCCTCTTCAGCCATTCTCTTCCTGCACTGTTCCTCTTCACCAGTCTCTCCTGCACTGTTCCCCTTCACCAGATTCTGCTGCGCTGTTCCTCTTCACAAGTCTCTTCTGCGCTGTTCCTCTTCATCATTCTTCTCCTGCACTGTTCCTCTTCACCAGTCTTCTCCTGCACTGTTCTTCACCAGTCTCTCCTGCACTGTTCCTCTTCACTGGTCTCTTCTGCGCTATTCCTCTTGACCATTCTTCTCCTCCGCTGCTCCTCTTCATCAATCTCTCCTGTGCTGTTCCTCTGCACAAGTCTTTTCTTGCGCTGTTCCTCTTCACCAGTCTCTCCTGCACTCTTCCTATTCACCAGTTTGTCATGTGCCTTTCCCCTTCACCAGTCTTCGCCAGCGTTGTTCCTCTTCACCAGCCTTCTCCAGCACTGTTCCTATTCACCAGTCTTCTCCTGCACGGTTCCTCTTCACCAGTTTCTCCTTCGCTGTTCCTTTTCACCATTCTTCTCCTGTGCTGTTCCCGTTCTTCATTCTCTCCTGCGCCTTTCCTCTTCTTCTTTCTTCTCCTGCACTGTTCCTCTTCACTATTTTTTGCTGCATAATTCATCTTCACCAGCCTCTCCTGCGCTGTTCCTCTTCACCATTCTTCTCCTGAACTGTTCCTCTTCACCAGTCTCTCCTACACTGTTCCTCTTCACCAGTCTCTCCTGCGCTGTTCCTCTTCAGCCATTCTTCTCCTGCACTGTTCCTCTTCACCACTTTCTCCTGCGCTGTTCCTCTTCACCAGTTTCTCCTGCGCTGTTCCTTTTCGCCATTCTTCTCCTGCACTGTCCGTCTTCACCAGTCTCTCCTGCGCTGTTCCTATTCACCAGTCTCTCCTGCTCTGTTTCCCTTCACCAGGTTCTGCTGCGCTGTTCCTCTTCACAAGTCTCTTCTGCGCTGTTCCTCTTCACCATTCTTCTCCTGCACTGTTCCTCTTCACCAGTCTTCTCCTGCACTGTTCTTCACCAGTCTCTCCTGCAGTGTTCCTCTTTACTGTTCTCTCCTGCGCTATTCCTCTTGACCATTCTTAACCTGCGCTATTCCTCTTCACCAATCTCTCCTGTGCTGTTCCTCTTCACCAGTCTTTTCTTGCACTGTTCCTCTTCACCAGTCTCTCCTGCACTGTTCCTATTCACCAGTTTCTCATATGCTGTTCCTCTTCACCAGTCTCTCCCGCGCCTTTCCTCTTCTCCATTCTTCTCTTGCACTGTTCATCTTCACCTTTTTCTCCTGCACTGTTCCCCTTCATCAGTCTCTCCTGCACTGTTCCTCTTCACCATTCTTCTCCTGCACTGTTCCTCTTCACCATTCTTCTCCTGCACTGTTCCCCTTCATCAGTCTCTCCTGCACTGTTCCTCTTCACCATTCTTCTCCTTCACTGTTCCTCTTCACCAGTCCCTCCAATGCTATTCCTCTTGACCAGTTTCTCTTGTGCTGTTCCCCTTCATCAGTCTCTCCTGCGCTATTCCTCTTCACCATTCTTCTCCTGCACTGTTCCACTTCACCAGTTTTCTGCTGCACTGTTCCTCTTCATCATTTTCTCCTGCGCTGTTCCACTTCATCAGTCTCTGCAGCACTGTTCCTCTTCACCAGTCTTCTCCTGCACTGTTCTTCACCAGTCTCTCCTGCACTGTTCCTCTTCACTGGTCTCTTCTGTGCCATTCCTCTTGACCATTCTTCTCCTGCACTCTTCCTATTCACCAGTCTCTCCTGCGCCTTTCCTCTTCTCCATTCTTCTCCTGCACTGTTCCTCTTCACTATTTATTGCCGCGTAATTCATCTTCACCAGCCTCTCCTGCGCTGTTCCTCTTCACCATTCTTCTCTGGCACTGTTCCTCTTTACCAGTCTCTCCTGCACTGTTCCTCTTCACCAGTCTCTCGTGCGCTGTTCCTCTTCAGCCATTCTCTTCCTGCACTGTTCCTCTTCACCAGTCTCTGCTGCACTGTTCCCCTTCACCAGATTCTGCTGCGCTGTTCCTCTTCACAAGTCTCTTCTGCGCTGTTCCTCTTCACCATTCTTCTCCTGCACTGTTCCGCTTCACCAGTCTTCTCCTGCACTGTTCTTCACCAGTCTCTCCTGCACTGTTCCTCTTCACTGGTCTCTTCTGCGCTATTCCTCTTGACCATTCTTCTCCTGCGCTGTTCCTCTTCACCAATCTCTCCTGTGCTGTTCCTCTGCACAAGTCTTTTCTTGCGCTGTTCCTCTTCACCAGTCTATCCTGCACTCTTCCTATTCACCAGTTTCTCATGTGCTTTTCCTCTTCACCAGTCTTCGCCTGCGTTGTTCCTCTTCACCAGCCTTCTCCTGCACTGTTCCTATTCACCAGTCTTCTCCTGCACTGTTCCCCATCATCAGTCTCTCCTGTACTGTTCCTCTTCACCATTCTTCTCCTTCTCCTGCACTGTTCCTCTTCACCATTCTTCTCCTGCACTGTTGCTCCTCACCAGTCTTCTCCTGCACTGTTCCCCTTCATCAGTCTCTCCTGCACTGTTCCTCTTCACCATTCTTCTCCTTCACTGTTCCCCTTCACCAATCCCTCCAATGCTGTTCCTCTTCACCAGTTTCTCTTGCACTGTTCCACTTCATCAGTCTCTCCTGTGCTATTCCTCTTCACCATTCTTCTCCTGCACTGTTCCACTTCACCAGTTTTCTCCTGCACTGTTCCTCTTCATCAGTTTCTCCTGCGCTGTTCCCCTTCATCAGTCTCTGCAGCACTGTTCCTCTTCACCAGTCTTCTCATGCACTGTTCTTCACCAGTCTCTCCTGCACTGTTCCACTTCACTGGTCTCTTCTGCGCCATTCCTCTTGACCATTCTTCTCCTGCACTCTTCCTCTTCACTATTTTTTGCTGCGTAATTCATCTTCACCAGCCTCTCCTGCGCTGTTCCTCTTCACCATTCTTCTCTTGCACTGTTCCTCTTTACCAGTCTCTCCTGCACTGTTCCTCTTCACCAGTCTCTTTTGCGCTGTTCCTCTTCAGCCATTCTCTTCCTGCACTGTTCCTCTTCACCAGTCTCTCCTGCACTGTTCCCCTTCACCAGATTCTGCTGCGCTGTTCCTCTTCACAAGTCTCTTCTGCGCTGTTCCTCTTCATCATTCTTCTCCTGCACTGTTCCTCTTCACCAGTCTTCTCCTGCACTGTTCTTCACCAGTCTCTCCTGCACTGTTCCTCTTCACTGGTCTCTTCTGCGCTATTCCTCTTGACCATTCTTCTCCTCCGCTGCTCCTCTTCATCAATCTCTCCTGTGCTGTTCCTCTGCACAAGTCTTTTCTTGCGCTGTTCCTCTTCACCAGTCTCTCCTGCACTCTTCCTATTCACCAGTTTGTCATGTGCCTTTCCCCTTCACCAGTCTTCGCCAGCGTTGTTCCTCTTCACCAGCCTTCTCCAGCACTGTTCCTATTCACCAGTCTTCTCCTGCACGGTTCCTCTTCACCAGTTTCTCCTTCGCTGTTCCTTTTCACCATTCTTCTCCTGTGCTGTTCCCATTCTTCATTCTCTCCTGCGCCTTTCCTCTTCTTCTTTCTTCTCCTGCACTGTTCCTCTTCACTATTTTTTGCTGCATAATTCATCTTCACCAGCCTCTCCTGCGCTGTTCCTCTTCACCATTCTTCTCCTGAACTGTTCCTCTTCACCAGTCTCTCCTACACTGTTCCTCTTCACCAGTCTCTCCTGCGCTGTTCCTCTTCAGCCATTCTTCTCCTGCACTGTTCCTCTTCACCACTTTCTCCTGCGCTGTTCCTCTTCACCAGTTTCTCCTGCGCTGTTCCTTTTCGCCATTCTTCTCCTGCACTGTCCGTCTTCACCAGTCTCTCCTGCGCTGTTCCTATTCACCAGTCTCTCCTGCTCTGTTTCCCTTCACCAGGTTCTGCTGCGCTGTTCCTCTTCACAAGTCTCTTCTGCGCTGTTCCTCTTCACCATTCTTCTCCTGCACTGTTCCTCTTCACCAGTCTTCTCCTGCACTGATCTTCACCAGTCTCTCCTGCAGTGTTCCTCTTTACTGGTCTCTCCTGCGCTATTCCTCTTGACCATTCTTAACCTGCGCTATTCCTCTTCACCAATCTCTCCTGTGCTGTTCCTCTTCACCAGTCTTTTCTTGCACTGTTCCTCTTCACCAGTCTCTCCTGCACTGTTCCTATTCACCAGTTTCTCATATGATGTTCCTCTTCACCAGTCTCTCCCGCGCCTTTCCTCTTCTCCATTCTTCTCTTGCACTGTTCATCTTCACCTTTTTCTCCTGCACTGTTCCCCTTCATCAGTCTCTCCTGCACTGTTCCTCTTCACCATTCTTCTCCTGCACTGTTCCTCTTCACCATTCTTCTCCTGCACTGTTCCCCTTCATCAGTCTCTCCTGCACTGTTCCTCTTCACCATTCTTCTCCTTCACTGTTCCTCTTCACCAGTCCCTCCAATGCTATTCCTCTTGACCAGTTTCTCTTGCGCTGTTCCCCTTCATCAGTCTCTCCTGCGCTATTCCTCTTCACCATTCTTCTCCTGCACTGTTCCTCTTCACCATTCTTCTCCTGCACTGTTCCCCTTCATCAGTCTCTCCTGCACTGTTCCTCTTCACCATTCTTCTCCTTCACTGTTCCTCTTCACCAGTCCCTCCAATGCTATTCCTCTTGACCAGTTTCTCTTGCGCTGTTCCCCTTCATCAGTCTCTCCTGCGCTATTCCTCTTCACCATTCTTCTCCTGCACTGTTCCACTTCACCAGTTTTCTGCTGCACTGTTCCTCTTCATCAGTTTCTCCTGCGCTGTTCCACTTCATCAGTCTCTGCAGCACTGTTCCTCTTCACCAGTCTTCTCCTGCACTGTTCTTCACCAGTCTCTCCTGCACTGTTCCTCTTCACTGGTCTCTTCAGTGCCATTCCTCTTGACCATTCTTCTCCTGCACTCTTCCTATTCACCAGTCTCTCCTGCGCCTTTCCTCTTCTCCATTCTTCTCCTGCACTGTTCCTCTTCACTATTTTTTGCTGCATAATTCATCTTCACCAGCCTCTCCTGCGCTGTTCCTCTTCACCATTCTTCTCTGGCACTGTTCCTCTTTACCAGTCTCTCCTGCACTGTTCCTCTTCACCAGTCTCTCGTGCGCTGTTCCTCTTCAGCCATTCTCTTCCTGCACTGTTCCTCTTCACCAGTCTCTGCTGCACTGTTCCCCTTCACCAGATTCTGCTGCGCTGTTCCTCTTCACAAGTCTCTTCTGCGCTGTTCCTCTTCACCATTCTTCTCCTGCACTGTTCCTCTTCACCAGTCTTCTCCTGCACTGTTCTTCACCAGTCTCTCCTGCACTGTTCCTCTTCACTGGTCTCTTCTGCGCTATTCCTCTTGACCATTCTTCTCCTGCGCTGTTCCTCTTCACCAATCTCTCCTGTGCTGTTCCTCTGCACAAGTCTTTTCTTGCGCTGTTCCTCTTCACCAGTCTATCCTGCACTCTTCCTATTCACCAGTTTCTCATGTGCTTTTCCTCTTCACCAGTCTTCGCCTGCGTTGTTCCTCTTCACCAGCCTTCTCCTGCACTGTTCCTATTCACCAGTCTTCTCCTGCACTGTTCCTCTTCTCCAGTTTCTCCTTCGCTGTTCCTTTTCACCATTCTTCTCCTGAGCTGTTCCCCTTCATCAGTCTCTCCTGCGCTATTCCTCTTCACCATTCTTCTCCTGCACTGTTCCTCTTCACCAGTCTCGCCTGCGCCTTTCCTCTTCTCCATTCTTCTCCTGCACTGTTCCTCTTCACTATTTTTTGCTGCGTAATTCATCTTCACCAGCCTCTCCTGCGCTGTTCCTCTTCACCATTCTTCTCTTGCACTGTTCCTCTTTACCAGTCTCTCCTGCACTGTTCCTCTTCACCAGTCTCTTGTGCGCTGTTCCTCTTCAGCCATTCTCTTCCTGCACTGTTCCTCTTCACCAGTCTCTGCTGCACTGTTCCCCTTCACCAGATTCTGCTGCGCTGTTCCTCTTCACAAGTCTCTTCTGCGCTGTTCCTCTTCACCATTCTTCTCCTGCACTGTTCCTCTTCACCAGTCTCTGCTGCACTGTTCCCCTTCACCAGATTCTGCTGCGCTGATCCTCTTCACCAGTCTCTCCTGCACTGTTCCTCTTCACTGGTCTCTTCTGCGCTATTCCTCTTGACCATTCTTCTCCTGCGCTGTTCCTCTTCACCAATCTCTCCTGTGCTGTTCCTCTGCACAAGTCTTTTCTTGCGCTGTTCCTCTTCACCAGTCTATCCTATACTCTTCCTATTCACCAGTTTCTCATGTGCTTTTCCTCCTCACCAGTCTTCGCCTGCGTTGTTCCACTTCACCAGCCTTCTCCTGCACTGTTCCTATTCACCAGTCTTCTCCTGCACTGTTCCTCTTCCCCAGTTTCTCCTTCGCTGTTCCTTTTCACCATTCTTCTCCTGAGCTGTTCCCCTTCATCAGTCTCTCCTGCGCTACTCCTCTTCACCATTCTTCTCCTGCACTGTTCCTCTTCACCAGTCTCGCCTGCGCCTTTCCTCTTCTCCATTCTTCTCCTGCACTGTTCCTCTTCACTATTTTTTGCTGCATAATTCATCTTCCCCAGCCTCTCCTGCGCTGTTCCTCTTCACCATTCTTCCCCTGCACTGTTCCTCTTCACCAGTCTCTCCTGCACTGTTCCTCTTCACCAGTCTCTCCTGCGCTGTTCCTCTTCAGCCATTCTTCTCCTGCACTGTTCCTCTTCACCAGTCATCTCCTGCACTGTTCCACTTCACTAGTTTCTCCTGCTCTGTTCCTCTTCACTAGTTTCTCCTGCGCTGTTCCTTTTCACCATTCTTCTCCTGCACTGTCCGTCTTCACCAGTCTCTCCTGCGCTGTTCCTCTTCACAAGTCTCTTTTGCGCTGTTCCTCTTCACCATTCTTCTCCTGCACTGTTTCTCTTCACCAGTCTTCTCCTGCACTGTTCTTCACCAGTCTCTCCTGCACTGTTCCTCTTTACTGGTCTCTCCTGCGCTATTTCTCTTGACCATTCTTCTCCTGCGCTATTCCTCTTCACCAATCTCTCCTGTGCTCTTCCTCTTCACCAGTCTTTTCTTGCGCTGTTCCTCTTCACCAGTCTCTCCTCAACTGTACCTATTCACTAGTTTCTCATGTGCTGTTCCTCTTCACCAATCTCTCCTGCACCATTCCTCTTCTCCATTCTTCTCCTGTACTGTTCCTCTTCACCTTTTTCTCCTGCACTGTTCCCCTTCATCAGTCTCTCCTGTACTGTTCCTCTTCACCATTCTTCTCCTGCTCCAGCACTGTCCCTCTTCACCTGTTTCTCCTGCGCTGTTCCTCTTCACCAGTTTCTCCTTCGCTGTTCGTTTTCGCCATTCTTCACCTGCGCTGTCCGTCTTCACCAGTCTCTGCTGCGCTGTTCTTCTTCACCAGTCTCTCCTGCACTGTTCCTCTTTACCAGTCTCTCCTGCACTGTTCCCCTTCACCAGGTTCTGCTGCGCTGTTCCTCTTCACAAGTCTCTTCTGCGCTGTTCCTCTTCACCATTCTTCTCCTGCACTGTTCCTCTTCACCAGTCTTCTCCTGCACTGTTCTTCACCAGTCTCTCCTGCACTGTTCCTCTTCACTGGTCTCTCCTGCGCTATTCCTCTTGACCATGCTTCTCCTCTGCTGTTCCACCTCACCAATCTCTCCTGCACTGTCCGTCTTCACCAGTCTCTCCTGCGTTGTTCTTCTTCACCAGTCTCTCCTGCACTGTTCCTCTTCACCAGTCTCTCCTGCGCTGTTCCTCTTCACTAGTCTCTCCTGCGCTGTTCCGATTCACCAGTTTCTCATGTGCTGTTCGTCTGCACCAGACTATTGTTGCACTGTTCCTCTTCATCATTCTTCGCCTGCATTGTTCCTCTTCTCCAGCCTTCACCTACACTGTTACTCTTCACCAGCCATCTCCTGCACTGTTCCTCTTCACCAGCCTCTCCTGCGCTGTTCCTCTTTACCAGTCTCCCCTGCACTGTTCCTCTTCACCAGTCTCTCCTGCGCTGTTCTTTTTCGCCATTCTTCTCCTGTGCTGTCCGTCTTCACCAGTCTCTCCTGTACTGTTCTTCTTCACCAGTCTCTCCTGCACTGTTCCTCTTCAAGAGTCTCTCCTGCGCTGTTCCTCTTCACCATTCTTCTCCTGCTCCAGCACTGTCCCTCTTCACCTGTTTCTCCTGCACTGTTCCTCTTCACCAGTTTCTCCTTCGCTGTTCGTTTTCGCCATTCTTCACCTGCGCTGTCCGTCTTCACCAGTCTCTGCTGCGCGGTTCTTCTTCACCAGTCTCTCCTCCGCCTTTCCTCTTCTCCATTCTTCTCCTGCACTGTTCCTCTTCACCTTTTTCTCCTGCACTGTTCCTCATCACCAGTCTTCTCCTGTGCTGCTCCTCTTCACTAGTCTCTCCTGCGCTGTTCCTATTCACCAGTTTCTCATGTGCTGTTCCTCTGCACCAGACTTTTGTTGCACTGTTCCTCTTCACCATTCTTCGCCTGCGTTGTTCCTCTTCACCAGCCTTCACCTACACTGTTCCTCTTCACCAGTCATCTCCTGCACTGTTGCTCTTCACCAGTTTCTCCTGCACTGTTCCTCTTCACCAGTTTCTCCTGCGCTGTTCCTTTTCGCCATTCTTCTCCTGCGCTGTCCGTCTTCACCAGTCTCTCCTGCACTGTTCTTCTTCACCAGTCCCTCCTACACTGTTCCTCTTCACCAGTCTCTGCTGCACTGTTCCCCTTCACCAGATTCTTCTGCGCTGTTCCTCTTCACAAGTCTCTTCTGCGCTGTTCCTCTTCACCATTCTTCTCTTGCACTGTTGCTCTTCACCAGTCTTCTCCTGCACTGTTCTTCACCAGTCTCTCCTGCACTGTTACCTCTTCACTGGTCTCTCCTGCGCTATTCCTCTTCACCAATCTCTCCTGTGCTGTTCCTCTGCACAAGTCTTTTCTTGCGCTGTTTCTCTTCACCAGTCTCTCCTGCATTGTTCCTATTCACCAGTTTCTCATGTGCTGTTCCTCCTCACCAGTCTTAGCCTGCGTTGTTCGTCTTCACCAGCCTTCTCCTGCACTGCTCTTATTCACCAGTCTTCTCCTGCACTGTTCCTCTTCACCAGTTTCTCCTTCGCTGTTCCTTTTCACCATTCTTCTCCTGTGCTGTTCCCCTTCATCAGTCTCTCCTGCGCTATTCCTCTTCACCATTCTTCTCCTGCACGGTTCCTCTTCACCAGTCTCTCCTGCGCCTTTCCGCTTCTCCATTCTTCTCCTGCACTGTTCCTCTTCTCTATTTTTTGCTGCATAATTCATCGTCACCAGCCTCTCCTGCGCTGTTCCTCTTCACCATTCTTCTCCTGCACTGTTCCTCTTCACTAGTCTCTCCTGCACTGTTCCTCTTCACCAGTCTCTCCTGCGCTGTTCCTCTTCAGCTATTCTTCTCCTGCACTGTTCCTCTTCACCAGTCTTCTCCTGTGCTGTTCCTCTTCACTAGTCTCTCCTGCGCTGTTCCTATTCACCAGTTTCTCATGTGCTGTTACTCTGCACCAGACTTTTGTTGCACTGTTCCTCTTCACCATTCTTCGCCTGCGTTGTTCCTCTTCACCAGCCTTCACCTACACTGTTCCTCTTCACCAGTCATCTCCTGCACTGTTCCTATTCACCAGTTTCTCCTGCGATGTTCCTCTTCACCAGTTTCTCCTGCGCTGTTCCTTTTCGCCATTCTTGTCCTGCGCTGTCCGTCTTCACCAGTCTCTCCTGCGCTATTCTTCTTCACCGGTCTCTCCTGTACTGTTCCTCTTCACCAGTTTCTCCTGCACTGTTCCACTTCACCAGGTTCTGCTGCGCTGTTCCTCTTCACAAGTCTCTTCTGCGCTGTTCCTCTTCACCATTCTTCTCTTGCACTGTTGCTCTTCACCAGTCTTCTCCTGCACTGTTCTTCACCAGTCTCTCCTGCACTGTTACCTCTTCACTGCTCTCTCCTGCGCTATTCCTCTTGACCATTCTTCTACTGCGCTGTTCCTCTTCACCAATCTCTCCTGTGCTGTTCTTCTTCACCAGTCTCTCCTGCACTGTTCCTATTCACCAGTTTCTCATGTGCTGATCCTCTTCACCAGTCTCTCCTGCGCCTTTCCTCTTCTCCATTCTTCTCTTGCACTGTTCATCTTCACCTTTTCCTCCTGCACTTTTCCCCTTCACCAGTCTCTCCTGCACTGTTCCTCTTCACCATTCTTCTCCTGCTCCTGCACTGTTCCTCTTCACCATTCTTCTCCTGCACTGTTCCTCTTCACCAGTCTTCTCCTGCACTGTTCCCCTTTATCAGTCTCTCCTGCACTGTTCCTCTTCACCATTCTTCTCCTTCACTGTTCCCCTTCACCAGTCCCTCCAATGCTGTTCCTCTCCACCAGTTTCTCCTGCGCTGTTCCCCTTCATCATTCTCTCCTGCGCTATTCCTCTTCACCATTCTTCTCCTGCACTGTTCCTCTTCACCAGTCTCTCCTGCACTCTTCCTATTCACTAGTCTCTCCTGCGCCTTTCCTATTCTCCATTCTTCTCCTGCACTGTTCCTCTTCACTAGTTTTTGCTGCGTAATTCATCTTCAGCAGCCTCTCCTGCGCTGTTCCTCTTCACCATTCTTCTCCTGCACTGCTCCTCTTTACCAGTCTCTCCTGCCCTGTTCCTCTTCACCAGTCTCTCCTGTGCTGTTCTTCCTCAGCCATTCTTCTCCTGCACTGTTCCTCTTCACCAGTCTCTCCTGCACTGTTCCCCTTCACCAGATTCTGCTGCGCTGTTCCTCTTCACAAGTCTCTTTGCGCTCTTCCTCTTCACCATTCTTCTCCTGTACTGTTCCTCTGCAGAAGTCTTTTCTGGCGCTGTTCCTCTTCACCAGTCTCTCCTGCACTTTTCCTATTCACCACTTTCTCATGTGCTGTTCCTCTTCACCAGTCTTCGCCTGCGTTGTTCCTCTTCACCAGCCTTCTCCTGCACCCTTCCTATTCACCAGTCTTCGCCTGCACTGTTCCTCTTCCCCAGTTACTCCTTCGCTGTTCCTCTTCACCAGTCTTTTCTTATGCTGTTCCTCTTCACCAGACTCTCCTGCACTGTTCCTATTCACCAGTTTCTCATGTGATGTTCCTCTTCACCAGTCTCTCCTGCGCCTTTCCTCTTCTCCATTCTTCTCCTGCACTGTTCCTCTTCACCTTTTTCTCCTGCACTGTTCCTCATCACCAGTCTTCTCCTGTGCTGCTCCTCTTCACTAGTCTCTCCTGCGCTGTTCCTATTCACCAGTTTCTCATGTGCTGTTCCTCTGCACCAGACTTTTGTTGCACTGTTCCTCTTCACCATTCTTCGCCTGCGTTGTTCCTCTTCACCAGCCTTCACCTACACTGTTCCTCTTCACCAGTCATCTCCTGCACTGTTGCTCTTCACCAGTTTCTCCTGCGCTGTTCCTCTTCACCAGTTTCTCCTGCGCTGTTCCTTTTCGCCATTCTTCTCCTGCGCTGTCCGTCTTCACCAGTCTCTCCTGCACTGTTCTTCTTCACCAGTCCCTCCTACACTGTTCCTCTTCACCAGTCTCTGCTGCACTGTTCCCCTTCACCAGATTCTTCTGCGCTGTTCCTCTTCACAAGTCTCTTCTGCGCTGTTCCTCTTCACCATTCTTCTCTTGCACTGTTGCTCTTCACCAGTCTTCTCCTGCACTGTTCTTCACCAGTCTCTCCTGCACTGTTACCTCTTCACTGGTCTCTCCTGCGCTATTCCTCTTCACCAATCTCTCCTGTGCTGTTCCTCTGCACAAGTCTTTTCTTGCGCTGTTTCTCTTCACCAGTCTCTCCTGCATTGTTCCTATTCACCAGTTTCTCATGTGCTGTTCCTCCTCACCAGTCTTAGCCTGCGTTGTTCGTCTTCACCAGCCTTCTCCTGCACTGCTCTTATTCACCAGTCTTCTCCTGCACTGTTCCTCTTCACCAGTTTCTCCTTCGCTGTTCCTTTTCACCATTCTTCTCCTGTGCTGTTCCCCTTCATCAGTCTCTCCTGCGCTATTCCTCTTCACCATTCTTCTCCTGCACGGTTCCTCTTCACCAGTCTCTCCTGCGCCTTTCCGCTTCTCCATTCTTCTCCTGCACTGTTCCTCTTCTCTATTTTTTGCTGCATAATTCATCGTCACCAGCCTCTCCTGCGCTGTTCCTCTTCACCATTCTTCTCCTGCACTGTTCCTCTTCACTAGTCTCTCCTGCACTGTTCCTCTTCACCAGTCTCTCCTGCGCTGTTCCTCTTCAGCTATTCTTCTCCTGCACTGTTCCTCTTCACCAGTCTTCTCCTGTGCTGTTCCTCTTCACTAGTCTCTCCTGCGCTGTTCCTATTCACCAGTTTCTCATGTGCTGTTACTCTGCACCAGACTTTTGTTGCACTGTTCCTCTTCACCATTCTTCGCCTGTGTTGTTCCTCTTCACCAGCCTTCACCTACACTGTTCCTCTTCACCAGTCATCTCCTGCACTGTTCCTATTCACCAGTTTCTCCTGCGATGTTCCTCTTCACCAGTTTCTCCTGCGCTGTTCCTTTTCGCCATTCTTGTCCTGCGCTGTCCGTCTTCACCAGTCTCTCCTGCGCTATTCTTCTTCACCGGTCTCTCCTGTACTGTTCCTCTTCACCAGTTTCTCCTGCACTGTTCCACTTCACCAGGTTCTGCTGCGCTGTTCCTCTTCACAAGTCTCTTCTGCGCTGTTCCTCTTCACCATTCTTCTCTTGCACTGTTGCTCTTCACCAGTCTTCTCCTGCACTGTTCTTCACCAGTCTCTCCTGCACTGTTACCTCTTCACTGCTCTCTCCTGCGCTATTCCTCTTGACCATTCTTCTACTGCGCTGTTCCTCTTCACCAATCTCTCCTGTGCTGTTCTTCTTCACCAGTCTCTCCTGCACTGTTCCTATTCACCAGTTTCTCATGTGCTGATCCTCTTCACCAGTCTCTCCTGCGCCTTTCCTCTTCTCCATTCTTCTCTTGCACTGTTCATCTTCACCTTTTCCTCCTGCACTTTTCCCCTTCACCAGTCTCTCCTGCACTGTTCCTCTTCACCATTCTTCTCCTGCTCCTGCACTGTTCCTCTTCACCATTCTTCTCCTGCACTGTTCCTCTTCACCAGTCTTCTCCTGCACTGTTCCCCTTTATCAGTCTCTCCTGCACTGTTCCTCTTCACCATTCTTCTCCTTCACTGTTCCCCTTCACCAGTCCCTCCAATGCTGTTCCTCTCCACCAGTTTTTCCTGCGCTGTTCCCCTTCATCAGTCTCTCCTGCGCTATTCCTCTTCACCATTCTTCTCCTGCACTGTTCCACATCACAGTTTTCTCCTGCACTGTTCCTCTTCATCAGTTTCTCCTGCGCTGTTCCCCTTCATCAGTCTCTCCTGCACTGTTCCTCTTCACCAGTCTTCTCCTGCACTGTTCTTCACCAGTTCTTCCTGCACTGTCCTCTTCAGTGGTCTTTTCTGCGCTATTCCTCTTGACCATTCTTCTCCTGCAATCTTCCTATTCACCAGTCTCTCCGGCGCCTTTCCTCTTCTCCATTCTTCTCCTGCACTGTTCCTCATTACTATTTTTAGCTGCGTAATTCATCTTCACCAGCCTCTCCTGCGCTGTTCCTCTTCACCATTCTTCTCCTGCACTGTTCCTCTTCACCAGTCTTCTCCTTCACTGTTCTTCACTAGTCTCTCCTGTACTGTTTCTCTTCACTGGTCTCTTCTGCGCTATTCTTCTTGACCATTCTTCTCCTGTGCGGTTCCTCTTCACCAATCTCTCCTGTGCTGTTCCTCTGCACAAGTCTTTTCTTGCGCTGTACCACTTCACCAGTCTCTCCTGCACTGTTCCTATTCACCAGTTTCTCATGTGCTGTTCCTCTTCACCAGTATTCGCCTGCATTGTTCCTCTTCACCAGCCTTCTCCTTCGCTATTCCTCTTCATCATTCTTCTCCTGCACTGTTCCTCTTCACCAGTCTCCCCT
Source organism: Cetorhinus maximus (assembly GCF_964194155.1). Lineage (NCBI taxonomy): Eukaryota > Metazoa > Chordata > Chondrichthyes > Lamniformes > Cetorhinidae > Cetorhinus > Cetorhinus maximus. The sequence goes on from NC_135883.1 coordinate 47,153,093, forward strand.
GCGCTTTTCCTCTTCTCCATTTTTCTGCTGCACTGTTCCTCTTCATTATTTTTTGCTGCATAATTCATCTTCACCAGCCTCTCCTGCGCTGTTCCTCTTCACCATTCTTCTCCTGCACTGTTCCTCTTCAACAGTCTCTCCTGCACTGTTCCTCTTCACCAGTCTCTCCTGCGCTGTTCCTCTTCAGCCTTTCTTCACCTGCGCTGTTCCTCTTCACCAGTCATCTCCTGTGCTGTTCCTCTTCACTGGTCTCTCCTGCGCTGTTCCTGTTCACCAGTTTCTCATGTGCTGTTCCTCTGCACCAGACTTTTGTTGCACTGTTCCTCTTCACCGTTCTTCGCCTGCGTTGATCCTCTTCACCAGCCTTAACCTACACTGTTCATCTTCACCAGTCATTTCGTGCACTGTTGCTCTTCACCAGTTTCTCCTGTGCTGTTCCTTTTCGCCATTCTTGTCCTGCGCTGTCCGTCTTCACCAGTCTCTCCTGCTCTGTTCTTCTTCAGCAGTCTCTCCTGCACTGTTCCTCTTCACCAGTCTCCCCTGCACTGTTCCCCTTCACCAGGTTCTGCTGCGCTGTTCCTCTTCACCATTCTTCTCCTGCACTGTTCCTCTTCACCATTCTTCTCCTGCACTGTTCTTCACCAGTCTCTCCTGCACTGTTCCTCTTTACTGGTCTCTCCTGCGCTATTCCTCTTGACCATTCTTCTCCTGCGCTATTCCTCTTCACCAATCTCTCCTGTGCTGTTCCTCTACACCAGTTTTTTCTTGCGCTTTTCCTCTTCACCAGACTCTCCTGCACTGTTCCTATTCACCAGTTTCTCATGTGCTGTTCCTCTTCACCAGTCTCTCATGCAACTTTCCTCTTCTCCATTCTTCTCCTGCACTGTTCCTATTCAACTTTTTCTCCTGCACTGTTCCCCTTCATCAGTCTCTCCTGTATTGTTCCTCTTCACCATTCTTCTCCTGCTCCAGCACTGTCCCTCTTCACCAGCTTCTCCTGCGCTGTTCCTCTTCACCAGTTTCTCCTTCGCTGTTCGTTTTCGCCATTCTTCACCTGCGCTGTCCGTCTTCACCAGTCTCTCCTGCGCTGTTCTTCTTCACCAGTCTCTCCTGCACTGTTCCTCTTCACCAGTCTCTCCTGCACTGTTCCCCTTCACCAGGTTCTGCTGCGCTGTTCCTCTTCACAAGTCTCTTCTGCGCTGTTCCTCTTCACCATTCTTCTCCTGCACTGTTCCTCTTCACCAGTCTTCTCCTGCACTGTTCTTCACCAGTCTCTCCTGCACTGTTCCTCTTCACTGGTCTCTCCTGCGCTATTCCTCTTGACCATTCTTCTCGTACCCTGTTCCGCTTCACCAATCTCTCCTGTGCTGTTCTTCTTCACCAGTCTTTTCTTGCGCTGTTCCTCTTCACCAGTCTCCCCTGCACTGTTCCTATTCCCCAGTTTCTCATGTGCTGTTCCTCTTGACCAGTCTCTCCTGCGCCTTTCCTCTTCTCCATTCTTCTCTTGCACTGTTCATCTTCACCTTTTTCTCCTTCACTGTTCCCCTTCATCAGTCTCTCCTGCACTGTTCCTCTTCACCATTATTCTCCTTCACTGTTGCCCTTCACCAGTCCCTCCAATGCTGTTCCTCTTCACCAGTTTCTCCTACACTGTTCCCCTTCATCAGTCTCTCCTGCACTGTTCCACTTCACCAATCTTCTCCTGCACTGTTCCTCTTCATCAGTTTCTCCTGTGCTGTTCCCCTTGATCAGTCTCTCCTGCACTGTTCCTCTTCACCATTCTTCTCCTGCACTCTTCCTAGTCACCAGTCTCTCCTGCACTCTTCCTATTCACCAGTTTCCCCTGCGCCTTTCCTCTGCCTCATTCTTCTCGTGCACTGTTCCTCTTCACTATTTTTTGCTGCGTCATTCATCTTCACCAGCCTCTCCTGCGCTGTTTCTCTTCACCATTCTTCTCCTGCACTGCTCCTCTTTACCAGTCTCTCCTGCACTGTTCCTCTTCACCAGTCTCTCCTGTGCTGTTCTTCCTCAGCCATTCTTCTCCTGCACTGTTCCTCTTCACCAGTCTCTCCTGCACTGTTCCCCTTCACCAGATTCTGCTGCGCTGTTCCTCTTCACAGGTCTCTTTGCGCTCTTCCTCTTCACCATTCTTCTCCTGTACTGTTCCACTGCACAAGTCTTTTCTTGCGCTGTTCCTCTTCACCAGTCTCTCCTGCACTTTTCCTATTCACCACTTTCTCATGTGCTGTTCCTCTTCACCAGTTTTCGCCTGCGTTGTTCCTCTTCACCAGCCTTCTCCTGCACCCTTCCTATTCACCAGTCTTCTCCTGCACTGTTCCTCTTCCCCAGTTTCTCCTTCACTGTTCCTTTTCACCATTCTTCTCCTGTGCTGTTCCTCTTCATCAGTCTCTCCAGCGCTATTCCTCTTCACCATTCTTCTCCTGAACTGTTCCTCTTCACGAGTCTCTCCTGCGCCTATCCTCTTCTCAATTCTTCTCCTGCGCTCTTCCTCTTCACTGTTTTTTGCTGCGTAATTCATCTTCACCAGTCTCTCCTGCGCTGTTCCTCTTCACCATTCTTCTCCTGCACTGTTCCTCTTTACCAGTCTCTCCTGCACTGTTCCTCTTCACCAGTCTCTCCCGCGCTGTTCCTCTTCTGCCATTCTTCTCCTGCACTTTTCTTCTTCACCAGTCTTCCCTTGTGCTGTTCCTCTTCACTAGTCTCTCCTGCGCTGTTGCTATTCACCAGTTTCTCATGTGCTGTTCCTATGCAGCAGACCTTTGTTGCACTGTTCCTCTTCACCATTTTTCGCCTGCGTTGTTCCTCTTCACCAGCCTTCACCTATACTGTTCCTTTTCACCAGTCTTCTCCTGCACTGTTCCTCTTCACCAGTTTCTCCTGCACTGTTCCTCTTCACCAGTTTCTCCTGCGCTGTTCCTTTGCGCCATTCTTCTCCTGCACTGTCCGTCTTCAGCAGTCTCTCCTGCGCAGTTCTTCTTCACGAGTCTCCTGCACTGTTCCTCTTCACCAGTCTCTCCTGCACTGTTCCCCTTCACCAGGTTCTGCTGCGCTGTTCCTCTTCACAAGTCTCTTCTGCACTGTTCCTCTTCACCATTCTTCTCCTGCACTGTTCCTCTTCACCAGTCTTCTCCTGCACTGTACTTCACCAGTCTCTCCTGCACTGTTCCTCTTCACTGATCTCTCCTGCCTTATTCCTCTTGACCATTCTTCTCCTGCGCTGTTCCTCTTCATGAATCTCTCTTGTGCTGTTCCTTTTCACCAGTCTTTTCTTGCGCTGTTCCTCTTCACCAGTCTCTCCTGCACTGTTCCTATTCACGAGTTTCTCATGTGCTGTTCCTCTTCACCAATCTCTCCTGCGCCTTACCTCTTCTCCATTCTTCTCCTGCACTGTTCCTCTTCACCTTTTTCTCCTGCACTGTTCCCCTTCATCAGTCTCTCCTGTACTGTTCCTCTTCACCATTTTTCTCCTGCTCCTGCACTGTCCCTCTTCACCAGTTTCTCCTGCGCTGTTCCTCTTCACCAGTTTCTCCTTCGCTGTTCCTTTTTGCCATTCTTCTCCTGCGCTGTCCGTCTTCACCAGTCTCTCCTGCGCTGTTCTTCTTCATCAGTCTCTCTTGCACTGATCCTCTTCACCAATCCCTCCTGCACTGTTCCCCTTCATCAGGTTCTGCTGCGCTGTTCCTCTTCACAAGTCTCTTCTGCGCTGTTCCTCTTCACCATTCTTCTCCTGCACTGTTCCTCTTCACCAGTGTTCTCCTGCACTGTTCTTCACCAGTCTCTCCTGCACTGTTCCTCTTCACTGGACTCTCCGGCGCTATGCCTCTTGACCATTCTTCTCCTCCACTGTTCCTCCTCACCAATCTCTCCTGTGCTGTTCCTCTTCACCAGTCTTTTCTTACGCTGTTCCTCTTCACCAGTCTCTCCTGCACTGACCCTATTCACCAGTTTCTCATGTGCTGTTCCTCTTCACCAGTCTCTCCTGCGCCTTTCCTCTTCTCCATTCTTCTCCTGCACTGTTCCTCTTCACCTTTTTCTCCTGCACTGTTCCTCATCACCAGTCTTCTCCTGTGCTGTTCCTCTTCACTAGTCTCTCCTGCGCTGTTCCTATTCACCAGTTTCTCATGTGCTGTTCCTCTGCACCAGACTTTTGTTGCACTGTTCCTCTTCACCATTCTTCGCCTGCTTTGTTCCTCTTCACCAGCCTTCACCTACACTCTTCCTCTTCACCAGTCATCTCCTGCACTGTCCGTCTTCACCAGTCTCTCCTGCGCTGTTCTTCTTCACCAGTCCCTCCTGCACTGTTCCTCTTCACCAGTCTCTCCTGCACTGTTCCCCTTCACCAGATTCTGCTGTGCTGTTCCTCCTCACAAGTCTCTTCTGCGCTGTTCCTCTTCACCATTCTTCTCTTGCACTGTTGCTCTTCACCAGTCTTCTCCTGCACTGTTCTTCACCAGTCTCTCCTGCACTGTTACCTCTTTACTGGTCTCTCCTGCGCTATTCCTCTTCACCAATCTCTCCTGTGCTGTTCCTCTGCACAAGTCTTTTCTTGCGCTGTTTCTCTTCACCAGCCTTCTCCTGCACTGTTCCTATTCACCAGTTTCTCATGTGCTGTTCCTCTTCACCAGTCTTCGCCTGCGTTGTTCCTCTTCACCAGCCTTCTCCTGCACTGCTCCTATTCAGCAGTCTTCTCCTGCACTGTTCCTCTTCACCAGTTTCTCCTTCGCTTTTCCTTTTCACCATTCTTCTCCTGTGCTGTTCCCCTTCATCAGTCTCTCCTGCGCTATTCCTCTTCACCATTCTTCTCCTGCACGGTTCCTCTTCACCAGTCTCTCCTGCGCCTTTCCGCTTCTCCATTCTTCTCCTGCACTGTTCCTCTTCACCAGTCTCTCCTGCACTGTTCCTCTTCACCAGTCTCTCCTGCGCTGTTCCTCTTCAGCCATTCTTCTCCTGCACTGTTCCTCTTCACCAGTCTTCTCCTGTGCTGTTCCTCTTCACTAGTCTCTCCTGCGCTGTTCCTATTCACCAGTTTCTCATGTGCTGATACTCTGCACCAGACTTTTGTTGCACTGTTCCTCTTCACCATTCTTCACCTGCGTTGTTCCTCTTCACCAGCCTTCACCTACACTGTTCCTCTTCACCAGTCATCTCCTGCACTGTTCCTATTCACCAGTTTCTCCTGCGCTGTTCCTTTTCGCCATTCTTCTCCTGCGCTGTCCGTCTTCACCAGTCTCTCCTGCGCTATTCTTCTTCACCAGTCTCTCCTGCACTGTTCCTCTTCACCAGTCTCTCCTGCACTGTTCCCCTTCACCAGGTTCTGCTGCACTGTTCCTCTTCACAAGTCTCTTCTGTGCTGTTCCTCTTCACCATTCTTCTCTTGCATTGTTCCCCTTCACCAGTCCCTCCAATGCTGTTCCTCTTCACCAGTTTTTCCTGCGCTGTTCCCCTTCATCAGTCTCTCCTGCGCTATTCCTCTTCACCATTCTTCTCCTGCACTGTTCCACATCACCAGTTTTCTCCTGCACTGTTCCCCTTCATCAGTTTCTCCTGCGCTGTTCCCCTTCATCAGTCTCTCCTGCACTGTTCCTCTTCACCAGTCTTCTCCTGCACTGTTCTTCACCAGTTCATCCTGCACTGTCCTCTTCACTGGTCTTTTCTGCGCTATTCCTCTTGACCATTCTTCTCCTGCACTCTTCCTATTCACCAGTCTCTCCGGCGCCTTTCCTCTTCTCCATTCTTCTCCTGCACTGTTCCTCATTACTATTTTTTGCTGCATAATTCATCTTCACCAGCCTCTCCTGCGCTGTTCCTCTTCACCATTCTTCTCCTGCACTGTTCCTCTTTACCAGTCTTCTCCTGCATTGTTCTTCACTAGTCTCTCCTGTACTGTTCTTCTTCTCTTCTGCTCTATTCCTCTTGACCATTCTTCTCCTGCGCGTTTCCTCTTCACCAATCTCTCCTGTTCTGTTCCTCTGCACAAGTCTTTTCTTGCGCTGTACCACTTCACCAGTCTCTCCTGCACTGTTCCTATTCACCAGTTTCTCATGTGCTGTTCCTCTTCACCAGTCTTCGCCTGCGTTGTTCCTCTTCACCAGCCTTCTCCTGCACTGTTCCTATTAACCACTCTTCTCCTGCACAGTTCCTCTTCACCAGTATCTCCTTCACTGTTCCTTTTCACCATTCTTCTCCTGTGCTGTTCCCCTTCATCAGTCTCTCCTGCGCTATTCCTCTTCACCATTCTTCTCCTGCACTGTTCCTCTTCACCAGTCTCCCCTGCGCTTTTCCTCTTCTCCATTCTTCTGCTGCACTGTTCCTCTTCATTATTTTTTGCTGCATAATTCATCTTCACCAGCCTCTCCTGCGCTGTTCCTCTTCACCATTCTTCTCCTGCACTGTTCCTCTTCAACAGTCTCTCCTGCACTGTTCCTCTTCACCAGTCTCTCCTGCGCTGTTCCTCTTCAGCCTTTCTTCACCTGCACGGTTCCGCTTCACCAGTCTTCTCCTGTGCTGTTCCTCTTCACTGGTCTCTCCTGCGCTGTTCGTGTTCACCAGTTCTCATGTGCTGTTCCTCTGCACCAGACTTTTGTTGCACTGTTCCTCTTCACCGTTCTTCACCTGCGTTGATCCTCTTCACCAGCCTTAACCTACACTGTTCCTCTTCACCAGTCATTTCGTGCACTGTTGCTCTTCACCAGTTTCTCCTGCGCTGTTCCTTTTCGCCATTCTTCTCCTGTGCTGTCCGTCTTCTCCAGTCTCTCCTGCGCTGTTCTTCTTCACCAGTCTCTCCTGCACTGTTCCTTTTCACCAGTCTCTCCTGCACTGTTCCCCTTCACCAGGTTCTGCTGCGCTGTTCCTCTACACAAGTCTCTTCTGCGCTGTTCCTCTTCACCATTCTTCTCCTGCACTGTTCCTCTTCACCATTCTTCTCCTGCACTGTTCTTCACCAGTCTCTCCTGCACTGTTCCTCTTTACTGGTCTCTCCTGCGCTATTCCTCTTGACCATTCTTCTCCTGCGCTATTCCTCTTCACCAATCTCTCCTGTGCTGTTCCTCTACACCAGTTTTTTCTTGCGCTGTTCCTCTTCACCAGACTCTCCTGCACTGTTCCTTTTCACCAGTTTCTCATGTGCTGTTCCTCTTCACCAATCTGTCATGCACCTTTCCTCTTCTCCATTCTTCTCCTGCACTGTTCCTCTTCAACTTTTTCTCCTGCACTGTTCCCCTTCATCAGTCTCTCCTGTACTGTTCCTCTTCACCATTCTTCTCCTGCTCCAGCACTGTCCCTCTTCACCAGCTTCTCCTGCGCTGTTCCTCTTCACCAGTTTCTCCTTCGCTGTTCGTTTTCGCCATTCTTCACGTGCGCTGTCCGTCTTCACCAGTCTCTCCTGCGCTGTTCTTCTTCACCAGTCTCTCCTGCACTGTTCCTCTTCACCAGTCTCTCCTGCACTGTTCCCCTTCACCAGGTTCTGCTGCGCTGTTCCTCTTCACAACTCTCTTCTGCGCTGTTCCTCTTCACCAGTCTTCTCCTGCACTGTTCTTCACCAGTCTCTCCTGCACTGTTCCTCTTCACTGGTCTCTCCTGCGCTATTCCTCTTGACCATTCTTCTCGTGCGCTGTTCCGCTTCACCAGTCTCTCCTGTGCTGTTCCTCTTCACCAGTCTTTTCTTGCGCTGTTCCTCTTCACCAGTCTCCCCTGCACTGTTCCTATTCCCCAGTTTCTCATGTGCTGTTCCTCTTCACCAGTCTCTCCTGTGCCTTTCCTCTTCTCCATTCTTCTCCTGCACTGTTCATCTTCACCTTTTTCTCCTGCACTGTTCCCCTTCATCAGTCTCTCCTGCACTGTTCCTCTTCACCATTCTTCTCCTTCACTGTTCCCCTTCACCAGTCCCTTCAGTTCTGTTCCCCTTCACCAGTTTCTCCTGCGCTATTCCTCTTCACCATTCTTCTCCTGCACTTTTCCTCTTCACCAGTCTTCTCCTGCACTGTTCTTCTTCATCATCTTCTCCTGCGCTGTTCCCCTTCATCAGTCTCTCCTGCACTGTTCCTCTTCACTGGTCTCTCCTGCGCTATTCCTCTTGACCAGTCTCTCCTGCACTGTTCCTATTCACCAGTTTCTCATGTGCTGTTCCTCTTCACCAGTCTCTCCTGCGCCTTTCCTCTTCTCCATTCTGCTCCTGCACTGTTCCCCTTCATCAGTCTCTTCACCATTTTCCTCCTGCTCCTGCACTGACCCTCTTCACCAGTTTCTCCTGCGCTGTTCCTCTTCACCAGTTTCTCCTTCGCTGTTCCTTTTCGCCATTCTTCTCCTGCACTGTCCGTCTTCACCAGTCTCTCCTGCGCTATTCTTCTTCACCAGTCTCTCTTGCACTGTTCCTCTTCACCAGTCCCTCCTGCACTTTTCCCCTTCACCAGGTTTTGCTGCGCTGTTCCTCTTCACAAATCTGTTTTGCGCTGTTCCTCTTTACCATTCTTCTCCTGCACTGTTCCTCTTCACCAGTCTTCTCCTGCACTGTGCTTCACCAGTCTCTCCTGCACTGTTCCTCTGCACTGGTCACTCCTGCACTATTCCTCTTGATCATTCTTCTCCTCTGCTGTTCCTCCTCACCGATCTCTCCTTTGCTCTTACTCTTCACCTGTCTTTTCTTGCGCTGTACCACTTCACCAGTCTCTCCTGCACTGATTGTATTCACCAGTTTCTCATGTGCTGTTCCTCTTCACCAGTCTCTCCTGCACCTTTCCTCTTCTCCATTCTTCTCCTGGACTGTTCCTCTTCACCTTTTTCTCCTGCACTGTTCCCCTTCATCAGTCTCTCCTGTACTGTTCCTCTTCACCGTTGTTCTCCTGCTCCTGCACTGTTCCTCTTCACTAGTTTCTCCAGCGCTGTTCCTCTTCACCATTTTTCGCTGCGTAGTTCATCTTCACCAGTCTTCTCCGGTGCTTTTCCATTTCACCAGCTTCACCTCCGCTATTTCAGTTCATCCGTCTCTCCTGCACTGTTCCTCTTCACCAATCTTCTGCTGTACTGTTCCTCTTCATCAGTTTCTCCTGCGCTGTTCCCCTTCATCAGTCTCTCCTGCACTGTTCCTCTTCACCATTCTCCTCCTTCACTGTTCCCCTTCACCAGTCCGTCCCGTTCTGTTCCCCTTCACCAGTTTCTCCTGCGCTGTTCCCCTTCATCAGTCTCTCCTGCACTATTCCTCTTCACCATTCTTCTCCTGCACTTTTCCTCTTCACCTTTTTCTCCTGCACTGTTCCTCTTCACCAGACTCTCCTGCACTCTTCCTCTTCACCACTCTCTCCTGCGCCTTTCCTCTTCTCCATTCTTCTCCTGCACTGTTCCTCTTCACTATTTTTTGCTGCGTAATTCATCTTCACCAGCCTCTCCTGCGCTGTTCTTCTTCACCATCTTATCCTGCACTGTTCCTCTTTACCAGTCTCTCCTGCACTGTTCCTCTTTACCTGTCTCTCCTGCGCAGTTCCTCTTCAGCCATTCTTCTCCTGCACTGTTCCTCTTCACCAGTCTCTCCAGCACTGTTCCCCTTCACCAGAATCTGCTGCGCTGTTCCTCTTCACAAGTCTCTTCTGCACTGTTCCTCTTCACCATTCTTCTCCTGCACTGTTCCTCTTCACCAGTCTTCTCCTGCACTGTTCTTCACCAGTCTCTCCTGCACTGTTCCTCTTCACTGGTCTCTCCTACGCTATTCCTCTTGACCATTCTTCTCCTCCGCTGTTCCTCCTCACCAATCTCTCCTGTGCTGTTCCTCTTCACCAGGCTTTTCTTGCGCTGTTCCACTTCGCCAGTCTCTCCTGCACTGTTCCTATTCACCAGTTTCTCATGTGCTGTTCCTCTTCACCAGTCTCTCTTACGCCTTTTCTCTTCTCCATTCTTCTCCTGGACTGTTGCTCTTCACCTTTTTCTCCTGCACTGTTCCCCTGCATCAGTCTCTGCTGTACTGTTCCTCTTCACCATTCTTCTCCTGCTCCTGAACTGTTCCTCTTCACCAGTTTCTCCTGCGCTGTTCCTCTTCACCATTTTTTGCTGCGTAGTTCATCTTCTCCGGTGCTGTTCCTTTTCACCAGCCTCTCCTGCACTGTTCTTCTTTGGCAGTCTTCTCCTTCACTGTTCCCCTTCACCAGTCCCTCCAGTGCTGTTCCTCTTCACCAGTTTCTCCTGCGCTGTTCCACTTCATCCGTCTCTCCTGCGCTATTCCTCTTCACCATTCTTCTCCTGCACTGTTCCTCTTCACCAGTCTTCTCCTGCAGTGTTCCTCTTCATCAGTTTCTCCTGCGCTGTTCCCCTTCATCAGTCTCTCCTGCACTGTTCCTCTTCACCATTCTTCTCCAGCACTGTTCCTCTTCACTATTTTTTGCTGCGTAATTCATCTTCACCAGCCTCTCCTGCGCTGTTCCTCTTCACCATTCTTCTCCTGCACTGTTCCTCTTTACCAGTCTCTCCTGCACTGTTCCTCTTCACCCGTCTCTCCTGCGCTGTTCCTCTTCAGCCATTCTTCTCCTGCACTGTTCCTCTTCACCAATCTCTCCTGTGCTGTTCCTCTGCACCAGTCTTTTCTTGCGCTGTTCCTCTTCACCAGTCTCTCCTGCACTGTTCCTATTCACCAGTTTCTCCTGCACTGTTCCTCTTCACCAGTCTTCTCCTGTACTGTTCCTCTTCATCAGTTTCTCCTGAGCTGTTCCCCTTCATCAGTCTCTCCTGCACTGTACATCTTCACCATTCTTCTCCTTCACTGTTCCCCTTCACCAGTCCCTCCAGTTCTGTTCCCCTTCACCATTTTTTCCTGCGCTGTTCCACTTCATCCGTCTCTCCTGCGCTATTCCTCTTCACCATTCTTCTCCTGCACTGTTCCTATTCACCTTTTTCTCCTGCACTGTTCCTCTTTACCAGTCTCTCCTGCACTTTTCCCCTTCATCAGTCTCTCCTGCACTGTTCCTCTTCACCATTCTTCTCCTGTACTGTTCCTCTTCATCAGTCTCTACTGCACTGTTCCTCTTCACCATTCTTCTCCTTCACTGTTCCCCTTCACGAGTCCCTCCAGTGCTGTTCCTCTTCACCAGTTTCTACTGCGCTGTTCCCCTTCATCAGTCTCTACTGCGCTATTCCTTTTCACCATTCTTCTCCTGCACTCTTCCTCTTCACCTTTTTCTCCTGCACTGTTCCTCTTTACCAGTCTCTCCTGCACTGTTCCCCTTCATCAGTCTCTCCTGCACTGTTCCTCTTTACCAGTCTCTCCTGCACTGTTCCCCTTCATCAGTCTCTCCTGCACTGTTCCTCTTCACCCTTTTTCTCCTGCTCCTGCACTGTTCCTCTTCACCAATTTCTCCTGCGCTGTTACTCTTCACCATTTTTCGCTGAGTAGTTCATCTTCACCAGTCTTCTCCGGTGCTGTTGCTTTTCACCAGCCTCTCCTGCACTGTTCTGCTTCGGCAGTCTTCTCCTGCACTGTTCCCCTTCACCAGTCCCTCCAGTGCTGTTCCTCTTCACCAGATTCTCCTGCGCTGTTCCACTTCATCCGTCTCTCCTGCGCTAATCCTCTTCACCATTCTTCTCCTGCACTGTTCCACTTCACCAGTCTTCTCCTGCACTGTTCCTCTTCATCAGTTTCTCCTGCGCTGTTCCCCTTCATCAGTCTCTCCTGCACTGTTCCTCTTCACCATTCTTCTCCAGCACAGTTCCTCTTCACCAGACTCTCCTGCACTCTTCCTCTTCACCAGTCTCTCCTGCACCTTTCCTCTTCTCCATTCTTCTCCTGCACTGTTCCTCTTCACTATTTTTTGCTGCGTAATTCATCTTCACCAGCCTCTCCTGCGCTGTTCCTCTTCACCATTCTTCTCCTGCACTGTTCCTCTTTGTCAGTCTCTCCTGCACTGTTCCTCTTCACCAGTCTCTCCTGCGCTGTTCCTCTTCAGCCATTCTTCTCCTGCACTGTACCTCTTCACTAATCTCTCATGTGCTGTTCCTCTGCACCAGTCTTTTCTTGCGCTGTTCCTCTTCACCAGTCTCCCCTGCACTGTTCCTATTCACCAGTTTCTCATGTGCTCTTCCTCTTCACCATTCTTCGCCTGCCTTGTACCTCTTCACCAGCCTTCTCCTGCACTGTTACTATTCACCAGTCTTCTCCTGCACTGTTCCTCTTCACCAGTTTCTCCTTCGCTGTTCCTTTTCACCATTCTTCTCCTGCGCTGTTCCCCTTCATCAGTCTCTCCTGCGCTATTCCTCTTCACCATTCTTCTCCTGCACTGATCCTCTTCACCAGTCTCTCCTGCGCCTTTCCTCTTCTCTATTCTTCTCCTGCACTGTTCCTCTTCACTATTTTTTGCTGCGTAATTCATCTTCACCAGCCTCTCCTGCGCTGTTTCTCTTCACCATTCCTCTCCTGCACTGTTCCTCTTTACCAGTCTCTCCTGCACTGTTCCTCTTCACCAGTCTCTCCTGTGCTGTTCCTCTTCAGCCATTCTTCTCCTGCACTGTTCCTCTTCACCAGTCTTCTCCTGTGCTGTTCCTCTTCACTAGTCTCTCCTGCGCTGTTCCTATTCACCAGTTTCTCATGTGCTGTTCCTCTGCACCAGACCTTTCATGCACTGTTCCTCTTCACCATTCTTCACCTGCGTTGTTCCTCTTCACCAGTCTTTTCTGGCACTGTTCCTCTTCACCAGTCTCTCCTGCACTGTTCCTATTCACCAGTTTCTCATGTGCTGTTCCTATTCATCAATCTCTCCTGCACTGTACCCCTTCATCGGTCTCTCCTGTACTGTTCCTCTTCATCAGTCTCTTCTGTGCTATTCCTCTTCACCATTCGTCTCCTGCACTGTTCCTCTTCACGAGTCTTTTCCTGCACTGTTCCTCTTCATCAGTCTCTCCTGCACTGTTCCTCTTCACTGGTCTCTCCTGCGCTATTCCTCTTGACCATTCTTCTCCTGCGCTGTTCCTCTTCACCAATCTCTCCTGTGCTGTTCCATTTCACCAGTCTTTTCTTGCGCTGTTCCTCATCACCAGTCTGTCCTGCACTGTTCCTATTCACCAGTTTCTCATGTGCTGTTCCTCTTCACCAGTCTCTCCTGCGCCTTTCCTCTTCTCCATTCTTCTCCTGCACTGTTCCTCTTCACTATTTTTTGCTGCATAATTCATCTTCACCAGCCTCTCCTGCGCTGTTCCTCTTCACCATTCTTCTCCTGCACTGTTCCTCTTTATCAGTCTCTCCTGCACTGTTCCTCTTCACCAGTCTCTCCTGCGCAGTTCCTCTTCAGCCATTCTTCTCCTGCACTGTTCCTCTTCACCAGTCTCTCCAGCACTGTTCCCCTTCACCAGATTCTGCTGCGCTGTTCCTCTTCACAAGTCTCTTCTGCGCTGTTCCTCTTCCCCATTCTTCTCCTGCACTGTTCCTCTTCACCAGTCTTCTCCTGCACTGTTCTTCACCAGTCTCTCCTGCACTGTTCCTCTTCACTGGTCTCTCCTGCGCTATTCCTCTTGACCATTCTTCTCCTGCCTTCTTCCTCTTCACCAATCTCTCCTGTGCTGTTCCTCTGCACCAGTCTCTCCTGCACTGTTCCTCTTCACCAGTCTTTTCTTGCGCTGTTCCTCTTCACCAGTCTCTCCTGCACTGTTCCTATTCACCAGTTTCTCATGTGCTGTTCCTCTTCACCAGTCTTCGCCTGCCTTGTACCTCTTCACCAGCCTTCTCCTGCTCTGTTACTATTTACCTGTCTTCTCCTGCGCTGTTTCCCTTTGTCAGTCTCTCCTGCGCTATTCCTCTTCACCATTCTTCTCCAGCACTCATCCTCTTCACCAGTCTCTCCTGCGCCTTTCATCTTCTCCATTCTTCTCCTGCACTGTTCCTCTTCACTATGTTTTGCTGCGTAATTCATCTTCACCAGCCTCTCCTCCGTTGTTTCTCTTCACCATTCTTCTCCTGCACTGTTCCTCTTTACCAGTCTCTCCTGCGCCTTTCCTCTTCTCCATTGTTCTCCTGCACTGTTCCTCTTCACTATTTTTTGCTGTGTAATTCATCTTCACCAGCCTCTCCTGCGCTGTTCCTCTTCATCATTCTTCGCCTGCGCTCTTCCTCTTTACCAGTCTCTCCTGCACTGTTCCTCTTCACCAGTCTCACCTGCGCTGTTCCTCTTCAGCCATTCTTCTCCTGCACTGTTCCTCTTCACCCGTCCTCTCCTGTGCTGTTCCTCTTCACTAGTCCCTCCTGCGCTATTCCTATTCACCAGTTTCTCATGTGCTGTTCCTCTGCACCAGCCCTTTTTGCATTGTTCCTCTTCACCATTCTTCACCTGCGTTGTTCCTCTTCACCAATCTCTCCTGTGCTGTTCCTCTTCACCAGTCATTTCTGGCACTGTTCCTATTCACCAGTTTCTCGTGCTGTTCCTATTCATCAATCTCTCCTGCGCCTTTCCTCTTCTCCATACTTCTCCTGCACTCTTCCTCTTCACCTTTTCCTCCTGCACTGTTCCCCTTCATCAGTCTCTCCTGCACTGTTCCTCTTCACCATTCTTCTCCTGCTCCTGCACTGTTCCTCTTCACCAGTTTCTCCTGCGCTGTTCCTCATCACCATTTTTTGCTGCGTAGTTCATCTTCACCAGTCTTCTCCGGTGCTGTTCCTTTTCACCAGCCTCTCCTGCACTGTTCTTCTTCGGCAGTCTTCTCCTTCACTGTTCTCCTTCACCACTCCCTCCAGTGCTGTTCCTCTTCACCAGATTCTCCTGCGCTGTTCCACTTCATCCGTCTCTCCTGTGCTATTCCTCTTCACCATTCTTCTCCTGCACTATTCATCTTCAACAGCCTTCTCCTGCACTGTTCCTCTTCATCAGTTTCTCCTCCGCTGTTCCCCTTCATCAGTCTCTCCTGCACTGTTCCTCTTCACCATTCTCTCCTTCACTGTTCCCCTTCACCAGTCCCTCCAGTGCTGTTCCTCTTCACCAGTTTCACCTGCGCTGTTCCCCTTCATCCGTCTCTCCTGCGCTATTCCTCTTCACCATTCTTCTCCTGCACTGTTCCACTTCACCAGTCTTCTGCTGTTCCTTTTCACCAGACACTCCTGCACTGTTCTTCTTTGGCAGTCTTCTCCTTCACTGTTCCCCTTCAGCAGTCCCTCCAGTGCTGTTCCTCTTCACCAGTTTCACCTGCGCTATCCCACTTCACCATTCTTCTCCTGCACTGTTCCTCTTCACCAGTCTTCTCCTGCACTGTTCCTCTTCATCAGTTTGTCCTGCGCTGTTCCCCTTTATCAGTCTCTCCTGCACTGTTCCTCTTCACCATTCTTCTCCTTCACTGTTCCCCTTCACCAGTCTTCTCCTGCACTGTTCCTCTTCATCAGTTTCTCCTGCGCTGTTCCCCTTCATCAGTCTCTCCTGCGCTATTCCTCTTCACCATTCTTCTCCTGCACTGTTCCACTTCACCAGTCTTCTCCTGCGCTGTTCCCCTTCATCAGTCTCTCCTGCACTGTTCCTCTTCACCATTCTTCTCCTGCACTGTTCCTCTTCACTATTTTTTGCTGCGTAATTCATCTTCACCAGCCTGTCCTGCGCTGTTCCTCTTCACCATTTTTCTCCTGCACTGTTCCTCTTCACCAGTCTCTCCTGCACTCTTCCTCTTCACCAGTCTCTCCTGCGCCTTTCCTCTTCTCCATTCTTCTCCTGCACTGTTCCTCTTCACTATTTTTTGCTGCGTAATTCATTTTCACCAGCCTCTCCTGCGCTATTACTCTTCACCATGCTTTTCCTGGACTGTTCCTCTTTACCAGTCTCTCCTGCACTGTTCCTCTTCAGCAGTCGCTCCTGCGCTGTTCCTCTTCAGCCATTCTTCGCCTGTCTTGTTCCTCTTCACCAGCCTTCACCTACACTGTTCCTCTTCACCAGTCTTCTCCTACACTGTTCCTATTCACCAGTCTCTCCTGCACTGTTCCCCTTCACCAGGTTCTGCTGCGCTGTTCCTCTTCATAAGTCTTTTCTGCGCTGTTCCTCTTCACCATTCTTCTCCTGCACTGTTCCTCTTCACCAGTTTTCTCCTGCACTGTTCCTCCTCACCATTCTTCGCCTGCACAGTTCCTCTTCACCAGTCTTCTCCTGTGCTGTTCCTCTTCACCGGTCTTCTCCTGCACTGTTCTTCACCACTCTCTCCTGCACTGTTCCTCTTCACCATTCTTCTCCTGCACTGTTCCTCCTCACCATTCTTCTCCTGCACTGTTCCTCTTCACCACTCTCTCCTACGCTGTTCCTCTTCTTCATTCTTCTCCTGCACTGTTCCTCTTGACCAGACTCTCCTGCGCTGTTCCTCTTGACCAGACTCTCCTGCACTCTTCCTCTTCACCAGTCTCTCCTGCGCCTTTCCTCTTCTTCATTCTTCTCCTGCACTGTTCCTCTTTACCAGTCTCTCCTGCACTGTCCCTCTTCACCAGGTTCTGCTGCGCTGTTCCTCTTCACAAGTCTCTTCTGCGCTCTTCCTCTTCACCATTTTTCTCCTGCACTGTTCCTCTTCACCAGTCTTCTCCTGCGCTGTTCTTCACCAGTCTCTCCTGCACTGTTCCTCTTCACTTGTCTCTCCTGCGCTATTCCTCTTGACCATTTTTCTCCTGCGCTGTTCCTCTTCACCAGTCTTTTCTTGCGCTGTTCCTCTTCACCATTCTCTCCTGCACTGTTCCTATTCACCAGTTTCTCATGTGTTGTTCCTCTTCACCAGTCTCCGCCTGCGTTGTTCCGCTTCACCAGCCTTCTCCTGCACTGTTCCTATTCAGCAGTCTTCTCCTGCACTGTTCCTCTTCACCAGTTTCTCCTTCGCTGTTCCTTTTCACCATTCTTCTCCTGCGCTGTTCATTTTCACCAGCCTTTCCTGTACTGTTCCTCTTCACCAGTCTCTCCCTGCGTTGTTCCTCTTCAGCCATTCTTCGCCTGCGTTGTTCCTCTTCACCAGCCTTCACCTACACTGTTCCTCTTCACCAGTCTTCTCATACACTGTTCCTCTTCACCAGTCTCTCCTGCACTGTTCCCCTTCACCAGGTTCTGCTGCGCTGTTCCTCTTCACAAGTCTCTTCTGCACTGTTCCTCTTCACCATTCTTCTCCTGCACTGTTCCTCTTCACCAGTCTTCTCCTGCACTGTTCTTCACCGGTTTCTCCTGCACTGTTCATCCTCACCATTCTTCGCCTGCACTGTTCCTCTTCACCAGTCTTCTCCTGTGCTGTTCCTCTTCACCATTCTTCTCCTGCACTGTTCCTCTACACCATTCTTCTCCTGCACTGTTCCTCTTCACCACTCTCTCCTGCGCTGTTCCTCTTCTTCATTCGTCTCCTGCACTGTTCCTCTTTACCAGTCTCTCCTGCACTGCTCCCCTTCACCAGGTTCTGCTGCACTGTTCCTCTTCACAAGTCTCTTCATCGCTGTTCCTCTTCACCATTCTTCTCCTGCACTGTTCCTCTTCATCAGTCTCTCCTGCACTGTTCCTCTTCACCAGGCTCTCCTGCACTGTTCCTCTTGACCAGACTCTCCTGCACTGTTCCTCTTGAACAGACTCTCCTGCACTCTTCCTCTTCACCAGTCTCTCCTGCGCCTTTCCTCTTCACCATTCTTCTCCTGCACTCTTCCTCTTCATCAGTCATCTCCTGCACTGTTCCTCTTCATCAGTTTCTGCTGCGCTGTTCCCCTTCATCAGTCTCTCCTGCACTGTTCCTCTTCACCATTCTTCTCCTTCACTGTTCCCCTTCACCAGTCCCTCCAGTGCTGTTCCTCTTCACCAGTTTCTCCTGTGCTGTTCCCCTTCATCAGTCTCTCCTGTGCTATTCCTCTTCACCATTCTTCTCCTGCACTGTTCCACTTCAATAGTCTTCTCCTGCACTGCTCCTCTTCATCAGTTTCTCCTGCGCTGTCCCCCTTCATCAGTCTCTCCTGCACTGTTCCTCTTCACCATTCTTCTCCAGCACTGTTCCTCTTCACCAGACTCTCCTGCACTGTTCCTCTTGACCAGACTCTCCTGCACTGTTCCTCTTGACCAGACTCTCCTGCACTCTTCCTCTTCACCAGTCTCTCCTGCGCCTTTCCTCTTCTTCATTCTTCTCCTGCACAGTTCCCCTTCACTATTTTGTGCTGCGTAATTCATCTTCACCAGCCTCTCCTGCGCTGTTCCTCTTCACCATTCTTCTCCTGCACTGCTCCTCTTTACCAGTCTCTCCGGCACTGTTCCTCTTCACCAGTCCCTCCTCCACTGTTCCTCTACAGCCATTCTTCTCCTGCACTGTTACTCTTCATCAGTCTCTCCTGCACTGTTCCCCTTCACCAGGTTCTGCTGCACTGTTCCTCTTCACAAGTCTCTTCTGCGCTGTTCCTCTTCACCATTCTTCTCCTGCACAGTTCTTCACCAGTCTCTCCTGCACTGTTCCTCTTCACTGGTCTCTCCTGAGCTATTCCTCTTGACCATTCTTCTCCTGTGTTGTTCCTCTTCACCAATCTCTCCTGTGCTGTTCCTCTGCACCAGTCTTTTCTTGCGCTCTTCCTCTTCACCAGTCTCTCCTGCACTGTTCCTATTCACCAGTTTCTCATGTGCTGTTCCTCTTCACCAATCTTCGCCTACGTTGTTCCTCTTCACCAGCCTTCTCCTGCACTGTTCCTATTCACCAGTCTTCTCCTGCACTGTTCCTCTTCACCAGTTTATCCTTCGCTGTTCCTTTTCACCATTCTTCTCCTGCGCTGTTCCTTTTCACCAGTCTTTCCTGCACTGTTCCTCTTCACCAGTTTCTCCTGCGCAGTTACTCTTCACCTGCCCTGTTCCTCTTCACCAGCCTTCTCTTGCACTGTTCCTCTTCACCAGTCTCTGCTGCACTGTTACTCTTCACCAGTTTCTCCTGCACTATTCCCTTTCACCAGTCTCTCCTGCATTGTTTCTCTTTACCAGTCTCTCCTGTGCTGTTCCTCTTCAGCCATTCTTCACCTGCACTGTTCCTATTCACCAGCCTTTTTGAGCACTATTCCTCTTCACCGGTCTTCTCCTGCACTGTTCTTCACCACTCTCTCCTGCACTGTTCCTCCTCACCATTCTTCGCCTGCACTGTTCCTCTTCACCAGTCTTCTTCTGTGCTGTTCCTCTGCACCAGTCTCTCCTGCACTGTTCCTCTTCACCAGTTTGCCCTGCGTTGTTCCTCTTCACCAGTTTCTCATGTGCTGTTCCTTTTCACCATTCTTCTCCTGAGCTGTCCGTCTTCCCCAGTCTCTCCTGCACTGTTCTTCTTCACCAGTCTCTCCTGCACTGTTCCCCTTCACCAGGTTCTGCTGCGCTGTTCCTCTTCACAAGTCTCTTCTGCGCTGTTCCTCTTCACCATTCTTCTCCTGCACTGTTCCTCTTCACCAGTCTTCTCCTGCACTGTTCTTCACCAGTCTCTCCTGCAGTGTTCCTCTTTACTGGTCTCTCCTGCGCTATTCCTCTTGACCATTCTTAACCTGCGCTATTCATCTTCACCAATCTCTCCTGTGCTGTTCCTCTTCACCAGTCTTTTCTTGCGCTGTTCCTCTTCACCAGTCTCTCCTGCACTGTTCCTATTCACCAGTTTCTCATGTGCTGTTCCTTTTCACCAGTCTCTCCTGCGCCTTTCCTCTTCTCCATTCTTCTCTTGCACTGTTCATCTTCACCTTTTTCTCCTGCACTGTTCCCCTTCATCAGTCTCTCCTGCACTGTTCCTCTTCACCATTCTTCTCCTGCACTGTTCCTCTTCACCAGTCTTCTCCTGCACTGTTCTTCACCAGTTTCTCCTGCACTGTTCCTCCTCACCATTCTTCGCATGCAGTGTTCCTCTTCACCAGTCTCTCCTGTGCTGTTCCTCTTCAGCCATTCTTCTCCTGCACTGTTCCTCTTCACCAGTCTTCTCCTGTGCTGTTCCTCTTCACTAGTCTCTCCTGCGCTGTTCCTATTCACCAGTTTCTCATGTGCTGTTCCTCTGCACCAGACCTTTCATGCACTGTTCCTCTTCACCATTCTTCGCCTGCGTTGTTCCTCTTCACCAGTCTTTTCTGGCACTGTTCCTCTTCACCAGTCTCTCCTGCACTGTTCCTATTCACCAGTTTCTCATGTGCTGTTCCTATTCATCAATCTCTCCTGCACTGTACCCCTTCATCGGTCTCTCCTGTACTGTTCCTCTTCATCAGTCTCTTCTGTGCTATTCCTCTTCACCATTCGTCTCCTGCACTGTTCCTCTTCACGAGTCTTTTCCTGCACTGTTCCTCTTCATCAGTCTCTCCTGCACTGTTCCTCTTCACTGGTCTCTCCTGCGCTATTCCTCTTGACCATTCTTCTCCTGCGCTGTTCCTCTTCACCAATCTCTCCTGTGCTGTTCCATTTCACCAGTCTTTTCTTGCGCTGTTCCTCATCACCAGTCTGTCCTGCACTGTTCCTATTCACCAGTTTCTCATGTGCTGTTCCTCTTCACCAGTCTCTCCTGCGCCTTTCCTCTTCTCCATTCTTCTCCTGCACTGTTCCTCTTCACTATTTTTTGCTGCATAATTCATCTTCACCAGCCTCTCCTGCGCTGTTCCTCTTCACCATTCTTCTCCTGCACTGTTCCTCTTTATCAGTCTCTCCTGCACTGTTCCTCTTCACCAGTCTCTCCTGCGCAGTTCCTCTTCAGCCATTCTTCTCCTGCACTGTTCCTCTTCACCAGTCTCTCCAGCACTGTTCCCCTTCACCAGATTCTGCTGCGCTGTTCCTCTTCACAAGTCTCTTCTGCGCTGTTCCTCTTCCCCATTCTTCTCCTGCACTGTTCCTCTTCACCAGTCTTCTCCTGCACTGTTCTTCACCAGTCTCTCCTGCACTGTTCCTCTTCACTGGTCTCTCCTGCGCTATTCCTCTTGACCATTCTTCTCCTGCCTTCTTCCTCTTCACCAATCTCTCCTGTGCTGTTCCTCTGCACCAGTCTCTCCTGCACTGTTCCTCTTCACCAGTCTTTTCTTGCGCTGTTCCTCTTCACCAGTCTCTCCTGCACTGTTCCTATTCACCAGTTTCTCATGTGCTGTTCCTCTTCACCAGTCTTCGCCTGCCTTGTACCTCTTCACCAGCCTTCTCCTGCTCTGTTACTATTTACCTGTCTTCTCCTGCGCTGTTTCCCTTTGTCAGTCTCTCCTGCGCTATTCCTCTTCACCATTCTTCTCCAGCACTCATCCTCTTCACCAGTCTCTCCTGCGCCTTTCATCTTCTCCATTCTTCTCCTGCACTGTTCCTCTTCACTATGTTTTGCTGCGTAATTCATCTTCACCAGCCTCTCCTCCGTTGTTTCTCTTCACCATTCTTCTCCTGCACTGTTCCTCTTTACCAGTCTCTCCTGCGCCTTTCCTCTTCTCCATTGTTCTCCTGCACTGTTCCTCTTCACTATTTTTTGCTGTGTAATTCATCTTCACCAGCCTCTCCTGCGCTGTTCCTCTTCATCATTCTTCGCCTGCGCTCTTCCTCTTTACCAGTCTCTCCTGCACTGTTCCTCTTCACCAGTCTCACCTGCGCTGTTCCTCTTCAGCCATTCTTCTCCTGCACTGTTCCTCTTCACCCGTCCTCTCCTGTGCTGTTCCTCTTCACTAGTCCCTCCTGCGCTATTCCTATTCACCAGTTTCTCATGTGCTGTTCCTCTGCACCAGCCCTTTTTGCATTGTTCCTCTTCACCATTCTTCACCTGCGTTGTTCCTCTTCACCAATCTCTCCTGTGCTGTTCCTCTTCACCAGTCATTTCTGGCACTGTTCCTATTCACCAGTTTCTCATGTGCTGTTCCTATTCATCAATCTCTCCTGCGCCTTTCCTCTTCTCCATACTTCTCCTGCACTCTTCCTCTTCACCTTTTCCTCCTGCACTGTTCCCCTTCATCAGTCTCTCCTGCACTGTTCCTCTTCACCATTCTTCTCCTGCTCCTGCACTGTTCCTCTTCACCAGTTTCTCCTGCGCTGTTCCTCATCACCATTTTTTGCTGCGTAGTTCATCTTCACCAGTCTTCTCCGGTGCTGTTCCTTTTCACCAGCCTCTCCTGCACTGTTCTTCTTCGGCAGTCTTCTCCTTCACTGTTCTCCTTCACCACTCCCTCCAGTGCTGTTCCTCTTCACCAGATTCTCCTGCGCTGTTCCACTTCATCCGTCTCTCCTGTGCTATTCCTCTTCACCATTCTTCTCCTGCACTATTCATCTTCAACAGCCTTCTCCTGCACTGTTCCTCTTCATCAGTTTCTCCTCCGCTGTTCCCCTTCATCAGTCTCTCCTGCACTGTTCCTCTTCACCATTCTCTCCTTCACTGTTCCCCTTCACCAGTCCCTCCAGTGCTGTTCCTCTTCACCAGTTTCACCTGCGCTGTTCCCCTTCATCCGTCTCTCCTGCGCTATTCCTCTTCACCATTCTTCTCCTGCACTGTTCCACTTCACCAGTCTTCTGCTGTTCCTTTTCACCAGACACTCCTGCACTGTTCTTCTTTGGCAGTCTTCTCCTTCACTGTTCCCCTTCAGCAGTCCCTCCAGTGCTGTTCCTCTTCACCAGTTTCACCTGCGCTATCCCACTTCACCATTCTTCTCCTGCACTGTTCCTCTTCACCAGTCTTCTCCTGCACTGTTCCTCTTCATCAGTTTGTCCTGCGCTGTTCCCCTTTATCAGTCTCTCCTGCACTGTTCCTCTTCACCATTCTTCTCCTTCACTGTTCCCCTTCACCAGTCTTCTCCTGCACTGTTCCTCTTCATCAGTTTCTCCTGCGCTGTTCCCCTTCATCAGTCTCTCCTGCGCTATTCCTCTTCACCATTCTTCTCCTGCACTGTTCCACTTCACCAGTCTTCTCCTGCGCTGTTCCCCTTCATCAGTCTCTCCTGCACTGTTCCTCTTCACCATTCTTCTCCTGCACTGTTCCTCTTCACTATTTTTTGCTGCGTAATTCATCTTCACCAGCCTGTCCTGCGCTGTTCCTCTTCTCCATTTTTCTCCTGCACTGTTCCTCTTCACCAGTCTCTCCTGCACTCTTCCTCTTCACCAGTCTCTCCTGCGCCTTTCCTCTTCTCCATTCTTCTCCTGCACTGTTCCTCTTCACTATTTTTTGCTGCGTAATTCATTTTCACCAGCCTCTCCTGCGCTATTACTCTTCACCATGCTTTTCCTGGACTGTTCCTCTTTACCAGTCTCTCCTGCACTGTTCCTCTTCAGCAGTCGCTCCTGCGCTGTTCCTCTTCAGCCATTCTTCGCCTGTCTTGTTCCTCTTCACCAGCCTTCACCTACACTGTTCCTCTTCACCAGTCTTCTCCTACACTGTTCCTATTCACCAGTCTCTCCTGCACTGTTCCCCTTCACCAGGTTCTGCTGCGCTGTTCCTCTTCATAAGTCTTTTCTGCGCTGTTCCTCTTCACCATTCTTCTCCTGCACTGTTCCTCTTCACCAGTTTTCTCCTGCACTGTTCCTCCTCACCATTCTTCGCCTGCACTGTTCCTCTTCACCAGTCTTCTCCTGTGCTGTTCCTCTTCACCGGTCTTCTCCTGCACTGTTCTTCACCACTCTCTCCTGCACTGTTCCTCTTCACCATTCTTCTCTTGCACTGTTCCTCCTCACCATTCTTCTCCTGCACTGTTCCTCTTCACCACTCTCTCCTACGCTGTTCCTCTTCTTCATTCTTCTCCTGCACTGTTTCTCTTCACCAGACTCTCCTGCACTGTCCCTCTTGACCAGACTCTCCTGCGCTGTTCCTCTTGACCAGACTCTCCTGCACTCTTCCTCTTCACCAGTCTCTCCTGCGCCTTTCCTCTTCTTCATTCTTCTCCTGCACTGTTCCTCTTTACCAGTCTCTCCTGCACTGTCCCTCTTCACCAGGTTCTGCTGCGCTGTTCCTCTTCACAAGTCTCTTCTGCGCTCTTCCTCTTCACCATTTTTCTCCTGCACTGTTCCTCTTCACCAGTCTTCTCCTGCGCTGTTCTTCACCAGTCTCTCCTGCACTGTTCCTCTTCACTTGTCTCTCCTGCGCTATTCCTCTTGACCATTTTTCTCCTGCGCTGTTCCTCTTCACCAGTCTTTTCTTGCGCTGTTCCTCTTCACCATTCTCTCCTGCACTGTTCCTATTCACCAGTTTCTCATGTGTTGTTCCTCTTCACCAGTCTCCGCCTGCGTTGTTCCGCTTCACCAGCCTTCTCCTGCACTGTTCCTATTCAGCAGTCTTCTCCTGCACTGTTCCTCTTCACCAGTTTCTCCTTCGCTGTTCCTTTTCACCATTCTTCTCCTGCGCTGTTCATTTTCACCAGCCTTTCCTGTACTGTTCCTCTTCACCAGTCTCTCCCTGCGTTGTTCCTCTTCAGCCATTCTTCGCCTGCGTTGTTCCTCTTCACCAGCCTTCACCTACACTGTTCCTCTTCACCAGTCTTCTCATACACTGTTCCTCTTCACCAGTCTCTCCTGCACTGTTCCCCTTCACCAGGTTCTGCTGCGCTGTTCCTCTTCACAAGTCTCTTCTGCGCTGTTCCTCTTCACCATTCTTCTCCTGCACTGTTCCTCTTCACCAGTCTTCTCCTGCACTGTTCTTCACCGGTTTCTCCTGCACTGTTCATCCTCACCATTCTTCGCCTGCACTGTTCCTCTTCACCAGTCTTCTCCTGTGCTGTTCCTCTTCACCATTCTTCTCCTGCACTGTTCCTCTACACCATTCTTCTCCTGCACTGTTCCTCTTCACCACTCTCTCCTGCGCTGTTCCTCTTCTTCATTCGTCTCCTGCACTGTTCCTCTTTACCAGTCTCTCCTGCACTGCTCCCCTTCACCAGGTTCTGCTGCACTGTTCCTCTTCACAAGTCTCTTCATCGCTGTTCCTCTTCACCATTCTTCTCCTGCACTGTTCCTCTTCATCAGTCTCTCCTGCACTGTTCCTCTTCACCAGGCTCTCCTGCACTGTTCCTCTTGACCAGACTCTCCTGCACTGTTCCTCTTGAACAGACTCTCCTGCACTCTTCCTCTTCACCAGTCTCTCCTGCGCCTTTCCTCTTCACCATTCTTCTCCTGCACTCTTCCTCTTCATCAGTCATCTCCTGCACTGTTCCTCTTCATCAGTTTCTGCTGCGCTGTTCCCCTTCATCAGTCTCTCCTGCACTGTTCCTCTTCACCATTCTTCTCCTTCACTGTTCCCCTTCACCAGTCCCTCCAGTGCTGTTCCTCTTCACCAGTTTCTCCTGTGCTGTTCCCCTTCATCAGTCTCTCCTGTGCTATTCCTCTTCACCATTCTTCTCCTGCACTGTTCCACTTCAATAGTCTTCTCCTGCACTGCTCCTCTTCATCAGTTTCTCCTGCGCTGTCCCCCTTCATCAGTCTCTCCTGCACTGTTCCTCTTCACCATTCTTCTCCAGCACTGTTCCTCTTCACCAGACTCTCCTGCACTGTTCCTCTTGACCAGACTCTCCTGCACTGTTCCTCTTGACCAGACTCTCCTGCACTCTTCCTCTTCACCAGTCTCTCCTGCGCCTTTCCTCTTCTTCATTCTTCTCCTGCACAGTTCCCCTTCACTATTTTGTGCTGCGTAATTCATCTTCACCAGCCTCTCCTGCGCTGTTCCTCTTCACCATTCTTCTCCTGCACTGCTCCTCTTTACCAGTCTCTCCGGCACTGTTCCTCTTCACCAGTCCCTCCTCCACTGTTCCTCTACAGCCATTCTTCTCCTGCACTGTTACTCTTCATCAGTCTCTCCTGCACTGTTCCCCTTCACCAGGTTCTGCTGCACTGTTCCTCTTCACAAGTCTCTTCTGCGCTGTTCCTCTTCACCATTCTTCTCCTGCACAGTTCTTCACCAGTCTCTCCTGCACTGTTCCTCTTCACTGGTCTCTCCTGAGCTATTCCTCTTGACCATTCTTCTCCTGTGTTGTTCCTCTTCACCAATCTCTCCTGTGCTGTTCCTCTGCACCAGTCTTTTCTTGCGCTCTTCCTCTTCACCAGTCTCTCCTGCACTGTTCCTATTCACCAGTTTCTCATGTGCTGTTCCTCTTCACCAATCTTCGCCTACGTTGTTCCTCTTCACCAGCCTTCTCCTGCACTGTTCCTATTCACCAGTCTTCTCCTGCACTGTTCCTCTTCACCAGTTTATCCTTCGCTGTTCCTTTTCACCATTCTTCTCCTGCGCTGTTCCTTTTCACCAGTCTTTCCTGCACTGTTCCTCTTCACCAGTTTCTCCTGCGCAGTTACTCTTCACCTGCCCTGTTCCTCTTCACCAGCCTTCTCTTGCACTGTTCCTCTTCACCAGTCTCTGCTGCACTGTTACTCTTCACCAGTTTCTCCTGCACTATTCCCTTTCACCAGTCTCTCCTGCATTGTTTCTCTTTACCAGTCTCTCCTGTGCAGTTCCTCTTCAGCCATTCTTCACCTGCACTGTTCCTATTCACCAGCCTTTTTGAGCACTATTCCTCTTCATCGGTCTTCTCCTGCACTGTTCTTCACCACTCTCTCCTGCACTGTTCCTCCTCACCATTCTTCGCCTGCACTGTTCCTCTTCACCAGTCTTCTTCTGTGCTGTTCCTCTGCACCAGTCTCTCCTGCACTGTTCCTCTTCACCAGTTTGCCCTGCGTTGTTCCTCTTCACCAGTTTCTCATGTGCTGTTCCTTTTCACCATTCTTCTCCTGAGCTGTCCGTCTTCCCCAGTCTCTCCTGCACTGTTCTTCTTCACCAGTCTCTCCTGCACTGTTCCCCTTCACCAGGTTCTGCTGCGCTGTTCCTCTTCACAAGTCTCTTCTGCGCTGTTCCTCTTCACCATTCTTCTCCTGCACTGTTCCTCTTCACCAGTCTTCTCCTGCACTGTTCTTCACCAGTCTCTCCTGCAGTGTTCCTCTTTACTGGTCTCTCCTGCGCTATTCCTCTTGACCATTCTTAACCTGCGCTATTCATCTTCACCAATCTCTCCTGTGCTGTTCCTCTTCACCAGTCTTTTCTTGCGCTGTTCCTCTTCACCAGTCTCTCCTGCACTGTTCCTATTCACCAGTTTCTCATGTGCTGTTCCTTTTCACCAGTCTCTCCTGCGCCTTTCCTCTTCTCCATTCTTCTCTTGCACTGTTCATCTTCACCTTTTTCTCCTGCACTGTTCCCCTTCATCAGTCTCTCCTGCACTGTTCCTCTTCACCATTCTTCTCCTGCACTGTTCCTCTTCACCAGTCTTCTCCTGCACTGTTCTTCACCAGTTTCTCCTGCACTGTTCCTCCTCACCATTCTTCGCATGCAGTGTTCCTCTTCACCAGTCTTCTCCTGTGCTGTTCCTCTTCACCATTCTTCCCCTGCACTGTTCCTCTTCACCGGTCTTCTCCTGCACTGTTCTTCTTCACCAGTCTCGCCTGCACTGTTCCTCTTCACCAGTCTCTTCCTGCACTGTTCCCCTTCACCAGGTTCTGCTGCGCTGTTCCTCTTCACAAGTCTCTTCTGCGCTGTTCCTCTTCACCATTCTTCTCCTGCACTGTTCCTCTTCACCTGTCTTCTCCTGCACTGTTCTTCACCACTCTCTCCTGCGCTGGTCCTCTTGACCATTCTTCGCCTGCACTGTTCCTCTTCACCAGTCTTCTCCTGTGCTGTTCCTCTTCACCAGTCTCTCCTGCCCTGTTCCTCTTCACCAGTCTTCTCCAGCATTGTTCCTCTTCACCAATTTGCCCTGCGTTGTTCCTCTTCACCAGTTTCTCATGTGCTAATCCTTTTCACCATTCTTCTCCTGAGCTGTCCGTCTTCCCCAGTCTCTCCTGCACTGTTCTTCTTCACCAGTCTCTCCTGCACTGTTCCTCTTCACCAGTCTCTCCTGCACTGTTCCACTACACCAGGTTCTGCTGCGCTGTTCCTCTTCACAAGTCTCTTCTGCGCTGTTCCTCTTCACCATTCTTCTCCTGCACTGTTCCTCTTCATCAGTCTCTCCTGCACCGTTCCTCTTCACCATTCATCTCCTGCACTGTTCCTCTTCACCAGGCTCTCCTGCACTGTTCCTCTTTACCAGACTCTCCTGCACTGTTCCTCTTGACCAGACTCTCCTGCACTCTTCCTCTTCACCAGTCTCTCCTGCGCCTTTCCTCTTCTTCATTCTTCTCCTGCACTGTTCCTTTTTACCAGTCTCTCCTGCACTGTTCCTCTTCACAAGACTCTTCTGCGCTGTTCCTCTTCACCATTCATCTCCTGCACTGTTCCTCTTCACCAGTCTTCTCCTGCACTGTTCTTCACCAGTTTCTCCTGCATGTTCCTCTTCACTTGTCTCTCCTGCGCTATTCCTCTTGACCATTTTTCTCCTGCGCTGTTCCTCTTCACCAGTCTTTTCTTGCTCTGTTCCTCTTCACCAGTCTCTCCTGCATTGTTCCTATTCACCCGTTTCTCATGTGCTGTTCCTCTTCACCAGTCTTCGCCTGCCTTGTTCCTCTTCACCAGCCTTCTCCTGCACTGTTCCTATTCAGCAGTCTTCTCCTGCACTGTTCCTCTTCACCAGTTTCTCCTTCGCTGTTCCTTTTGACCATTCTTCTCCTGCGCTGTTCCTATTCACCATTCTTCTCCTGCACTGTTCCTCTTCACCAGTCTTTTCCTGCACTGTTCCTCTTCACCAGTCTCTCCTGCACTGTTCCTATTCACCAGTTTCTCATGTGCTGATCCTCTTCACCATTCTCTCCTGCACTGTTCCCCTTCATCAGTCTCTCCTGCACTGTTCCTCTTCACCATTCTTCTCCTGCTCCTGCACTGTTCCTCTTCACCAGTTTCTCCTGCGCTGTTCCTCTTCACAATTTTCCACTGCGTAGTTCATCCTCACCAGTCTTCTCCGGTGCTGTTCCTTTTCACCAGCCTCTCCTGCACTATCCCTCTTCAACAGCCTTCTCCTGCACTGTTCCTCTTCATCAGTTTCTCCTCCGATGTTCCCCTTCATCGGTCTCTCCTGCACTGTTCCTCTTCACCATTCTCTCCTTCACTGTTCCACTTCACCAGTCCCTCCACTGCTGTTGCTCCTCACCAGTTTCACCTGCGCTGTTCCCCTTCATCCGTCTCTCCTGCGCTATTCCTCTTCACCATTCTTCTCCTGCACTGTTCCACTTCACCAGTCTTCTGCGGTGCTGTTCCTTTTCACCAGCCTCTCCTGCCCTGTTCTTCTTTGGCAGTCTTCTCCTTCACTGTTCCCCTTCACCAGTCCCTCCAGTGCTGTTCGTCTTCACCAGTTTCTCCTGCGCTGTTCCACTTCACCATTCTTCTCCTGCACTGTTCCTCTTCACCAGTCTTCTCCTACACTGTTCCTCTTCACCAATCTCTCCTGTGCTATTCCTCTGCACCAGTCTTTTCTTGCGCTGTTCCTCTTCACCAGTCTCTCCTGCACTGTTCCTATTCATCAGTTTCTCCTGCACTGTTCCTCTTCACCAGTCTTCTCCTGTACTGTTCCTCTTCATCAGTTTCTCCTGAGCTGTTCCCCTTCATCAGTCTCTCCTGCACTGTACATCTTCACCATTCTTCTCCTTCACTGTTCCCCTTCACCAGTCCCTCCAGTTCTGTTCCCCTTCACCATTTTTTCCTGCGCTGTTCCACTTCATCCGTCTCTCCTGCGCTATTCCTCTTCACCATTCTTCCCCTGCACTGTTCCTATTCACCTTTTTCTCCTGCACTGTTCCTCTTTACCAGTCTCTCCTGCACTTTTCCCCTTCATCAGTCTCTCCTGCACTGTTCCTCTTCACCATTCTTCTCCTGCACTGTTCCTCTTCATCAGTCTCTACTGCACTGTTCCTCTTCACCAGTCTTCTCCTGTGCTGTTCCTCTTCACCAGTCTCTCCTGCCCTGTTCCTCTTCACCAGTCTTCTCCAGCATTGTTCCTCTTCACCAATTTGCCCTGCGTTGTTCCTCTTCACCAGTTTCTCATGTGCTAATCCTTTTCACCATTCTTCTCCTGAGCTGTCCGTCTTCCCCAGTCTCTCCTGCACTGTTCTTCTTCACCAGTCTCTCCTGCACTGTTCCTCTTCACCAGTCTCTCCTGCACTGTTCCACTACACCAGGTTCTGCTGCGCTGTTCCTCTTCACAAGTCTCTTCTGCGCTGTTCCTCTTCACCATTCTTCTCCTGCACTGTTCCTCTTCATCAGTCTCTCCTGCACTGTTCCTCTTCACCATTCATCTCCTGCACTGTTCCTCTTCACCAGGCTCTCCTGCACTGTTCCTCTTTAACAGACTCTCCTGCACTGTTCCTCTTGACCAGACTCTCCTGCACTCTTCCTCTTCACCAGTCTCTCCTGCGCCTTTCCTCTTCTTCATTCTTCTCCTGCACTGTTCCTTTTTACCAGTCTCTCCTGCACTGTTCCTCTTCACAAGACTCTTCTGCGCTGTTCCTCTTCACCATTCATCTCCTGCACTGTTCCTCTTCACCAGTCTTCTCCTGCACTGTTCTTCACCAGTTTCTCCTGCATGTTCCTCTTCACTTGTCTCTCCTGCGCTATTCCTCTTGACCATTTTTCTCCTGCGCTGTTCCTCTTCACCAGTCTTTTCTTGCTCTGTTCCTCTTCACCATTCATCTCCTGCACTGTTCCTCTTCACCAGTCTTCTCCTGCACTGTTCTTCACCAGTCCCTCCAGTGCTGTTCGTCTTCACCAGTTTCTCCTGCGCTGTTCCACTTCACCATTCTTCTCCTGCACTGTTCCTCTTCACCAGTCTTCTCCTGCACTGTTCCTCTTCACCAATCTCTCCTGTGCTGTTCCTCTGCACCAGTCTTTTCTTGCGCTGTTCCTCTTCACCAGTCTCTCCTGCACTGTTCCTATTCACCAGTTTCTCCTGCACTGTTCCTCTTCACCAGTCTTCTCCTGTACTGTTCCTCTTCATCAGTTTCTCCTGAGCTGTTCCCCTTCATCAGTCTCTCCTGCACTGTACATCTTCACCATTCTTCTCCTTCACTGTTCCCCTTCACCAGTCCCTCCAGTTCTGTTCCCCTTCACCATTTTTTCCTGCGCTGTTCCACTTCATCCGTCTCTCCTGCGCTATTCCTCTTCACCATTCTTCTCCTGCACTGTTCCTATTCACCTTTTTCTCCTGCACTGTTCCTCTTTACCAGTCTCTCCTGCACTTTTCCCCTTCATCAGTCTCTCCTGCACTGTTCCTCTTCACCATTCTTCTCCTGCACTGTTCCTCTTCATCAGTCTCTACTGCACTGTTCCTCTTCACCATTCTTCTCCTTCACTGTTCCCCTTCACGAGTCCCTCCAGTGCTGTTCCTCATCACCAGTTTCTACTGCGCTGTTCCCCTTCATCAGTCTCTACTGCGCTATTCCTTTTCACCATTCTTCTCCTGCACTCTTCCTCTTCACCTTTTTCTCCTGCACTGTTCCTCTTTACCAGTCTCTCCTGCACTGTTCCCCTTCATCAGTCTCTCCTGCACTGTTCCTCTTCACCCTTCTTCTCCTGCTCCTGCACTGTTCCTCTTCACCAATTTCTCCTGCGCTGTTACTCTTCACCATTTTTCGCTGAGTAGTTCATCTTCACCAGTCTTCTCCGGTGCTGTTGCTTTTCACCAGCCTCTCCTGCACTGTTCTGCTTCGGCAGTCTTCTCCTTCACTGTTCCCCTTCTCCAGTCCCTCCAGTGCTTTTTCTCTTCACCAGATTCTCCTGCGCTGTTCCACTTCATCCGTCTCTCCTGCGCTAATCCTCTTCACCATTCTTCTCCTGCACTGTTCCACTTCACCAGTCTTCTCCTGCACTGTTCCTCTTCATCAGTTTCTCCTGCGCTGTTCCCCTTCATCAGTCTCTCCTGCACTGTTCCTCTTCACCATTCTTCTCCAGCACAGTTCCTCTTCACCAGACTCTCCTGCACTCTTCCTCTTCACCAGTCTCTCCTGCACCTTTCCTCTTCTCCATTCTTCTCCTGCACTGTTCCTCTTCACTATTTTTTGCTGCGTAATTCATCTTCACCAGCCTCTCCTGCGCTGTTCCTCTTCACCATTCTTCTCCTGCACTGTTCCTCTTTGTCAGTCTCTCCTGCACTGTTCCTCTTCACCAGTCTCTCCTGCGCTGTTCCTCTTCAGCCATTCTTCTCCTGCACTGTACCTCTTCACTAATCTCTCATGTGCTGTTCCTCTGCACCAGTCTTTTCTTGCGCTGTTCCTCTTCACCAGTCTCCCCTGCACTGTTCCTATTCACCAGTTTCTCATGTGCTCTTCCTCTTCACCATTCTTCGCCTGCCTTGTACCTCTTCACCAGCCTTCTCCTGCACTGTTACTATTCACCAGTCTTCTCCTGCACTGTTCCTCTTCACCAGTTTCTCCTTCGCTGTTCCTTTTCACCATTCTTCTCCTGCGCTGTTCCCCTTCATCAGTCTCTCCTGCGCTATTCCTCTTCACCATTCTTCTCCTGCACTGATCCTCTTCACCAGTCTCTCCTGCGCCTTTCCTCTTCTCTATTCTTCTCCTGCACTGTTCCTCTTCACTATTTTTTGCTGCGTAATTCATCTTCACCAGCCTCTCCTGCGCTGTTTCTCTTCACCATTCCTCTCCTGCACTGTTCCTCTTTACCAGTCTCTCCTGCACTGTTCCTCTTCACCAGTCTCTCCTGTGCTGTTCCTCTTCAGCCATTCTTCTCCTGCACTGTTCCTCTTCACCAGTCTTCTCCTGTGCTGTTCCTCTTCACTAGTCTCTCCTGCGCTGTTCCTATTCACCAGTTTCTCATGTGCTGTTCCTCTGCACCAGACCTTTCATGCACTGTTCCTCTTCACCATTCTTCGCCTGCGTTGTTCCTCTTCACCAGTCTTTTCTGGCACTGTTCCTCTTCACCAGTCTCTCCTGCACTGTTCCTATTCACCAGTTTCTCATGTGCTGTTCCTATTCATCAATCTCTCCTGCACTGTACCCCTTCATCGGTCTCTCCTGTACTGTTCCTCTTCATCAGTCTCTTCTGTGCTATTCCTCTTCACCATTCGTCTCCTGCACTGTTCCTCTTCACGAGTCTTTTCCTGCACTGTTCCTCTTCATCAGTCTCTCCTGCACTGTTCCTCTTCACTGGTCTCTCCTGCGCTATTCCTCTTGACCATTCTTCTCCTGCGCTGTTCCTCTTCACAAATCTCTCCTGTGCTGTTCCATTTCACCAGTCTTTTCTTGCGCTGTTCCTCATCACC
The DNA here is from genome assembly GCF_964194155.1 of Cetorhinus maximus. Classification (NCBI taxonomy): domain Eukaryota; kingdom Metazoa; phylum Chordata; class Chondrichthyes; order Lamniformes; family Cetorhinidae; genus Cetorhinus; species Cetorhinus maximus. The sequence continues at coordinate 47,186,157 of NC_135883.1, forward strand.
AGTCTGTCCTGCACTGTTCCTATTCACCAGTTTCTCATGTGCTGTTCCTCTTCACCAGTCTCTCCTGCGCCTTTCCTCTTCTCCATTCTTCTCCTGCACTGTTCCTCTTCACTATTTTTTGCTGCATAATTCATCTTCACCAGCCTCTCCTGCGCTGTTCCTCTTCACCATTCTTCTCCTGCACTGTTCCTCTTTATCAGTCTCTCCTGCACTGTTCCTCTTCACCAGTCTCTCCTGCGCAGTTCCTCTTCAGCCATTCTTCTCCTGCACTGTTCCTCTTCACCAGTCTTCTCCTGCACTGTTCTTCACCAGTTTCTCCTGCATGTTCCTCTTCACTTGTCTCTCCTGCGCTATTCCTCTTGACCATTTTTCTCCTGCACTGTTCCTCTTCACCAGTCTTTTCTTGCTCTGTTCCTCTTCACCATTCATCTCCTGCACTGTTCCTCTTCACCAGTCTTCTCCTGCACTGTTCTTCACCAGTCCCTCCAGTGCTGTTCGTCTTCACCAGTTTCTCCTGCGCTGTTCCACTTCACCATTCTTCTCCTGCACTGTTCCTCTTCACCAGTCTTCTCCTGCACTGTTCCTCTTCACCAATCTCTCCTGTGCTGTTCCTCTGCACCAGTCTTTTCTTGCGCTGTTCCTCTTCACCAGTCTCTCCTGCACTGTTCCTATTCACCAGTTTCTCCTGCACTGTTCCTCTTCACCAGTCTTCTCCTGTACTGTTCCTCTTCATCAGTTTCTCCTGAGCTGTTCCCCTTCATCAGTCTCTCCTGCACTGTACATCTTCACCATTCTTCTCCTTCACTGTTCCCCTTCACCAGTCCCTCCAGTTCTGTTCCCCTTCACCATTTTTTCCTGCGCTGTTCCACTTCATCCGTCTCTCCTGCGCTATTCCTCTTCACCATTCTTCTCCTGCACTGTTCCTATTCACCTTTTTCTCCTGCACTGTTCCTCTTTACCAGTCTCTCCTGCACTTTTCCCCTTCATCAGTCTCTCCTGCACTGTTCCTCTTCACCATTCTTCTCCTGCACTGTTCCTCTTCATCAGTCTCTACTGCACTGTTCCTCTTCACCATTCTTCTCCTTCACTGTTCCCCTTCACGAGTCCCTCCAGTGCTGTTCCTCATCACCAGTTTCTACTGCGCTGTTCCCCTTCATCAGTCTCTACTGCGCTATTCCTTTTCACCATTCTTCTCCTGCACTCTTCCTCTTCACCTTTTTCTCCTGCACTGTTCCTCTTTACCAGTCTCTCCTGCACTGTTCCCCTTCATCAGTCTCTCCTGCACTGTTCCTCTTCACCCTTCTTCTCCTGCTCCTGCACTGTTCCTCTTCACCAATTTCTCCTGCGCTGTTACTCTTCACCATTTTTCGCTGAGTAGTTCATCTTCACCAGTCTTCTCCGGTGCTGTTGCTTTTCACCAGCCTCTCCTGCACTGTTCTGCTTCGGCAGTCTTCTCCTTCACTGTTCCCCTTCTCCAGTCCCTCCAGTGCTTTTTCTCTTCACCAGATTCTCCTGCGCTGTTCCACTTCATCCGTCTCTCCTGCGCTAATCCTCTTCACCATTCTTCTCCTGCACTGTTCCACTTCACCAGTCTTCTCCCGCACTGTTCCTCTTCATCAGTTTCTCCTGCGCTGTTCCCCTTCATCAGTCTCTCCTGCACTGTTCCTCTTCACCATTCTTCTCCAGCACAGTTCCTCTTCACCAGACTCTCCTGCACTCTTCCTCTTCACCAGTCTCTCCTGCACCTTTCCTCTTCTCCATTCTTCTCCTGCACTGTTCCTCTTCACTATTTTTTGCTGCGTAATTCATCTTCACCAGCCTCTCCTGCGCTGTTCCTCTTCACCATTCTTCTCCTGCACTGTTCCTCTTTGTCAGTCTCTCCTGCACTGTTCCTCTTCACCAGTCTCTCCTGCGCTGTTCCTCTTCAGCCATTCTTCTCCTGCACTGTACCTCTTCACTAATCTCTCATGTGCTGTTCCTCTGCACCAGTCTTTTCTTGCGCTGTTCCTCTTCACCAGTCTCCCCTGCACTGTTCCTATTCACCAGTTTCTCATGTGCTCTTCCTCTTCACCATTCTTCGCCTGCCTTGTACCTCTTCACCAGCCTTCTCCTGCACTGTTACTATTCACCAGTCTTCTCCTGCACTGTTCCTCTTCACCAGTTTCTCCTTCGCTGTTCCTTTTCACCATTCTTCTCCTGCGCTGTTCCCCTTCATCAGTCTCTCCTGCGCTATTCCTCTTCACCATTCTTCTCCTGCACTGATCCTCTTCACCAGTCTCTCCTGCGCCTTTCCTCTTCTCTATTCTTCTCCTGCACTGTTCCTCTTCACTATTTTTTGCTGCGTAATTCATCTTCACCAGCCTCTCCTGCGCTGTTTCTCTTCACCATTCCTCTCCTGCACTGTTCCTCTTTACCAGTCTCTCCTGCACTGTTCCTCTTCACCAGTCTCTCCTGTGCTGTTCCTCTTCAGCCATTCTTCTCCTGCACTGTTCCTCTTCACCAGTCTTCTCCTGTGCTGTTCCTCTTCACTAGTCTCTCCTGCGCTGTTCCTATTCACCAGTTTCTCATGTGCTGTTCCTCTGCACCAGACCTTTCATGCACTGTTCCTCTTCACCATTCTTCGCCTGCGTTGTTCCTCTTCACCAGTCTTTTCTGGCACTGTTCCTCTTCACCAGTCTCTCCTGCACTGTTCCTATTCACCAGTTTCTCATGTGCTGTTCCTATTCATCAATCTCTCCTGCACTGTACCCCTTCATCGGTCTCTCCTGTACTGTTCCTCTTCATCAGTCTCTTCTGTGCTATTCCTCTTCACCATTCGTCTCCTGCACTGTTCCTCTTCACGAGTCTTTTCCTGCACTGTTCCTCTTCATCAGTCTCTCCTGCACTGTTCCTCTTCACTGGTCTCTCCTGCGCTATTCCTCTTGACCATTCTTCTCCTGCGCTGTTCCTCTTCACAAATCTCTCCTGTGCTGTTCCATTTCACCAGTCTTTTCTTGCGCTGTTCCTCATCACCAGTCTGTCCTGCACTGTTCCTATTCACCAGTTTCTCATGTGCTGTTCCTCTTCACCAGTCTCTCCTGCGCCTTTCCTCTTCTCCATTCTTCTCCTGCACTGTTCCTCTTCACTATTTTTTGCTGCATAATTCATCTTCACCAGCCTCTCCTGCGCTGTTCCTCTTCACCATTCTTCTCCTGCACTGTTCCTCTTTATCAGTCTCTCCTGCACTGTTCCTCTTCACCAGTCTCTCCTGCGCAGTTCCTCTTCAGCCATTCTTCTCCTGCACTGTTCCTCTTCACCAGTCTTCTCCTGCACTGTTCTTCACCAGTCTCTCCTGCACTGTTCCTCTTCACTGGTCTCTCCTGCGCTATTCCTCTTGACCATTCTTCTCCTGCCTTCTTCCTCTTCACCAATCTCTCCTGTGCTGTTCCTCTGCACCAGTCTCTCCTGCACTGTTCCTCTTCACCAGTCTTTTCTTGCGCTGTTCCTCTTCACCAGTCTCTCCTGCACTGTTCCTATTCACCAGTTTCTCATGTGCTGTTCCTCTTCACCAGTCTTCGCCTGCCTTGTACCTCTTCACCAGCCTTCTCCTGCTCTGTTACTATTTACCTGTCTTCTCCTGCGCTGTTTCCCTTTGTCAGTCTCTCCTGCGCTATTCCTCTTCACCATTCTTCTCCAGCACTCATCCTCTTCACCAGTCTCTCCTGCGCCTTTCATCTTCTCCATTCTTCTCCTGCACTGTTCCTCTTCACTATGTTTTGCTGCGTAATTCATCTTCACCAGCCTCTCCTCCGTTGTTTCTCTTCACCATTCTTCTCCTGCACTGTTCCTCTTTACCAGTCTCTCCTGCGCCTTTCCTCTTCTCCATTGTTCTCCTGCACTGTTCCTCTTCACTATTTTTTGCTGTGTAATTCATCTTCACCAGCCTCTCCTGCGCTGTTCCTCTTCATCATTCTTCGCCTGCGCTCTTCCTCTTTACCAGTCTCTCCTGCACTGTTCCTCTTCACCAGTCTCACCTGCGCTGTTCCTCTTCAGCCATTCTTCTCCTGCACTGTTCCTCTTCACCCGTCCTCTCCTGTGCTGTTCCTCTTCACTAGTCCCTCCTGCGCTATTCCTATTCACCAGTTTCTCATGTGCTGTTCCTCTGCACCAGCCCTTTTTGCATTGTTCCTCTTCACCATTCTTCACCTGCGTTGTTCCTCTTCACCAATCTCTCCTGTGCTGTTCCTCTTCACCAGTCATTTCTGGCACTGTTCCTATTCACCAGTTTCTCATGTGCTGTTCCTATTCATCAATCTCTCCTGCGCCTTTCCTCTTCTCCATACTTCTCCTGCGCTCTTCCTCTTCACCTTTTCCTCCTGCACTGTTCCCCTTCATCAGTCTCTCCTGCACTGTTCCTCTTCACCATTCTTCTCCTGCTCCTGCACTCTTCCTCTTCACCAGTCTCTCCTGCGCCTTTCCTCTTCTTCATTCTTCTCCTGCACTGTTCCTTTTTACCAGTCTCTCCTGCACTGTTCCTCTTCACAAGACTCTTCTGCGCTGTTCCTCTTCACCATTCATCTCCTGCACTGTTCCTCTTCACCAGTCTTCTCCTGCACTGTTCTTCACCAGTTTCTCCTGCATGTTCCTCTTCACTTGTCTCTCCTGCGCTATTCCTCTTGACCATTTTTCTCCTGCGCTGTTCCTCTTCACCAGTCTTTTCTTGCTCTGTTCCTCTTCACCATTCATCTCCTGCACTGTTCCTCTTCACCAGTCTTCTCCTGCACTGTTCTTCACCAGTCCCTCCAGTGCTGTTCGTCTTCACCAGTTTCTCCTGCGCTGTTCCACTTCACCATTCTTCTCCTGCACTGTTCCTCTTCACCAGTCTTCTCCTGCACTGTTCCTCTTCACCAATCTCTCCTGTGCTGTTCCTCTGCACCAGTCTTTTCTTGCGCTGTTCCTCTTCACCAGTCTCTCCTGCACTGTTCCTATTCACCAGTTTCTCCTGCACTGTTCCTCTTCACCAGTCTTCTCCTGTACTGCTCCTCTTCATCAGTTTCTCCTGAGCTGTTCCCCTTCATCAGTCTCTCCTGCACTGTACATCTTCACCATTCTTCTCCTTCACTGTTCCCCTTCACCAGTCCCTCCAGTTCTGTTCCCCTTCACCATTTTTTCCTGCGCTGTTCCACTTCATCCGTCTCTCCTGCGCTATTCCTCTTCACCATTCTTCTCCTGCACTGTTCCTATTCACCTTTTTCTCCTGCACTGTTCCTCTTTACCAGTCTCTCCTGCACTTTTCCCCTTCATCAGTCTCTCCTGCACTGTTCCTCTTCACCATTCTTCTCCTGCACTGTTCCTCTTCATCAGTCTCTACTGCACTGTTCCTCTTCACCATTCTTCTCCTTCACTGTTCCCCTTCACGAGTCCCTCCAGTGCTGTTCCTCATCACCAGTTTCTACTGCGCTGTTCCCCTTCATCAGTCTCTACTGCGCTATTCCTTTTCACCATTCTTCTCCTGCACTCTTCCTCTTCACCTTTTTCTCCTGCACTGTTCCTCTTTACCAGTCTCTCCTGCACTGTTCCCCTTCATCAGTCTCTCCTGCACTGTTCCTCTTTACCAGTCTCTCCTGCACTGTTCCCCTTCATCAGTCTCTCCTGCACTGTTCCTCTTCACCCTTCTTCTCCTGCTCCTGCACTGTTCCTCTTCACCAATTTCTCCTGCGCTGTTACTCTTCACCATTTTTCGCTGAGTAGTTCATCTTCACCAGTCTTCTCCGGTGCTGTTGCTTTTCACCAGCCTCTCCTGCACTGTTCTGCTTCGGCAGTCTTCTCCTGCACTGTTCCCCTTCACCAGTCCCTCCAGTGCTGTTCCTCTTCACCAGATTCTCCTGCGCTGTTCCACTTCATCCGTCTCTCCTGCGCTAATCCTCTTCACCATTCTTCTCCTGCACTGTTCCACTTCACCAGTCTTCTCCTGCACTGTTCCTCTTCATCAGTTTCTCCTGCGCTGTTCCCCTACATCAGTCTCTCCTGCACTGTTCCTCTTCACCATTCTTCTCCAGCACAGTTCCTCTTCACCAGACTCTCCTGCACTCTTCCTCTTCACCAGTCTCTCCTGCACCTTTCCTCTTCTCCATTCTTCTCCTGCACTGTTCCTCTTCACTAATTTTTGCTGCGTAATTCATCTTCACCAGCCTCTCCTGCGCTGTTCCTCTTCACCAATCTTCTCCTGCACTGTTCCTCTTTGTCAGTCTCTCCTGCACTGTTCCTCTTCACCAGTCTCTCCTGCGCTGTTCCTCTTCAGCCATTCTTCTCCTGCACTGTACCTCTTCACTAATCTCTCATGTGCTGTTCCTCTGCACCAGTCTTTTCTTGCGCTGTTCCTCTTCACCAGTCTCCCCTGCACTGTTCCTATTCACCAGTTTCTCATGTGCTCTTCCTCTTCACCATTCTTCGCCTGCCTTGTACCTCTTCACCAGCCTTCTCCTGCACTGTTACTATTCACCAGTCTTCTCCTGCACTGTTCCTCTTCACCAGTTTCTCCTTCGCTGTTCCTTTTCACCATTCTTCTCCTGCGCTGTTCCCCTTCATCAGTCTCTCCTGCGCTATTCCTCTTCACCATTCTTCTCCTGCACTGATCCTCTTCACCAGTCTCTCCTGCGCCTTTCCTCTTCTCTATTCTTCTCCTGCACTGTTCCTCTTCACTATTTTTTGCTGCGTAATTCATCTTCACCAGCCTCTCCTGCGCTGTTTCTCTTCACCATTCCTCTCCTGCACTGTTCCTCTTTACCAGTCTCTCCTGCACTGTTCCTCTTCACCAGTCTCTCCTGTGCTGTTCCTCTTCAGCCATTCTTCTCCTGCACTGTTCCTCTTCACCAGTCTTCTCCTGTGCTGTTCCTCTTCACTAGTCTCTCCTGCGCTGTTCCTATTCACCAGTTTCTCATGTGCTGTTCCTCTGCACCAGACCTTTCATGCACTGTTCCTCTTCACCATTCTTCGCCTGCATTGTTCCTCTTCACCAGTCTTTTCTGGCACTGTTCCTCTTCACCAGTCTCTCCTGCACTGTTCCTATTCACCAGTTTCTCATGTGCTGTTCCTATTCATCAATCTCTCCTGCACTGTACCCCTTCATCGGTCTCTCCTGTACTGTTCCTCTTCATCAGTCTCTTCTGTGCTATTCCTCTTCACCATTCGTCTCCTGCACTGTTCCTCTTCACGAGTCTTTTCCTGCACTGTTCCTCTTCATCAGTCTCTCCTGCACTGTTCCTCTTCACTGGTCTCTCCTGCGCTATTCCTCTTGACCATTCTTCTCCTGCGCTGTTCCTCTTCACCAATCTCTCCTGTGCTGTTCCATTTCACCAGTCTTTTCTTGCGCTGTTCCTCATCACCAGTCTGTCCTGCACTGTTCCTATTCACCAGTTTCTCATGTGCTGTTCCTCTTCACCAGTCTCTCCTGCGCCTTTCCTCTTCTCCATTCTTCTCCTGCACTGTTCCTCTTCACTATTTTTTGCTGCATAATTCATCTTCACCAGCCTCTCCTGCGCTGTTCCTCTTCACCATTCTTCTCCTGCACTGTTCCTCTTTATCAGTCTCTCCTGCACTGTTCCTCTTCACCAGTCTCTCCTGCGCAGTTCCTCTTCAGCCATTCTTCTCCTGCACTGTTCCTCTTCACCAGTCTCTCCAGCACTGTTCCCCTTCACCAGATTCTGCTGCGCTGTTCCTCTTCACAAGTCTCTTCTGCGCTGTTCCTCTTCCCCATTCTTCTCCTGCACTGTTCCTCTTCACCAGTCTTCTCCTGCACTGTTCTTCACCAGTCTCTCCTGCACTGTTCCTCTTCACTGGTCTCTCCTGCGCTATTCCTCTTGACCATTCTTCTCCTGCCTTCTTCCTCTTCACCAATCTCTCCTGTGCTGTTCCTCTGCACCAGTCTCTCCTGCACTGTTCCTCTTCACCAGTCTTTTCTTGCGCTGTTCCTCTTCACCAGTCTCTCCTGCACTGTTCCTATTCACCAGTTTCTCATGTGCTGTTCCTCTTCACCAGTCTTCGCCTGCCTTGTACCTCTTCACCAGCCTTCTCCTGCTCTGTTACTATTTACCTGTCTTCTCCTGCGCTGTTTCCCTTTGTCAGTCTCTCCTGCGCTATTCCTCTTCACCATTCTTCTCCAGCACTCATCCTCTTCACCAGTCTCTCCTGCGCCTTTCATCTTCTCCATTCTTCTCCTGCACTGTTCCTCTTCACTATTTTTTGCTGCGTAATTCATCTTCACCAGCCTCTCCTCCATTGTTTCTCTTCACCATTCTTCTCCTGCACTGTTCCTCTTTACCAGTCTCTCCTGCGCCTTTCCTCTTCTCCATTGTTCTCCTGCACTGTTCCTCTTCACTATTTTTTGCTGTGTAATTTATCTTCACCAGCCTCTCCTGCGCTGTTCCTCTTCATCATTCCTCGCCTGCGCTCTTCCTCTTTACCAGTCTCTCCTGCACTGTTCCTCTTCACCAGTCTCACCTGCGCTGTTCCTCTTCAGCCATTCTTCTCCTGCACTGTTCCTCTTCACCCGTCCTCTCCTGTGCTGTTCCTCTTCACTAGTCCCTCCTGCGCTATTCCTATTCACCAGTTTCTCATGTGCTGTTCCTCTGCACCAGCCCTTTTTGCATTGTTCCTCTTCACCATTCTTCACCTGCGTTGTTCCTCTTCACCAATCTCTCCTGTGCTGTTCCTCTTCACCAGTCATTTCTGGCACTGTTCCTATTCACCAGTTTCTCATGTGCTGTTCCTATTCATCAATCTCTCCTGCGCCTTTCCTCTTCTCCATACTTCTCCTGCGCTCTTCCTCTTCACCTTTTCCTCCTGCACTGTTCCCCTTCATCAGTCTCTCCTGCACTGTTCCTCTTCATCATTCTTCTCCTGCTCCTGCACTGTTCCTCTTCACCAGTTTCTCCTGCGCTGTTCCTCTTCACCATTTTTTGCTGCGTAGTTCATCTTCACCAGTCTTCTCCGGTGCTGTTCCTTTTCACCAGCCTCTCCTGCACTGTTCTTCTTCGGCAGTCTTCTCCTTCACTGTTCCCCTTCACCAGTCCCTCCAGTCCTGTTCCTCTTCACCAGATTCTCCTGCGCTGTTCCACTTCATCCGTCTCTCCTGTGCTATTCCTCTTCACCATTCTTCTCCTGCACTATTCATCTTCAACAGCCTTCTCCTGCACTGTTCCTCTTCATCAGTTTCTCCTCCGATGTTCCCCTTCATCAGTCTCTCCTGCACTGTTCCTCTTCACCATTCTCTCCTTCACTGTTCCCCTTCACCAGTCCCTCCAGTGCTGTTCCTCTTCACCAGTTTCACCTGCGCTGTTCCCCTTCATCCGTCTCTCCTGCGCTATTCCTCTTCACCATTCTTCTCCTGCACTGCTCCACTTCACCAGTCTTCTGCGGTGCTGTTCCTTTTCACCAGACACTCCTGCACTGTTCTTCTTTGGCAGTCTTCTCCTTCACTGTTCCCCTTCAGCAGTCCCTCCAGTGCTGTTCCTCTTCACCAGTTTCACCTGCGCTATCCCACTTCACCATTCTTCTCCTGCACTGTTCCTCTTCACCAGTCTTCTCCTGCACTGTTCCTCTTCATCAGTTTGTCCTGCGCTGTTCCCCTTTATCAGTCTCTCCTGCACTGTTCCTCTTCACCATTCTTCTCCTTCACTGTTCCCCTTCACCAGTCTTCTCCTGCACTGTTCCTCTTCATCAGTTTCTCCTGCGCTGTTCCCCTTCATCAGTCTCTCCTGCGCTATTCCTCTTCACCATTCTTCTCCTGCACTGTTCCACTTCACCAGTCTTCTCCTGCGCTGTTCCCCTTCATCAGTCTCTCCTGCACTGTTCCTCTTCACCATTCTTCTCCTGCACTGTTCCTCTTCACTATTTTTTGCTGCGTAATTCATCTTCACCAGCCTGTCCTGCGCTGTTCCTCTTCTCCATTTTTCTCCTGCACTGTTCCTCTTCACCAGTCTCTCCTGCACTCTTCCTCTTCACCAGTCTCTCCTGCGCCTTTCCTCTTCTCCATTCTTCTCCTGCACTGTTCCTCTTCACTATTTTTTGCTGCGTAATTCATTTTCACCAGCCTCTCCTGCGCTATTACTCTTCACCATGCTTTTCCTGGACTGTTCCTCTTTACCAGTCTCTCCTGCACTGTTCCTCTTCAGCAGTCGCTCCTGCGCTGTTCCTCTTCAGCCATTCTTCGCCTGTCTTGTTCCTCTTCACCAGCCTTCACCTACACTGTTCCTCTTCACCAGTCTTCTCCTACACTGTTCCTATTCACCAGTCTCTCCTGCACTGTTCCCCTTCACCAGGTTCTGCTGCGCTGTTCCTCTTCATAAGTCTTTTCTGCGCTGTTCCTCTTCACCATTCTTCTCCTGCACTGTTCCTCTTCACCAGTTTTCTCCTGCACTGTTCCTCCTCACCATTCTTCGCCTGCACTGTTCCTCTTCACCAGTCTTCTCCTGTGCTGTTCCTCTTCACCGGTCTTCTCCTGCACTGTTCTTCACCACTCTCTCCTGCACTGTTCCTCTTCACCATTCTTCTCTTGCACTGTTCCTCCTCACCATTCTTCTCCTGCACTGTTCCTCTTCACCACTCTCTCCTACGCTGTTCCTCTTCTTCATTCTTCTCCTGCACTGTTTCTCTTCACCAGACTCTCCTGCACTGTCCCTCTTGACCAGACTCTCCTGCGCTGTTCCTCTTGACCAGACTCTCCTGCACTCTTCCTCTTCACCAGTCTCTCCTGCGCCTTTCCTCTTCTTCATTCTTCTCCTGCACTGTTCCTCTTTACCAGTCTCTCCTGCACTGTCCCTCTTCACCAGGTTCTGCTGCGCTGTTCCTCTTCACAAGTCTCTTCTGCGCTCTTCCTCTTCACCATTTTTCTCCTGCACTGTTCCTCTTCACCAGTCTTCTCCTGCGCTGTTCTTCACCAGTCTCTCCTGCACTGTTCCTCTTCACTTGTCTCTCCTGCGCTATTCCTCTTGACCATTTTTCTCCTGCGCTGTTCCTCTTCACCAGTCTTTTCTTGCACTGTTCCTCTTCACCATTCTCTCCTGCACTGTTCCTATTCACCAGTTTCTCATGTGTTGTTCCTCTTCACCAGTCTCCGCCTGCGTTGTTCCGCTTCACCAGCCTTCTCCTGCACTGTTCCTATTCAGCAGTCTTCTCCTGCACTGTTCCTCTTCACCAGTTTCTCCTTCGCTGTTCCTTTTCACCATTCTTCTCCTGCGCTGTTCATTTTCACCAGCCTTTCCTGTACTGTTCCTCTTCACAAGTCTCTCCCTGCGTTGTTCCTCTTCAGCCATTCTTCGCCTGCACTGTTCCTCTTCACCAGTCTCTCCTGCACTGTTCCCCTTCACCAGTTTCTGCTGCGCTGTTCCTCTTCACAAGTCTCTTCTGCGCTGTTCCTCTTCACCATTCTTCTTCTGCACTGTTCCTCTTCACCAGTCTTCTCCTGCACTGTTCTTCACCGGTTTCTCCTACACTGTTCATCCTCACCATTCTTCGCCTGCACTGTTCCTCTTCACCAGTCTTCTCCTGTGCTGTTCCTCTTCACCATTCTTCTCCTGCACTGTTCGTCTTGACCGGTCTTCTCCTGCACTGTTCTTCACCACTCTCTCCTGCACTGTTCCTCTTCACCATTCTTCTCCTGCACTGTTCCTCTACACCATTCTTCTCCTGCACTGTTCCTCTTCACCACTCTCTCCTGCGCTGTTCCTCTTCTTCATTCGTCTCCTGCACTGTTCCTCTTTACCAGTCTCTCCTGCACTGCTCCCCTTCACCAGGTTCTGCTGCACTGTTCCTCTTCACAAGTCTCTTCATCGCTGTTCCTCTTCACCATTCTTCTCCTGCACTGTTCCTCTTCATCAGTCTCTCCTGCACTGTTCCTCTTCACCAGGCTCTCCTGCACTGTTCCTCTTGACCAGACTCTCCTGCACTGTTCCTCTTGAACAGACTCTCCTGCACTCTTCCTCTTCACCAGTCTCTCCTGCGCCTTTCCTCTTCACCATTCTTCTCCTGCACTCTTCCTCTTCATCAGTCATCTCCTGCACTGTTCCTCTTCATCAGTTTCTGCTGCGCTGTTCCCCTTCATCAGTCTCTCCTGCACTGTTCCTCTTCACCATTCTTCTCCTTCACTGTTCCCCTTCACCAGTCCCTCCAGTGCTGTTCCTCTTCACCAGTTTCTCCTGTGCTGTTCCCCTTCATCAGTCTCTCCTGTGCTATTCCTCTTCACCATTCTTCTCCTGCACTGTTCCACTTCAATAGTCTTCTCCTGCACTGCTCCTCTTCATCAGTTTCTCCTGCGCTGTCCCCCTTCATCAGTCTCTCCTGCACTGTTCCTCTTCACCATTCTTCTCCAGCACTGTTCCTCTTCACCAGACTCTCCTGCACTGTTCCTCTTGACCAGACTCTCCTGCACTGTTCCTCTTGACCAGACTCTCCTGCACTCTTCCTCTTCACCAGTCTCTCCTGCGCCTTTCCTCTTCTTCATTCTTCTCCTGCACAGTTCCCCTTCACTATTTTGTGCTGCGTAATTCATCTTCACCAGCCTCTCCTGCGCTGTTCCTCTTCACCATTCTTCTCCTGCACTGCTCCTCTTTACCAGTCTCTCCGGCACTGTTCCTCTTCACCAGTCCCTCCTCCACTGTTCCTCTACAGCCATTCTTCTCCTGCACTGTTCCTCTTCACCAGTCTCTCCTGCACTGTTCCCCTTCACCAGGTTCTGCTGCACTGTTCCTCTTCACAAGTCTCTTCTGCGCTGTTCCTCTTCACCATTCTTCTCCTGCACAGTTCTTCACCAGTCTCTCCTGCACTGTTCCTCTTCACTGGTCTCTCCTGAGCTATTCCTCTTGACCATTCTTCTCCTGTGTTGTTCCTCTTCACCAATCTCTCCTGTGCTGTTCCTCTGCACCAGTCTTTTCTTGCGCTCTTCCTCTTCACCAGTCTCTCCTGCACTGTTCCTATTCACCAGTTTCTCATGTGCTGTTCCTCTTCACCAATCTTCGCCTACGTTGTTCCTCTTCACCAGCCTTCTCCTGCACTGTTCCTATTCACCAGTCTTCTCCTGCACTGTTCCTCTTCACCAGTTTATCCTTCGCTGTTCCTTTTCACCATTCTTCTCCTGCGCTGTTCCTTTTCACCAGTCTTTCCTGCACTGTTCCTCTTCACCAGTTTCTCCTGCGCAGTTACTCTTCACCTGCCCTGTTCCTCTTCACCAGCCTTCTCTTGCACTGTTCCTCTTCACCAGTCTCTGCTGCACTGTTACTCTTCACCAGTTTCTCCTGCACTATTCCCTTTCACCAGTCTCTCCTGCATTGTTTCTCTTTACCAGTCTCTCCTGTGCTGTTCCTCTTCAGCCATTCTTCACCTGCACTGTTCCTATTCACCAGCCTTTTTGAGCACTATTCCTCTTCACCGGTCTTCTCCTGCACTGTTCTTCACCACTCTCTCCTGCACTGTTCCTCCTCACCATTCTTCGCCTGCACTGTTCCTCTTCACCAGTCTTCTTCTGTGCTGTTCCTCTGCACCAGTCTCTCCTGCACTGTTCCTCTTCACCAGTTTGCCCTGCGTTGTTCCTCTTCACCAGTTTCTCATGTGCTGTTCCTTTTCACCATTCTTCTCCTGAGCTGTCCGTCTTCCCCAGTCTCTCCTGCACTGTTCTTCTTCACCAGTCTCTCCTGCACTGTTCCCCTTCACCAGGTTCTGCTGCGCTGTTCCTCTTCACAAGTCTCTTCTGCGCTGTTCCTCTTCACCATTCTTCTCCTGCACTGTTCCTCTTCACCAGTCTTCTCCTGCACTGTTCTTCACCAGTCTCTCCTGCAGTGTTCCTCTTTACTGGTCTCTCCTGCGCTATTCCTCTTGACCATTCTTAACCTGCGCTATTCATCTTCACCAATCTCTCCTGTGCTGTTCCTCTTCACCAGTCTTTTCTTGCGCTGTTCCTCTTCACCAGTCTCTCCTGCACTGTTCCTATTCACCAGTTTCTCATGTGCTGTTCCTTTTCACCAGTCTCTCCTGCGCCTTTCCTCTTCTCCATTCTTCTCTTGCACTGTTCATCTTCACCTTTTTCTCCTGCACTGTTCCCCTTCATCAGTCTCTCCTGCACTGTTCCTCTTCACCATTCTTCTCCTGCACTGTTCCTCTTCACCAGTCTTCTCCTGCACTGTTCTTCACCAGTTTCTCCTGCACTGTTCCTCCTCACCATTCTTCGCATGCAGTGTTCCTCTTCACCAGTCTTCTCCTGTGCTGTTCCTCTTCACCATTCTTCCCCTGCACTGTTCCTCTTCACCGGTCTTCTCCTGCACTGTTCTTCTTCACCAGTCTCGCCTGCACTGTTCCTCTTCACCAGTCTCTTCCTGCACTGTTCCCCTTCACCAGGTTCTGCTGCGCTGTTCCTCTTCACAAGTCTCTTCTGCGCTGTTCCTCTTCACCATTCTTCTCCTGCACTGTTCCTCTTCACCTGTCTTCTCCTGCACTGTTCTTCACCACTCTCTCCTGCGCTGGTCCTCTTGACCATTCTTCGCCTGCACTGTTCCTCTTCACCAGTCTTCTCCTGTGCTGTTCCTCTTCACCAGTCTCTCCTGCCCTGTTCCTCTTCACCAGTCTTCTCCAGCATTGTTCCTCTTCACCAATTTGCCCTGCGTTGTTCCTCTTCACCAGTTTCTCATGTGCTAATCCTTTTCACCATTCTTCTCCTGAGCTGTCCTTCTTCCCCAGTCTCTCCTGCACTGTTCTTCTTCACCAGTCTCTCCTGCACTGTTCCTCTTCACCAGTCTCTCCTGCACTGTTCCACTACACCAGGTTCTGCTGCGCTGTTCCTCTTCACAAGTCTCTTCTGCGCTGTTCCTCTTCACCATTCTTCTCCTGCACTGTTCCTCTTCATCAGTCTCTCCTGCACCGTTCCTCTTCACCATTCATCTCCTGCACTGTTCCTCTTCACCAGGCTCTCCTGCACTGTTCCTCTTTACCAGACTCTCCTGCACTGTTCCTCTTGACCAGACTCTCCTGCACTCTTCCTCTTCACCAGTCTCTCCTGCGCCTTTCCTCTTCTTCATTCTTCTCCTGCACTGTTCCTTTTTACCAGTCTCTCCTGCACTGTTCCTCTTCACAAGACTCTTCTGCGCTGTTCCTCTTCACCATTCATCTCCTGCACTGTTCCTCTTCACCAGTCTTCTCCTGCACTGTTCTTCACCAGTTTCTCCTGCATGTTCCTCTTCACTTGTCTCTCCTGCGCTATTCCTCTTGACCATTTTTCTCCTGCGCTGTTCCTCTTCACCAGTCTTTTCTTGCTCTGTTCCTCTTCACCAGTCTCTCCTGCATTGTTCCTATTCACCCGTTTCTCATGTGCTGTTCCTCTTCACCAGTCTTCGCCTGCCTTGTTCCTCTTCACCAGCCTTCTCCTGCACTGTTCCTATTCAGCAGTCTTCTCCTGCACTGTTCCTCTTCACCAGTTTCTCCTTCGCTGTTCCTTTTGACCATTCTTCTCCTGCGCTGTTCCTATTCACCAGTCTTTCCTGCACTGTTCCTCTTCACCAGTCTTTTCCTGCACTGTTCCTCTTCACCAGTCTCTCCTGCACTGTTCCTATTCACTAGTTTCTCATGTGCTGATCCTCTTCACCATTCTCTCCTGCACTGTTCCCCTTCATCAGTCTCTCCTGCACTGTTCCTCTTCACCATTCTTCTCCTGCTCCTGCACTGTTCCTCTTCACCAGTTTCTCCTGCGCTGTTCCTCTTCACAATTTTCCACTGCGTAGTTCATCCTCACCAGTCTTCTCCGGTGCTGTTCCTTTTCACCAGCCTCTCCTGCACTATCCCTCTTCAACAGCCTTCTCCTGCACTGTTCCTCTTCATCAGTTTCTCCTCCGATGTTCCCCTTCATCGGTCTCTCCTGCACTGTTCCTCTTCACCATTCTCTCCTTCACTGTTCCACTTCACCAGTCCCTCCACTGCTGTTGCTCCTCACCAGTTTCACCTGCGCTGTTCCCCTTCATCCGTCTCTCCTGCGCTATTCCTCTTCACCATTCTTCTCCTGCACTGTTCCACTTCACCAGTCTTCTGCGGTGCTGTTCCTTTTCACCAGCCTCTCCTGCCCTGTTCTTCTTTGGCAGTCTTCTCCTTCACTGTTCCCCTTCACCAGTCCCTCCAGTGCTGTTCGTCTTCACCAGTTTCTCCTGCGCTGTTCCACTTCACCATTCTTCTCCTGCACTGTTCCTCTTCACCAGTCTTCTCCTACACTGTTCCTCTTCACCAATCTCTCCTGTGCTATTCCTCTGCACCAGTCTTTTCTTGCGCTGTTCCTCTTCACCAGTCTCTCCTGCACTGTTCCTATTCATCAGTTTCTCCTGCACTGTTCCTCTTCACCAGTCTTCTCCTGTACTGTTCCTCTTCATCAGTTTCTCCTGAGCTGTTCCCCTTCATCAGTCTCTCCTGCACTGTACATCTTCACCATTCTTCTCCTTCACTGTTCCCCTTCACCAGTCCCTCCAGTTCTGTTCCCCTTCACCATTTTTTCCTGCGCTGTTCCACTTCATCCGTCTCTCCTGCGCTATTCCTCTTCACCATTCTTCTCCTGCACTGTTCCTATTCACCTTTTTCTCCTGCACTGTTCCTCTTTACCAGTCTCTCCTGCACTTTTCCCCTTCATCAGTCTCTCCTGCACTGTTCCTCTTCACCATTCTTCTCCTGCACTGTTCCTCTTCATCAGTCTCTACTGCACTGTTCCTCTTCACCAGTCTTCTCCTGTGCTGTTCCTCTTCACCAGTCTCTCCTGCCCTGTTCCTCTTCACCAGTCTTCTCCAGCATTGTTCCTCTTCACCAATTTGCCCTGCGTTGTTCCTCTTCACCAGTTTCTCATGTGCTAATCCTTTTCACCATTCTTCTCCTGAGCTGTCCGTCTTCCCCAGTCTCTCCTGCACTGTTCTTCTTCACCAGTCTCTCCTGCACTGTTCCTCTTCACCAGTCTCTCCTGCACTGTTCCACTACACCAGGTTCTGCTGCGCTGTTCCTCTTCACAAGTCTCTTCTGCGCTGTTCCTCTTCACCATTCTTCTCCTGCACTGTTCCTCTTCATCAGTCTCTCCTGCACTGTTCCTCTTCACCATTCATCTCCTGCACTGTTCCTCTTCACCAGGCTCTCCTGCACTGTTCCTCTTTAACAGACTCTCCTGCACTGTTCCTCTTGACCAGACTCTCCTGCACTCTTCCTCTTCACCAGTCTCTCCTGCGCCTTTCCTCTTCTTCATTCTTCTCCTGCACTGTTCCTTTTTACCAGTCTCTCCTGCACTGTTCCTCTTCACAAGACTCTTCTGCGCTGTTCCTCTTCACCATTCATCTCCTGCACTGTTCCTCTTCACCAGTCTTCTCCTGCACTGTTCTTCACCAGTTTCTCCTGCATGTTCCTCTTCACTTGTCTCTCCTGCGCTATTCCTCTTGACCATTTTTCTCCTGCGCTGTTCCTCTTCACCAGTCTTTTCTTGCTCTGTTCCTCTTCACCATTCATCTCCTGCACTGTTCCTCTTCACCAGTCTTCTCCTGCACTGTTCTTCACCAGTCCCTCCAGTGCTGTTCGTCTTCACCAGTTTCTCCTGCGCTGTTCCACTTCACCATTCTTCTCCTGCACTGTTCCTCTTCACCAGTCTTCTCCTGCACTGTTCCTCTTCACCAATCTCTCCTGTGCTGTTCCTCTGCACCAGTCTTTTCTTGCGCTGTTCCTCTTCACCAGTCTCTCCTGCACTGTTCCTATTCACCAGTTTCTCCTGCACTGTTCCTCTTCACCAGTCTTCTCCTGTACTGTTCCTCTTCATCAGTTTCTCCTGAGCTGTTCCCCTTCATCAGTCTCTCCTGCACTGTACATCTTCACCATTCTTCTCCTTCACTGTTCCCCTTCACCAGTCCCTCCAGTTCTGTTCCCCTTCACCATTTTTTCCTGCGCTGTTCCACTTCATCCGTCTCTCCTGCGCTATTCCTCTTCACCATTCTTCTCCTGCACTGTTCCTATTCACCTTTTTCTCCTGCACTGTTCCTCTTTACCAGTCTCTCCTGCACTTTTCCCCTTCATCAGTCTCTCCTGCACTGTTCCTCTTCACCATTCTTCTCCTGCACTGTTCCTCTTCATCAGTCTCTACTGCACTGTTCCTCTTCACCATTCTTCTCCTTCACTGTTCCCCTTCACGAGTCCCTCCAGTGCTGTTCCTCGTCACCAGTTTCTACTGCGCTGTTCCCCTTCATCAGTCTCTACTGCGCTATTCCTTTTCACCATTCTTCTCCTGCACTCTTCCTCTTCACCTTTTTCTCCTGCACTGTTCCTCTTTACCAGTCTCTCCTGCACTGTTCCCCTTCATCAGTCTCTCCTGCACTGTTCCTCTTCACCCTTCTTCTCCTGCTCCTGCACTGTTCCTCTTCACCAATTTCTCCTGCGCTGTTACTCTTCACCATTTTTCGCTGAGTAGTTCATCTTCACCAGTCTTCTCCGGTGCTGTTGCTTTTCACCAGCCTCTCCTGCACTGTTCTGCTTCGGCAGTCTTCTCCTTCACTGTTCCCCTTCTCCAGTCCCTCCAGTGCTTTTTCTCTTCACCAGATTCTCCTGCGCTGTTCCACTTCATCCGTCTCTCCTGCGCTAATCCTCTTCACCATTCTTCTCCTGCACTGTTCCACTTCACCAGTCTTCTCCTGCACTGTTCCTCTTCATCAGTTTCTCCTGCGCTGTTCCCCTTCATCAGTCTCTCCTGCACTGTTCCTCTTCACCATTCTTCTCCAGCACAGTTCCTCTTCACCAGACTCTCCTGCACTCTTCCTCTTCACCAGTCTCTCCTGCACCTTTCCTCTTCTCCATTCTTCTCCTGCACTGTTCCTCTTCACTATTTTTTGCTGCGTAATTCATCTTCACCAGCCTCTCCTGCGCTGTTCCTCTTCACCATTCTTCTCCTGCACTGTTCCTCTTTGTCAGTCTCTCCTGCACTGTTCCTCTTCACCAGTCTCTCCTGCGCTGTTCCTCTTCAGCCATTCTTCTCCTGCACTGTACCTCTTCACTAATCTCTCATGTGCTGTTCCTCTGCACCAGTCTTTTCTTGCGCTGTTCCTCTTCACCAGTCTCCCCTGCACTGTTCCTATTCACCAGTTTCTCATGTGCTCTTCCTCTTCACCATTCTTCGCCTGCCTTGTACCTCTTCACCAGCCTTCTCCTGCACTGTTACTATTCACCAGTCTTCTCCTGCACTGTTCCTCTTCACCAGTTTCTCCTTCGCTGTTCCTTTTCACCATTCTTTTCCTGCGCTGTTCCCCTTCATCAGTCTCTCCTGCGCTATTCCTCTTCACCATTCTTCTCCTGCACTGATCCTCTTCACCAGTCTCTCCTGCGCCTTTCCTCTTCTCTATTCTTCTCCTGCACTGTTCCTCTTCACTATTTTTTGCTGCGTAATTCATCTTCACCAGCCTCTCCTGCGCTGTTTCTCTTCACCATTCCTCTCCTGCACTGTTCCTCTTTACCAGTCTCTCCTGCACTGTTCCTCTTCACCAGTCTCTCCTGTGCTGTTCCTCTTCAGCCATTCTTCTCCTGCACTGTTCCTCTTCACCAGTCTTCTCCTGTGCTGTTCCTCTTCACTAGTCTCTCCTGCGCTGTTCCTATTCACCAGTTTCTCATGTGCTGTTCCTCTGCACCAGACCTTTCATGCACTGTTCCTCTTCACCATTCTTCGCCTGCGTTGTTCCTCTTCACCAGTCTTTTCTGGCACTGTTCCTCTTCACCAGTCTCTCCTGCACTGTTCCTATTCACCAGTTTCTCATGTGCTGTTCCTATTCATCAATCTCTCCTGCACTGTACCCCTTCATCGGTCTCTCCTGTACTGTTCCTCTTCATCAGTCTCTTCTGTGCTATTCCTCTTCACCATTCGTCTCCTGCACTGTTCCTCTTCACGAGTCTTTTCCTGCACTGTTCCTCTTCATCAGTCTCTCCTGCACTGTTCCTCTTCACTGGTCTCTCCTGCGCTATTCCTCTTGACCATTCTTCTCCTGCGCTGTTCCTCTTCACCAATCTCTCCTGTGCTGTTCCATTTCACCAGTCTTTTCTTGCGCTGTTCCTCATCACCAGTCTGTCCTGCACTGTTCCTATTCACCAGTTTCTCATGTGCTGTTCCTCTTCACCAGTCTCTCCTGCGCCTTTCCTCTTCTCCATTCTTCTCCTGCACTGTTCCTCTTCACTATTTTTTGCTGCATAATTCATCTTCACCAGCCTCTCCTGCGCTGTTCCTCTTCACCATTCTTCTCCTGCACTGTTCCTCTTTATCAGTCTCTCCTGCACTGTTCCTCTTCACCAGTCTCTCCTGCGCAGTTCCTCTTCAGCCATTCTTCTCCTGCACTGTTCCTCTTCACCAGTCTCTCCAGCACTGTTCCCCTTCACCAGATTCCGCTGCGCTGTTCCTCTTCACAAGTCTCTTCTGCGCTGTTCCTCTTCCCCATTCTTCTCCTGCACTGTTCCTCTTCACCAGTCTTCTCCTGCACTGTTCTTCACCAGTCTCTCCTGCACTGTTCCTCTTCACTGGTCTCTCCTGCGCTATTCCTCTTGACCATTCTTCTCCTGCCTTCTTCCTCTTCACCAATCTCTCCTGTGCTGTTCCTCTGCACCAGTCTCTCCTGCACTGTTCCTCTTCACCAGTCTTTTCTTGCGCTGTTCCTCTTCACCAGTCTCTCCTGCACTGTTCCTATTCACCAGTTTCTCATGTGCTGTTCCTCTTCACCAGTCTTCGCCTGCCTTGTACCTCTTCACCAGCCTTCTCCTGCTCTGTTACTATTTACCTGTCTTCTCCTGCGCTGTTTCCCTTTGTCAGTCTCTCCTGCGCTATTCCTCTTCACCATTCTTCTCCAGCACTCATCCTCTTCACCAGTCTCTCCTGCGCCTTTCATCTTCTCCATTCTTCTCCTGCACTGTTCCTCTTCACTATGTTTTGCTGCGTAATTCATCTTCACCAGCCTCTCCTCCGTTGTTTCTCTTCACCATTCTTCTCCTGCACTGTTCCTCTTTACCAGTCTCTCCTGCGCCTTTCCTCTTCTCCATTGTTCTCCTGCACTGTTCCTCTTCACTATTTTTTGCTGTGTAATTCATCTTCACCAGCCTCTCCTGCGCTGTTCCTCTTCATCATTCTTCGCCTGCGCTCTTCCTCTTTACCAGTCTCTCCTGCACTGTTCCTCTTCACCAGTCTCACCTGCGCTGTTCCTCTTCAGCCATTCTTCTCCTGCACTGTTCCTCTTCACCCGTCCTCTCCTGTGCTGTTCCTCTTCACTAGTCCCTCCTGCGCTATTCCTATTCACCAGTTTCTCATGTGCTGTTCCTCTGCACCAGCCCTTTTTGCATTGTTCCTCTTCACCATTCTTCACCTGCGTTGTTCCTCTTCACCAATCTCTCCTGTGCTGTTCCTCTTCACCAGTCATTTCTGGCACTGTTCCTATTCACCAGTTTCTCATGTGCTGTTCCTATTCATCAATCTCTCCTGCGCCTTTCCTCTTCTCCATACTTCTCCTGCGCTCTTCCTCTTCACCTTTTCCTCCTGCACTTTTCCCCTTCATCAGTCTCTCCTGCACTGTTCCTCTTCACCATTCTTCTCCTGCTCCTGCACTGTTCCTCTTCACCAGTTTCTCCTGCGCTGTTCCTCTTCACCATTTTTTGCTGCGTAGTTCATCTTCACCAGTCTTCTCCGGTGCTGTTCCTTTTCACCAGCCTCTCCTGCACTGTTCTTCTTCGGCAGTCTTCTCCTTCACTGTTCTCCTTCACCACTCCCTCCAGTGCTGTTCCTCTTCACCAGATTCTCCTGCGCTGTTCCACTTCATCCGTCTCTCCTGTGCTATTCCTCTTCACCATTCTTCTCCTGCACTATTCATCTTCAACAGCCTTCTCCTGCACTGTTCCTCTTCATCAGTTTCTCCTCCGCTGTTCCCCTTCATCAGTCTCTCCTGCACTGTTCCTCTTCACCATTCTCTCCTTCACTGTTCCCCTTCACCAGTCCCTCCAGTGCTGTTCCTCTTCACCAGTTTCACCTGCGCTGTTCCCCTTCATCCGTCTCTCCTGCGCTATTCCTCTTCACCATTCTTCTCCTGCACTGTTCCACTTCACCAGTCTTCTGCGGTGCTGTTCCTTTTCACCAGCCACTCCTGCACTGTTCTTCTTTGGCAGTCTTCTCCTTCACTGTTCCCCTTCAGCAGTCCCTCCAGTGCTGTTCCTCTTCACCAGTTTCACCTGCGCTATCCCACTTCACCATTCTTCTCCTGCACTGTTCCTCTTCACCAGTCTTCTCCTGCACTGTTCCTCTTCATCAGTTTGTCCTGCGCTGTTCCCCTTTATCAGTCTCTCCTGCACTGTTCCTCTTCACCATTCTTCTCCTTCACTGTTCCCCTTCACCAGTCTTCTCCTGCACTGTTCCTCTTCATCAGTTTCTCCTGCGCTGTTCCCCTTCATCAGTCTCTCCTGCGCTATTCCTCTTCACCATTCTTCTCCTGCACTGTTCCACTTCACCAGTCTTCTCCTGCGCTGTTCCCCTTCATCAGTCTCTCCTGCACTGTTCCTCTTCACCATTCTTCTCCTGCACTGTTCCTCTTCACTATTTTTTGCTGCGTAATTCATCTTCACCAGCCTGTCCTGCGCTGTTCCTCTTCTCCATTTTTCTCCTGCACTGTTCCTCTTCACCAGTCTCTCCTGCACTCTTCCTCTTCACCAGTCTCTCCTGCGCCTTTCCTCTTCTCCATTCTTCTCCTGCACTGTTCCTCTTCACTATTTTTTGCTGCGTAATTCATTTTCACCAGCCTCTCCTGCGCTATTACTCTTCACCATGCTTTTCCTGGACTGTTCCTCTTTACCAGTCTCTCCTGCACTGTTCCTCTTCAGCAGTCGCTCCTGCGCTGTTCCTCTTCAGCCATTCTTCGCCTGTCTTGTTCCTCTTCACCAGCCTTCACCTACACTGTTCCTCTTCACCAGTCTTCTCCTACACTGTTCCTATTCACCAGTCTCTCCTGCACTGTTCCCCTTCACCAGGTTCTGCTGCGCTGTTCCTCTTCATAAGTCTTTTCTGCGCTGTTCCTCTTCACCATTCTTCTCCTGCACTGTTCCTCTTCACCAGTTTTCTCCTGCACTGTTCCTCCTCACCATTCTTCGCCTGCACTGTTCCTCTTCACCAGTCTTCTCCTGTGCTGTTCCTCTTCACCGGTCTTCTCCTGCACTGTTCTTCACCACTCTCTCCTGCACTGTTCCTCTTCACCATTCTTCTCTTGCACTGTTCCTCCTCACCATTCTTCTCCTGCACTGTTCCTCTTCACCACTCTCTCCTACGCTGTTCCTCTTCTTCATTCTTCTCCTGCACTGTTTCTCTTCACCAGACTCTCCTGCACTGTCCCTCTTGACCAGACTCTCCTGCGCTGTTCCTCTTGACCAGACTCTCCTGCACTCTTCCTCTTCACCAGTCTCTCCTGCGCCTTTCCTCTTCTTCATTCTTCTCCTGCACTGTTCCTCTTTACCAGTCTCTCCTGCACTGTCCCTCTTCACCAGGTTCTGCTGCGCTGTTCCTCTTCACAAGTCTCTTCTGCGCTCTTCCTCTTCACCATTTTTCTCCTGCACTGTTCCTCTTCACCAGTCTTCTCCTGCGCTGTTCTTCACCAGTCTCTCCTGCACTGTTCCTCTTCACTTGTCTCTCCTGCGCTATTCCTCTTGACCATTTTTCTCCTGCGCTGTTCCTCTTCACCAGTCTTTTCTTGCGCTGTTCCTCTTCACCATTCTCTCCTGCACTGTTCCTATTCACCAGTTTCTCATGTGTTGTTCCTCTTCACCAGTCTCCGCCTGCGTTGTTCCGCTTCACCAGCCTTCTCCTGCACTGTTCCTATTCAGCAGTCTTCTCCTGCACTGTTCCTCTTCACCAGTTTCTCCTTCGCTGTTCCTTTTCACCATTCTTCTCCTGCGCTGTTCATTTTCACCAGCCTTTCCTGTACTGTTCCTCTTCACCAGTCTCTCCCTGCGTTGTTCCTCTTCAGCCATTCTTCGCCTGCGTTGTTCCTCTTCACCAGCCTTCACCTACACTGTTCCTCTTCACCAGTCTTCTCATACACTGTTCCTCTTCACCAGTCTCTCCTGCACTGTTCCCCTTCACCAGGTTCTGCTGCGCTGTTCCTCTTCACAAGTCTCTTCTGCGCTGTTCCTCTTCACCATTCTTCTTCTGCACTGTTCCTCTTCACCAGTCTTCTCCTGCACTGTTCTTCACCGGTTTCTCCTACACTGTTCATCCTCACCATTCTTCGCCTGCACTGTTCCTCTTCACCAGTCTTCTCCTGTGCTGTTCCTCTTCACCATTCTTCTCCTGCACTGTTTGTCTTGACCGGTCTTCTCCTGCACTGTTCTTCACCACTCTCTCCTGCACTGTTCCTCTTCACTGGTCTCTCCTGCGCTATTCCTCTTGACCATTCTTCTCCTGCCTTCTTCCTCTTCACCAATCTCTCCTGTGCTGTTCCTCTGCACCAGTCTCTCCTGCACTGTTCCTCTTCACCAGTCTTTTCTTGCGCTGTTCCTCTTCACCAGTCTCTCCTGCACTGTTCCTATTCACCAGTTTCTCATGTGCTGTTCCTCTTCACCAGTCTTCGCCTGCCTTGTACCTCTTCACCAGCCTTCTCCTGCTCTGTTACTATTTACCTGTCTTCTCCTGCGCTGTTTCCCTTTGTCAGTCTCTCCTGCGCTATTCCTCTTCACCATTCTTCTCCAGCACTCATCCTCTTCACCAGTCTCTCCTGCGCCTTTCATCTTCTCCATTCTTCTCCTGCACTGTTCCTCTTCACTATTTTTTGCTGCGTAATTCATCTTCACCAGCCTCTCCTCCGTTGTTTCTCTTCACCATTCTTCTCCTGCACTGTTCCTCTTTACCAGTCTCTCCTGCGCCTTTCCTCTTCTCCATTGTTCTCCTGCACTGTTCCTCTTCACTATTTTTTGCTGTGTAATTCATCTTCACCAGCCTCTCCTGCACTGTTCCTCTTCACCAGTCTCACCTGCGCTGTTCCTCTTCAGCCATTCTTCTCCTGCACTGTTCCTCTTCACCCGTCCTCTCCTGTGCTGTTCCTCTTCACTAGTCCCTCCTGCGCTATTCCTATTCACCAGTTTCTCATGTGCTGTTCCTCTGCACCAGCCCTTTTTGCATTGTTCCTCTTCACCATTCTTCACCTGCGTTGTTCCTCTTCACCAATCTCTCCTGTGCTGTTCCTCTTCACCAGTCATTTCTGGCACTGTTCCTATTCACCAGTTTCTCATGTGCTGTTCCTATTCATCAATCTCTCCTGCGCCTTTCCTCTTCTCCATACTTCTCCTGCACTCTTCCTCTTCACCTTTTCCTCCTGCACTGTTCCCCTTCATCAGTCTCTCCTGCACTGTTCCTCTTCACCATTCTTCTCCTGCTCCTGCACTGTTCCTCTTCACCAGTTTCTCCTGCGCTGTTCCTCTTCACCATTTTTTGCTGCGTAGTTCATCTTCACCAGTCTTCTGCGGTGCTGTTCCTTTTCACCAGCCACTCCTGCACTGTTCTTCTTTGGCAGTCTTCTCCTTCACTGTTCCCCTTCACCAGTCCCTCCAGTGCTGTTCCTCTTCACCAGTTTCACCTGCACTATCCCACTTCACCATTCTTCTCCTGCACTGTTCCTCTTCACCAGTCTTCTCCTGCACTGTTCCTCTTCATCAGTTTGTCCTGCGCTGTTCCCCTTTATCAGTCTCTCCTGCACTGTTCCTCTTCACCATTCTTCTCCTTCACTGTTCCCCTTCACCAGTCTTCTCCTGCACTGTTCCTCTTCATCAGTTTCTCCTGCGCTGTTCCCCTTCATCAGTCTCTCCTGCGCTATTCCTCTTCACCATTCTTCTCCTGCACTGTTCCACTTCACCAGTCTTCTCCTGCGCTGTTCCCCTTCATCAGTCTCTCCTGCACTGTTCCTCTTCACCATTCTTCTCCTGCACTGTTCCTCTTCACTATTTTGTGCTGCGTAATTCATCTTCACCAGCCTGTCCTGCGCTGTTCCTCTTCTCCATTTTTCTCCTGCACTGTTCCTCTTCACCAGTCTCTCCTGCACTCTTCCTCTTCACCAGTCTCTCCTGCGCCTTTCCTCTTCTCCATTCTTCTCCTGCACTGTTCCTCTTCACTATTTTTTGCTGCGTAATTCATTTTCACCAGCCTCTCCTGCGCTATTACTCTTCACCATGCTTTTCCTGGACTGTTCCTCTTTACCAGTCTCTCCTGCACTGTTCCTCTTCAGCAGTCGCTCCTGCGCTGTTCCTCTTCAGCCATTCTTCGCCTGTCTTGTTCCTCTTCACCAGCCTTCACCTACACTGTTCCTCTTCACCAGTCTTCTCCTACACTGTTCCTATTCACCAGTCTCTCCTGCACTGTTCCCCTTCACCAGGTTCTGCTGCGCTGTTCCTCTTCATAAGTCTTTTCTGCGCTGTTCCTCTTCACCATTCTTCTCCTGCACTGTTCCTCTTCACCAGTTTTCTCCTGCACTGTTCCTCCTCACCATTCTTCGCCTGCACTGTTCCTCTTCACCAGTCTTCTCCTGTGCTGTTCCTCTTCACCGGTCTTCTCCTGCACTGTTCTTCACCACTCTCTCCTGCACTGTTCCTCTTCACCATTCTTCTCTTGCACTGTTCCTCCTCACCATTCTTCTCCTGCACTGTTCCTCTTCACCACTCTCTCCTACGCTGTTCCTCTTCTTCATTCTTCTCCTGCACTGTTTCTCTTCACCAGACTCTCCTGCACTGTCCCTCTTGACCAGACTCTCCTGCGCTGTTCCTCTTGACCAGACTCTCCTGCACTCTTCCTCTTCACCAGTCTCTCCTGCGCCTTTCCTCTTCTTCATTCTTCTCCTGCACTGTTCCTCTTTACCAGTCTCTCCTGCACTGTCCCTCTTCACCAGGTTCTGCTGCGCTGTTCCTCTTCACAAGTCTCTTCTGCGCTCTTCCTCTTCACCATTTTTCTCCTGCACTGTTCCTCTTCACCAGTCTTCTCCTGCGCTGTTCTTCACCAGTCTCTCCTGCACTGTTCCTCTTCACTTGTCTCTCCTGCGCTATTCCTCTTGACCATTTTTCTCCTGCGCTGTTCCTCTTCACCAGTCTTTTCTTGCACTGTTCCTCTTCACCATTCTCTCCTGCACTGTTCCTATTCACCAGTTTCTCATGTGTTGTTCCTCTTCACCAGTCTCCGCCTGCGTTGTTCCGCTTCACCAGCCTTCTCCTGCACTGTTCCTATTCAGCAGTCTTCTCCTGCACTGTTCCTCTTCACCAGTTTCTCCTTCGCTGTTCCTTTTCACCATTCTTCTCCTGCGCTGTTCATTTTCACCAGCCTTTCCTGTACTGTTCCTCTTCACCAGTCTCTCCCTGCGTTGTTCCTCTTCAGCCATTCTTCGCCTGCGTTGTTCCTCTTCACCAGCCTTCACCTACACTGTTCCTCTTCACCAGTCTTCTCATACACTGTTCCTCTTCACCAGTCTCTCCTGCACTGTTCCCCTTCACCAGGTTCTGCTGCGCTGTTCCTCTTCACAAGTCTCTTCTGCGCTGTTCCTCTTCACCATTCTTCTCCTGCACTGTTCCTCTTCACCAGTCTTCTCCTGCACTGTTCTTCACCGGTTTCTCCTGCACTGTTCATCCTCACCATTCTTCGCCTGCACTGTTCCTCTTCACCAGTCTTCTCCTGTGCTGTTCCTCTTCACCATTCTTCTCCTGCACTGTTCCTCTACACCATTCTTCTCCTGCACTGTTCCTCTTCACCACTCTCTCCTGCGCTGTTCCTCTTCTTCATTCGTCTCCTGCACTGTTCCTCTTTACCAGTCTCTCCTGCACTGCTCCCCTTCACCAGGTTCTGCTGCACTGTTCCTCTTCATCAGTCTCTCCTGCACTGTTCCTCTTCACCAGGCTCTCCTGCACTGTTCCTCTTGACCAGACTCTCCTGCACTGTTCCTCTTGAACAGACTCTCCTGCACTCTTCCTCTTCACCAGTCTCTCCTGCGCCTTTCCTCTTCACCATTCTTCTCCTGCACTCTTCCTCTTCATCAGTCATCTCCTGCACTGTTCCTCTTCATCAGTTTCTGCTGCGCTGTTCCCCTTCATCAGTCTCTCCTGCACTGTTCCTCTTCACCATTCTTCTCCTTCACTGTTCCCCTTCACCAGTCCCTCCAGTGCTGTTCCTCTTCACCAGTTTCTCCTGTGCTGTTCCCCTTCATCAGTCTCTCCTGTGCTATTCCTCTTCACCATTCTTCTCCTGCACTGTTCCACTTCAATAGTCTTCTCCTGCACTGCTCCTCTTCATCAGTTTCTCCTGCGCTGTCCCCCTTCATCAGTCTCTCCTGCACTGTTCCTCTTCACCATTCTTCTCCAGCACTGTTCCTCTTCACCAGACTCTCCTGCACTGTTCCTCTTGACCAGACTCTCCTGCACTGTTCCTCTTGACCAGACTCTCCTGCACTCTTTCTCTTCACCAGTCTCTCCTGCGCCTTTCCTCTTCTTCATTCTTCTCCTGCACAGTTCCCCTTCACTATTTTGTGCTGCGTAATTCATCTTCACCAGCCTCTCCTGCGCTGTTCCTCTTCACCATTCTTCTCCTGCACTGCTCCTCTTTACCAGTCTCTCCGGCACTGTTCCTCTTCACCAGTCCCTCCTCCACTGTTCCTCTACAGCCATTCTTCTCCTGCACTGTTCCTCTTCACCAGTCTCTCCTGCACTGTTCCCCTTCACCAGGTTCTGCTGCACTGTTCCTCTTCACAAGTCTCTTCTGCGCTGTTCCTCTTCACCATTCTTCTCCTGCACAGTTCTTCACCAGTCTCTCCTGCACTGTTCCTCTTCACTGGTCTCTCCTGAGCTATTCCTCTTGACCATTCTTCTCCTGTGTTGTTCCTCTTCACCAATCTCTCCTGTGCTGTTCCTCTGCACCAGTCTTTTCTTGCGCTCTTCCTCTTCACCAGTCTCTCCTGCACTGTTCCTATTCACCAGTTTCTCATGTGCTGTTCCTCTTCACCAATCTTCGCCTACGTTGTTCCTCTTCACCAGCCTTCTCCTGCACTGTTCCTATTCACCAGTCTTCTCCTGCACTGTTCCTCTTCACCAGTTTATCCTTCGCTGTTCCTTTTCACCATTCTTCTCCTGCGCTGTTCCTTTTCACCAGTCTTTCCTGCACTGTTCCTCTTCACCAGTTTCTCCTGCGCAGTTACTCTTCACCTGCCCTGTTCCTCTTCACCAGCCTTCTCTTGCACTGTTCCTCTTCACCAGTCTCTGCTGCACTGTTACTCTTCACCAGTTTCTCCTGCACTATTCCCTTTCACCAGTCTCTCCTGCATTGTTTCTCTTTACCAGTCTCTCCTGTGCTGTTCCTCTTCAGCCATTCTTCACCTGCACTGTTCCTATTCACCAGCCTTTTTGAGCACTATTCCTCTTCACCGGTCTTCTCCTGCACTGTTCTTCACCACTCTCTCCTGCACTGTTCCTCCTCACCATTCTTCGCCTGCACTGTTCCTCTTCACCAGTCTTCTTCTGTGCTGTTCCTCTGCACCAGTCTCTCCTGCACTGTTCCTCTTCACCAGTTTGCCCTGCGTTGTTCCTCTTCACCAGTTTCTCATGTGCTGTTCCTTTTCACCATTCTTCTCCTGAGCTGTCCGTCTTCCCCAGTCTCTCCTGCACTGTTCTTCTTCACCAGTCTCTCCTGCACTGTTCCCCTTCACCAGGTTCTGCTGCGCTGTTCCTCTTCACAAGTCTCTTCTGCGCTGTTCCTCTTCACCATTCTTCTCCTGCACTGTTCCTCTTCACCAGTCTTCTCCTGCACTGTTCTTCACCAGTCTCTCCTGCAGTGTTCCTCTTTACTGGTCTCTCCTGCGCTATTCCTCTTGACCATTCTTAACCTGCGCTATTCATCTTCACCAATCTCTCCTGTGCTGTTCCTCTTCACCAGTCTTTTCTTGCGCTGTTCCTCTTCACCAGTCTCTCCTGCACTGTTCCTATTCACCAGTTTCTCATGTGCTGTTCCTTTTCACCAGTCTCTCCTGCGCCTTTCCTCTTCTCCATTCTTCTCTTGCACTGTTCATCTTCACCTTTTTCTCCTGCACTGTTCCCCTTCATCAGTCTCTCCTGCACTGTTCCTCTTCACCATTCTTCTCCTGTGCTGTTCCTCTTCACCATTCTTCTCCTGCACTGTTCGTCTTGACCGGTCTTCTCCTGCACTGTTCTTCACCACTCTCTCCTGCACTGTTCCTCTTCACTGGTCTCTCCTGCGCTATTCCTCTTGACCATTCTTCTCCTGCCTTCTTCCTCTTCACCAATCTCTCCTGTGCTGTTCCTCTGCACCAGTCTCTCCTGCACTGTTCCTCTTCACCAGTCTTTTCTTGCGCTGTTCCTCTTCACCAGTCTCTCCTGCACTGTTCCTATTCACCAGTTTCTCATGTGCTGTTCCTCTTCACCAGTCTTCGCCTGCCTTGTACCTCTTCACCAGCCTTCTCCTGCTCTGTTACTATTTACCTGTCTTCTCCTGCGCTGTTTCCCTTTGTCAGTCTCTCCTGCGCTATTCCTCTTCACCATTCTTCTCCAGCACTCATCCTCTTCACCAGTCTCTCCTGCGCCTTTCATCTTCTCCATTCTTCTCCTGCACTGTTCCTCTTCACTATTTTTTGCTGCGTAATTCATCTTCACCAGCCTCTCCTCCGTTGTTTCTCTTCACCATTCTTCTCCTGCACTGTTCCTCTTTACCAGTCTCTCCTGCGCCTTTCCTCTTCTCCATTGTTCTCCTGCACTGTTCCTCTTCACTATTTTTTGCTGTGTAATTCATCTTCACCAGCCTCTCCTGCACTGTTCCTCTTCATCATTCTTCGCCTGCGCTCTTCCTCTTTACCAGTCTCTCCTGCACTGTTCCTCTTCACCAGTCTCACCTGCGCTGTTCCTCTTCAGCCATTCTTCTCCTGCACTGTTCCTCTTCACCCGTCCTCTCCTGTGCTGTTCCTCTTCACTAGTCCCTCCTGCGCTATTCCTATTCACCAGTTTCTCATGTGCTGTTCCTCTGCACCAGCCCTTTTTGCATTGTTCCTCTTCACCATTCTTCACCTGCGTTGTTCCTCTTCACCAATCTCTCCTGTGCTGTTCCTCTTCACCAGTCATTTCTGGCACTGTTCCTATTCACCAGTTTCTCATGTGCTGTTCCTATTCATCAATCTCTCCTGCGCCTTTCCTCTTCTCCATACTTCTCCTGCACTCTTCCTTTTCACCTTTTCCTCCTGCACTGTTCCCCTTCATCAGTCTCTCCTGCACTGTTCCTCTTCACCATTCTTCTCCTGCTCCTGCACTGTTCCTCTTCACCAGTTTCTCCTGCGCTGTTCCTCTTCACCATTTTTTGCTGCGTAGTTCATCTTCACCAGTCTTCTCCGGTGCTGTTCCTTTTCACCAGCCTCTCCTGCACTGTTCTTCTTCGGCAGTCTTCTCCCTCACTGTTCTCCTTCACCACTCCCTCCAGTGCTGTTCCTCTTCACCAGATTCTCCTGCGCTGTTCCACTTCATCCGTCTCTCCTGTGCTATTCCTCTTCACCATTCTTCTCCTGCACTATTCATCTTCAACAGCCTTCTCCTGCACTGTTCCTCTTCATCAGTTTCTCCTCCGCTGTTCCCCTTCATCAGTCTCTCCTGCACTGTTCCTCTTCACCATTCTCTCCTTCACTGTTCCCCTTCACCAGTCCCTCCAGTGCTGTTCCTCTTCACCAGTTTCACCTGCGCTGTTCCCCTTCATCCGTCTCTCCTGCGCTATTCCTCTTCACCATTCTTCTCCTGCACTGTT